>NC_091062.1:115157777-115471110 GCF_000393655.2 Nicotiana sylvestris | reverse complement strand
TGTTGGGTTGATTTTGAGCCGGTTCGAGGTAAGTGGCTTGTCTAACCTTGTATGGGGGACCTTCCCCTTAGGATTGTTATATTTGGTAATTGAAATGCCTTGTACGTGAGGTGGCGAGTGAGTACTTGTGCTAATTGTTAAAAATTCGGTTTTCTATAAGTACTTACTAGTATGTTTCCTTTCCTGTTTCTACTACCTACACTATTAAGCATGTTGTTAGCTTAAGAAAGCTTGTCTAAGTGACTTAATTGCTTTAATTGATTTAACCGCCTTACTTGAATTCTGTGCAGCATGCTAGGCTAGAATTACTTATTGCCTTAATATGAATTTTGCTATATCTGTTTATCTTCCTACTGCTGCTGTGTATTTATTTTGGGTTTACGGATGTGGGATTCCGGTAGCTCCCCCTTGTCTGTTTACTTTGGGACTATGGGTTAGATTCCCGATAGATCACCCTGAGCATTTACTTTGGGACTATGGGTTAGATTCCCAGTAGATCCCCCTGCAGAGTTATATGGAACTACGGGAATACACCCAGTAGAATCCCGTAGTACAGAGTATTTACGTTTGGGACTACAGAATGGGATTCCGGTAGATCCCTGTGCACTATGAGTTGGACTACGGGACGGTATCCCGAGAGATCCTTCGGACATATATATATATGATGGACTATGGGATGGTATCCCTGAAGATTCACTGGATATGTAAAGATGGGACTACATGACGGCATCTTGGGAGATCCCCGATTGTTACTATCGGTGCTGAACTGTATTTCGTTTCCATGTTTACCTTGTTCTGTATAGTTGTTGCTGTTGTGTTCACCTTATGTTATTTTACTGTTGTAGTCATTTATATTGTTCCATTCTATAATGTTGATCTTTATATTTTATTTAATCTCAGTAAGGCCCTAACATTCCTCGTCACTACCAAACCGAGGTTAGGCTTGGCACTTACTGAGTACCACTATGGTGTACTCATGCCTCTTCTGCATATGTTTTTCATGTGCAGATCTAGGTACCACTGATCAGATCTACTATCCTTGAGGGAGGTGACCGCTTTAGAGACTTCGAGGTACATCTGCCGCGTCCGCAGACCGAGAAGTCCCTTTCTATTCCAGCTTATAATATTTAGCCCTTTTGTACCTTCCTGTTATTATTAGACATTCCGGAGTTAGAGCTATGTAGTATTGATCTTATCTTGTGATTCATAGGTTCGGGTCTTGGATTTATGTTTGGTATCGAGAGTTAAACATGGTGTATGCCGAGCGGCACAGTTAAACACTATTACTGCTTTATTTCTATTTTAAATTGTTTACTTCCGCAAATTTTGGTTTTTCTTCCGCAATTAGGCCTACCTAGCCATAAAGACTAGGTGCCGTCACGATGGTTCACGAAGGGAAAACCGGGGTCGTGATAGTTTCTCCATTGTGGAATGTATTCATAGCATGGTACTGATGGGGAGTTGTGCCTGTTGGACTTGTTCGCTAGTTCTCTCATATGTTTCTCTTTCCGTATTTAGTTATATTTGAGTCGTTCTTGTTGGGTTTAGATTGCGAGGTATGTGCAGGTGGAGTTTAATGTGACTTGTTTAGTGAGTGGGTGGTTTTGAGATTTACACGTTTCTTACATCATTATGTGTTAGGAAGATTTGGGACAAGGTTTAAGCGGATGTGAAATTATTTACTAGTGCTGGATTTTATTATAGGCAGCTATTGTGGTAAGAGTTATTGCTACCGGCATATGGATAATGTGTTACGCCGTGTGTGTATACCTTGTAAGTGTATTCATGAGTTATTGCATTTGGTTGAGGTTGATACAATGAGTTTACGTAAGAATTGGTCTTTAGGGGGACAATCAGATGTTGAAATTTGTTTCTAAGGCTTATCAGTATAAGTGGAAGGAATAATCTTCATTTGAGATAGTGTTGCCGGGCTTATGCGGATTGTGGTGATGTGGGATCACCCGTGATTATGTGTACGGTGAGATCATTCAGTAATTTAATGACTTTGTAATGGTTCTTGGCACGTTCGTCCTCGAACATTTGTTTAAGAGAGGGAGAATGTATTGATCTGACATCTTGTTTTGAGAATTAGCATCTCTTTTGCTGGCTTGAGGTCTCGAGTAGCTTCCTATTGTGTATTATTACTTGCGTGTTTAATCGGTTTTGTTTTCGGGCGATTAAGGATCGATTTGGTAGAATGAGTCTTATTTTAGAAGCTTAACTAGTATGAATTGATCGGAGTTTGAATTTTATGTATACGAATCTGGAACGGCATTTTGATGATTCCAACAGCTTCATATGGTAATTTTGGACTTAGGCGTATGTCCGGATTTGGATTTGGGGGTCCATAGGTTGATTTGATGCATTTTGGCAAAAGTTGGCAGTTTGAAGTTTGGAAAGTCCATAGGTTTGACCAGGAGTTGACTTTGATGATATCGTTTTCGAACTGTGGCTTCGAGAGTTGGTATGGTTTTGTTGTGTTATTTGGGACTTGCATGCAAAATTTGAGCTCATTCAGAATTGGTTTGGTATGTTTCAGCATTAGTTTCAGAAGTCGGACGTTCATTAGTTCATTAGGCTTGAATCGATGTGTGACTCTTAGTATTCATGTTGTTTCATGTAAATTGAGGCTTCAAGTGAGTTCATATTGTGTTTTGGGATTGGTTAGTATGATTGGATGGGGCCTTTGGTGTGTTTCAGATGGGCTACAGACCTTTTCTCAATGTTTTGGAATTGCTGGTTTTTCTGATGTCTGTAGTTCATCGCGTTCGCGGAAGAATGTTCCCGATCGCGAAGGGTTATATGGGAGTTTGATGGTTTAGTCATCACATTCGCGATGTTGTTCTAGCGTTCGCGGATCATTGAGGGACCAAGTCCATCACATTCGTGTATGATCCCTCAAATTCTCATATGTGTGAGACTGGATAGGGTAGCCAGGTTGTCACGACCCCAAACTCCCTACGTAGGATGTCATGATGACACCTGGTCTCTAAGACTAGGTAAGCCGATTACTATAATAATTAAGCTAGTTTTTAACAATAATACTTTGAAACAGAATTTAATATGAATGCCGAAACAATAGTGAAATGAGCCTTAGTGGCAATAGTCATGACAACCTCCCATGACTGGTACTATAGAGTCAGGAACTCTAGCTAAGTACACGGAAAGATCTCAAAGATCAAAATACAACACTATTCAAATAACAAGTGTTTACCGCGAAAATGGTAATAACAATTAAATCTTATTTAGTGCTTCTAAAAATACGTGATCTATTTTTATGCTAGTTATTAAGTAGTTGATGCTAAGTGAAAGACTTAGAAATGAGATAAGAGTTTGAGAGGAAGGTGATAATCAAACCGAATGACTAATAATCGGGGCCTCAGGCTTGCCTAGTTGGGGGCCTCGAGGTTGAGTCTAAAGCTCAGCTTGGAACTCTCGAGGGTAGTCAATGAAGACTAACAATTAGAATAAAATCAATGGCGGATCTTTATGACAAATAATAAGCAATATATGATGAACAATAAGTATAACACAATAAATATAAGCAATAAATAAAGTAATGAGTTCAAGAGAACATGTTAGAGAGCAGAGAGAATGTTCTTGTGTATTTAGTATTGAGCAATAGGTGTTTTCAAATGACAAGGATCCCCTTTATATATGAGGGGAATCCTAACATAGTACAAAAAGCATTAATTACAAAGATATGGAGATATGACAGCTAATTGATGTCATGATTCGGATCTGAATTTAGCTCACTGGACTTTGTCAACTCTAGTTATGTGCCTTGGGAACTCCCCACTTTTCCATCATAGCCGTTGGACTGCATCGCCCCGATGTCGAGTGTCGATAGCCCTCGAGGGTAAACCTCGACCCTAGTCTCGAACCCTGTGAAATATTCTTACGAGGCACCATAATGACAAAAAAAATGGACCCTCCGATTTTACCGTATACAGATAGTCCCCGCATTTCTTAGAGTGAAAGAGTGCTGAGAAACGACATTGAACTCCTGCCCCTCTAGTACTTCCGTAATGATGGAAGTCATAAGGTGCCAAAAGACGACGTACACACAGCCCTTGAAAGCCTTCGCATTGATTACGACGGTTGGTTGTCCCTTGGCCTCCTTCAATCTGCGTGTGGGGCCTCTATAAATACTTCTCTTCCCGTTCTTTACAACTCACTGCACCACCAAGACCCCGAAAAGGTTCCTTCTACCTTTACTTTTGTTCTTTCTTCGAAACGCAACTTCCCTTTCTCTTCTGGAATCTTTTAGGAATGGCAAAAATTTCTGCCTCTGCTTCTCAGGAGAACGTGACCTCCTGCTCTTCGCTTCCATCTAAAGGCAAAATGGTAATGCCTCCTCGTGCTGAGGAATGCGTTCCAGAATTTTTTGCAATGGCTTCCGATTTCAAGGTCGAGAGGCCTTCTTCAAAGCCTGGGCGTCGTGAGCTTGTGTCTTAGTATATTAGCTCAGTAATAGATGTCGAAAGGGTAAGGATTGATTACCGCTAGGAGGACGCAATGCTCATGGATATCCCTACTCGGGAGGAGGATATAACGACATACAAAGCCAGTTTCTTCAGTGTGTATATTTACCCATTTACCTTTGGGTAGGTGGGGCCATCATTGCCTCTGATAGACCTTGTGATTCTCGACTTCTGCCAATGGTACCAAGTGACCTTCGGCCAAATTTACCCTTCATTCTGGCGCACTGCCTACATGATCAGGTACTATGTGAACATGATTGAGGAGATTCCCTCCACCCCCGATCACTTAATCATCATGTACAACCCCCGTCTCTTCCATGGGGGTCTGATCAAGCTCTACTGCCGCGCTTCGAGGGCCCTCTTTGCTTGCATCGAAGAAGTTGGGAACAGAGGGTGGATAAGCCTCTTTGTTCGAGTAAGGACTTCGGACCTGATCCCGGTGGAAAGGATGTCGTTCCCTGAAAGGTGGAATATGGAACGTAAGTGGATACAGTATCTAGCATTTCCTTGCTTCTTTTTAGGTACATCTTTCCATGCACTTAATTATTTCTGCTGATGCAGCCGTGGCAATTTATCCTAGCATGGTCACAGACCTCTCAGGCTGGGTCGGCCAGCTTGATTCAATTTTCCCATATGCCGAGCGAGTGTCGCATGACGTGTCTCGAGCTCGATGGGAAGCTAAGGACCATAGTGAGCCTTCACCCCTGTTGTTGTTGTACCTTTTATCCTGAATCGCTACTGATAGCGCTCTCACTCCCTGTGCTTACCTCTTTCATTTGTGTAGGTCTGAGGTAGATCCCCTTGATGAAGGGAACATCACTTGGTGAAGAGGGTACTTTGGCACCCGATGAAGGGAAGAAAAGACAAAGGGAATCGTCAAATGAACCTTCGGAATCCAAGAAGATCAAGGTGGTAGAAACTAAGGCCAACCCGACAGACCTAACTCCGGGAGCAGTGGGAAGTCCCCTAGTTGAAGGCGAGTGGGAAAATAATTTCTTGATAGCGTTCGAGGGAGGGGAAAACCTGACCGACCCTCAGGCCGTAGAGATGGTGGCTCCTGAGCTGGATCTTGATGTCGTTGCGGTCCAATTTCGAAGTGGAGAAGCCACTGAGGGAGTATGAGGCGATGTCCCCGAGCCGTCCGATGGCCAAAATACCGAGCTGGAACGCATTCGGTAGGTGGTTCGGAGGAGCCCAATTCTGGGGCCCTTCATGGACAAGAGATGGCCCTGATTGACCATTATGGTGCCGTTGTCGTGAGTGATTCCTCTCAAGGAACGACCTTACCCCTTAAGGGAATGCAAGATGTCCTGAATGAAGAATCTTCCGATACGGGGGTGCCTATCGGGGACAGAGTGGCGCATAGAAGGCCTTCAGCCTCTCCCGAGGGAATTCTCGAGCTCGATGCTTCACTCATATTCGGCGAGATGAGCAGTCTTTAAGATCAGGTAGTTCTTGTAAATCCTATATGCTGTTCTGATCTTTGTCTTTTTAACTTGTCTTCTTCATGGCTTCAGGCCAAGGTGCTTTATAATTAGACTTTCGCCCGGTTTTAGGCTGAGGTGACTCGTCATGAGCGTGAGAAGGCTCATCTTGTTGAACAGGTTACATAGTTTCTGTTTGCCATCCTCTGAATGATTTCCAAATCCCAATGTTTTACATCTTGGATTTGATTCATGCAGTTTGAGAAGGAAGGTGCCTACTGAGAGAGGAGCTCCGAGCGAGAGACTCTGAAGTCCTCAAACTCAAACGGCATGTGAGAGAGATAACCTTTGAGAGGGATACCCTCTCGGAAAAGATGGCCTTAGTCGGGCATCATTTTCAAGATGCGAGGGCGAATAGTGATAAATATAGCGGTCTCTACTGTGAGTTAGTAGTTGCACTATCCGAGATGAAAAACGAAGCTGAGGCGCTTATATCTACGCACAAAGAGGGCGTCGTTGTAATAAACGCTTACACCGGGAGAGTTCCTGAGGAGGCCGAACTAAAAATGACTCGAGCCGTGGAGCACACTCGGTTAGAATCTCAAAGGCAAACTCTAAAGGACATACATGCAGGGGATATCAATTTGTCAGCCGAGCTCGAGAGGGTGAAGACCCTAGAGGAGAGAGAGAGCTGCTGCCCTGTTTGCTTTTGGAGATACGTCGGGTAGTGGTTTAGAAGATGACGAGAATGGAGGCAGGATCCCCCTTGGGGAAGAGACTGTCGAAGGTCCTGGGACTGTAGCCGGAATCGTTCGGGCAGAACCTCCGGCGGAGCCGTCAAAGATGTAGGCTCGATGATAGATTAGGGTTCTATTTGGCCCCTTCCTTGTAAGGATGTTTCAAAATCCTCGTACATGTACCTCTACGAGCCATATGTATAATAGGCTTTTCGTTTTTTATCATTTCTTTTCTCCTTTGCCTTTTGAGAATAATATGTGACACTTTTGATAATCGATTCGAGATCTTAGACCTTGGGATACAACCTCGGGTTTTTGCTATTGCTGAGCGGCCTGTGATGGCCAAAAGTCAGTCCTTGAGTGTTCTCGGGTTAGACTTGTCATTTATACATTAGGTCACTATGACCTTCCATTTTAGCGCTGGCGGTAGTGGCTCTTACGCGTTTGGTCGGTGCAACCTTTGATTTTAGGGCTGGCGACAATGGCTCTTATGCTTTTTCTCTTAGGCATATTTAGTTAACTATTTTGGGTTCAGTCTCCGATTGAGTTTCGACTCGAGCTCATTCGAACCTCAAGTTTTTGAATTGCAAGTTGGTCCTTAGGATCTTACGCGTTGGGTCGGTATGACCTACTGTATGTGCTGGCGACAGTGGCTCTTACGCACTGTGTCGGTACGACCTTTTGTATGGGCTGGCGAAAGAGGCTCTTACATATTGGGTCGATGCGACCTTTTTTGTAGGCTTTATTTTTCCCTCGATAAGGATTTTTTGCAATAGTGTTTGCCTGACTCTTTGACGGTTTAATAAAAACCTCGATTGTGAGTCGTTATATGGTGATGATCGAGCATCTCGAGAGGTTTGGCTCAGAGGTTGAGTATCTCGAAGCTAGTGCTTAGGAGCTGACATGGTCAAAACTCTTTTGCCTATATCGAGGGTAGCCTGTTTAGCCGGTTCTTTCCGAAGTATATTAGAAGTAATTGAAGGCCTGTGATTTTAGAGCGACGATCGGGCATCTCGGAGTTGCGTTATTTTGGTTGGTACAACCTTGTGACCGTAGTAATTTGTGTTTGGACGGAGCTTTTTAGTCCCAAGTGATTTGAGATCGGGTTTATACCTTTACTAAGGTCTTTCAAGTTTTACATGACTTAGAGGTCTTACAATTTTGGATACTTGGTACAAGTATGGTTCATGCGTCGTTTGAGGTCTTACAGATATTGCCAGTTGGTACAAGTGTGGTTCATGCCTTGCTTGAGGTCTTACATATATTACTGTTGCCTTATTTAGGTCTTACAAGACTGAGGATGCTCGCATGTGGTCTTATGGCCTTGGGTTTTGATAAGTCGATTGAGATGGCGATTGACGGCAGTCCCCGAGTCGTCGAGGATTTATCAACTTGGAGCCATTACTTGCAAAGCTGGTATTGCCTCTTTGATGGCTTGCGATTTCGGAGTTTCTAACAAAGAGGTCATGTGGCCTTGAGTTTTCGACGCCAGTCCCCGAGTGTTTAGGATGTCTTTGGCTCTGGAGCTATTTGGTGATTTTGATGTTGCCTTATTGAGGGCTTACGAGTTAGGAGCTCCGACCTGGGGGTCGTATTGTTTTAAATTGTTGACGCTAGTCCCCGAGTATTTGGGACATTTTTTGGCTTTGGGGTCGTTTTTGCAAAAAATATCGACTTTCTTTGAAATGCAAAATGCTTTTGGGAGGTATTATTTTATTACTTGGTACAAGTATGCATGCCATTGCTGTTAAGGGCTCAGTTGCTCAATACGGACACGGTTCATTTGACGGTTTGGTCCGGTACATTATTTTCCCGTCAAGACCCCATTTGATGTATCTTGGCTTCTCCGAGTATGTGACCTACCATTGGGATGCCCCCTAGTATTCGAGGTTGATTGCAAAATAAACCTTGAATACTTATTGAGTCTTCCTTAGGCAGCATATTGATGTTGCCTCGTTAAAAACCTTGCTGGTAAAACCCTTCCAAGTACAAAATTCAGTCGAAGGAAAAGAGTGCAATGCATGCTTATAAGAGCCCGAGGTCCTCGAGCTTGAGGGTGCTTCCGAATCTTTCATCGGGTACCTTAGCAGTAGTATTATTTAAGCATTGATATGTTCTAGTTGCTTGGAAGCTGGTCGCTTTCCATGGTACCGAGCTTGTAGGACTCTTTGCCGATTACTCCGAGGACGCGGTATGGTCCTTCCCAATTTTGGCCTAACTTTCCTTCATTAGTGTTTCGGGTGTTGAGGGTGACTTTCCTTAGGACCAAGTCCCCGACTTCGAAATGCTGGAGGTTTGTTCTCTTGTTATAATATCTTTAGATCCTTTGGTTTTGGGCGGCCATTCGGACCAGCAAGGCTTCTCGCTTTTCATCTAATAGTTCGAGGGCCTTAGTCATGGACTCGTTGTTTGAGCTTAGTGGTGTGTTAGAATCTGGCGCTTGGCCCCCCGACCTCTACAGGTATCAAAGCCTCGGCGCCATACATTAGAGAGAAAGGTATTTCCCCTATGCTTGATTTTGAAGTTGTTCGGTATGCCCATAACACTTCGGACAATATTTCTCTCCATTTTCCCTTAGCGCTTTCCAACTTCTTTTTTATGTTTTGGATGATTGTTTTGTTTGTGGACTCAGCCTGGCCAATTGCACACGGGTGGTAAGGTATCGACAGGATTCTCTTGATTTTGTGATCCTCAAGGAACGGTGTTACTTTGCTTCCGATGAACTGCCTCCCATTATCGCATGTTAGCTCGGAAGGAATCCCGAATCGGCACATAATGTGGTCCCAAATGAAACCAATGACTTCTTTTTCTCTTATCTTCTCGAAGGCATGCGCTTCCATACTTTTTGAGAAATAGTCAGTCATAAATAAAATGAATTTATCTTTACATGGCGCCGTTGGTAGAGGTCCGACAATGTCCATTTCTCATTTCATGAACGGCCATGGTGATAAGACCGAATGTAGCTGTTCGCCGGTTTGGTGAATCATAGCGGCAAATCTCTAGCATTTGTCGCATTTTCAGACGAATTCCTTTGTGTCTTTATCCATGTTGTACCAGTAGTAGCCTGCCCTGATCACCTTTCGGACTAAGGAATAGGCGCCGGAGTGGTTTCCGCAAGTACCCTCATGAATTTCTCAGAATACATAATCTGTGTCTCCTGGCCCCAGACATACTGCTAGGGGGCCATTGAAAGTTCTTCTGTACAGAGTCCTATTTTCATCGAGCAAGAACCGAGCTGCTTTGGTGAGCAGGGCTTTCGATTCTTTTTGGATCCGCAGGTAATTTTTTGTCTTTCAGATTGTCAATATATTTATTTCTCCAATCCCATGTTAGGCTGGTAGAATTAATCTCGGCATGACTTTCCTCGACTACTAATTTGGACATTTGAATAACAGCCGCGGGGAGTAGGTCATCTTCTTCAGGTTTGCGAGGGCATCGGCCTCGCTGTTCTGCTCCCGAGGTACGTTCTTTGAAATGGCGTAACGTGACTTGGATTTGTCCAAATACCTTTGCATCATGTCTTCTCGGACCTCGTAGATCCCATTTACCTAGTTTACTACCAAGAGTGAATCGCATTTTGCTTTGACGGTCTCAGCTCCCATGCTTTTGACCATTTCTAAACCTGCAATCATAGCCTCATACTCAGCTTTGTTGTTAGTCAATCTTGTAGTTTTTATAGATTGCCTGATTATGCCACCCGTAGGCGGCTTCAGGACTATACCGAGTTCGGATCCTCTCACGTTTGTGGCGCCATCGGTGAATAGGGTCCATACCTCGAAAGATGTGCCTAATTTTAGTAACAGTTCCTTTTCTACCTCGGGTACGAGGGAGGGCGAGAAGTCAGCCACGAAGTCTGCCAGAAACTAGGACTTGATGGTCGTTCGGGGTTGATACTTTATGTCATACCCGCCGAGTTCGATGGCCCATTTGCCAATCAGCCCGATTGTTCGGGTTTATGCATTTCTTCGAAGAGAGTACGTTGTTAGAAAGCAAATACGGTAGCATTGAAAATAGGGTTTCAATTTTTGCGATGTGCTTATTAACACAAGAGCTATTTTTCTAGGTATGGATACCTGGTTTCGGCATCCCCTAGGGTCTGACTTAGATAATAAATAGGAATTGCGTACCTTGCTCTTCTCGAACCAGCATACCGCTTACTACTATCTCGGATACAGCCGGGTATAGATACAACATTTCATCCTCTTTTGGCATGTGGAGCAAAGTCGGACTAGTCAGATATCGTTTCAGTTCCTCTAAGGCGTGTTGGCATTCTAGAGTCCACTCGAAGTTGTTTTTCGTTTTGAGTAAAGAGAAGAAATGATGACTCCTGTCTAACGACCTTGATATGAATCTGCCTAGAGCCGCTATTCGCCCTGTCAGCCATTGCATGGCCTTAACATTATTTTTCACTGTAATTTCTCCGATGGCCTTGTTTTTGTTGGGGTTGATTTTGATCCCCCTATTCGATATCATGAAGCCTAAGAATTTTCCCGAACCCACTCCGAAGGCACATTTCTTGGGATTAAGCTTCATGTTGCAACTTTTGAGGATGTCGAATCTTTCCTGCAAATGAGTCAAATGGTCCTCTGCGCGCAGGGACTTAACTAGCATGTCATCAATATAAATTTCCACGGATTTGCCTATTTGATGCTCTAAAATATTATTAACTAGACGTTGGTACGTAGCCCCTGCATTTTTCAGCCCGAAAGGCATTACATTGTAACAGTAGGTACCATACTTTGTGATGAACGAAGTTTTTTCCCTATCCTTTGGGTTCATTTGAATTTGATTATACCCCGAGTAGGAGTCGAGAAAGGTAAGGGTCTCATGGTCGGCCGTAGCATCGATCAGACGATCGATGTTAGGCAATGGGAAAGAATTCTTGGGGCACGCCTTATCTAAATCTTTATAATCTATGCACATTCTTAACTTATTTCCCTTTTTGGGCACTACCACAACGTTGGCCAGCCATTCGGGGTACTTTACCTCTCTAATAGACCCTATTTTAAGGAGTTTCGTAACCTCGTCCTTGATGAATGTGTGTTTTACTTCGGACTGGGGTCTTCTTTTTTGCTTCACCGGTTTAAACCTGGGATCAACACTCAATCGGTGGGTGGTTATTTCTAGCGGGATTCCTGTCATATCTAAGTGGGACCAAGTGAAACAGTCGATATTATTAATAAAGAATTTAATGAGTTTTTTTGTGAGGGGTTAATCCCGTTCCCAGGTATACCTTCCGATCTGAGAGATGCTCGATCAAAACAGCTTGCTCCAGTTATTCAATTGTCGATTTCGTTGCATCAGACTATTCGGGGGCAACGAACATTCGGGGAGCGAGGAAATCTTCTTTATCGTCCTTGGGGGTGTGTATGCTCCCAGACTCATCTGAGGTGGAGTGTATGGGGTTGGGTGCCTCCTGGTAAACTGCAAACATTTCTTTTGCCGCATGATGTTCTCCATATATGGTTGTTACGCCATCTTTTGTTGGAAATTTTATCATCTGGTGCAGAGTTGACGGCACTACCCTCATGTTGTGTATCCACGGCCTGCCAAGAAATGAGTTGTACCTCATGTTACCGTCGATGGCGTGGAACTTGGTGTTCTGAACTATACGGGACATGTCAACCAGGAGGGCGATCTCTCTTTTCGTCACTTCGTCGTCCATGTAAAAGTCGTGGAGGACCCGAGAGGCGGGTACGATCTAATCGAACAACCCAAGTTGTTCTACTACCTTCGACTTGATTATGTTGGCCGAGCTGTCTGCATCCACGAGCACACATTTAATGCGAACGTTGCTTAAAATAAATTAAATTACTAGCGTGCCGTTGTGTGGTTCCGCCAAGGTCTCGAGATCCTCCTTGTTGAATGCGAGGGTGTCTTCAATTATGAAGTCTCGGATCGGCCCCTCAATTGCAGTAGATATTTTTATCCATTTGATCACGGGTCCTTGGGGAATGTTGGTCCCCATGATAATCATATGAATGACATGCCGAGGAATCTCCCTTTTTGCCCAGGTTGCATGTTTTCGAGTTTCCCGCTAAATTTCTCGGCGCACTCCCTGGTTAATGTGAGGACTGGCGCTAACACATTGGGCGTCGCATGAGGTCGTACCCTTGGGAATCGGCTCTGGTGTGCTCTCAGGGTTTCACGGTGGCACACCCATACCTGGAATAACCGTACTGCCTTTTCCATAGTTTTTGAGGCTATTGTTTTCAGGCACACTGACTGGTTTAGGCATTTTTACATGAAATCAAAGATCTTGGACAAGAAAATGTATGAAAAATAACTTGCGTTCTGTAGTAAAACCAGCAAGAAAATAATAACTATTATTTTTAGCCCCAAGGTGGGTGCCAAACTATTTACCGCGAAAATGGTAATAATAATTAAATTTGATTTAGTGGTTCTAAAAATACGTGATCTAATTGTATGCTAGTTGTTAAGAAGTTGATGCTATGTGAAAGACTTAGAAACGAAATAAGAACTTGAGAGCAAGGTGATAATCAAACCGAATGACTAATAATCGGGGCCTCAGGCTTGCCTATTGGGGGGCCTCAAGGTTGAGTCTTAAGCTCGGCTTGGAACTATCGAGGGTAGTCGATGAAGACTAACAGTTAGAATAAAATCAATGGCGGCTCTTTATGGCCAATAATAAGTAATAAATGATGAAAAATAAGTAGAACACAATAAATATAAGCAATAAATGAAGTAATGAGACCAAGAGAACCTGTTGGAGAGCAGAGAGAATGTTCTTGTGTATTTAGTATTGAGCAATAGGTTTTTTCAAAATGTCAAGGATCCCCTTTATATATGAGGGGAATCCTAACATAGTACAAAAAGCATTAATTACAAAGATATGGAGATGGGACAGCTAATTGATGTCATGATTCGGATCTGAATTTAGCTCACTAGACTTTGTCAGCTCTAGTTATGTGCCTTGGGAACTCCCCACTTTTCCATCATAGCCATTGGTCTGCATCGCCCCGAGGTCAAGCGTCGATATCCCTTGAGGGTGAAACTCGACCCTAGTCTCGAACCCTGTGAAATATTCTTATGAGGCACCATAATGACGGAAAATTGGACCCTCCAATTTTACCGTATACAACAAGCTTACAATAAAATGAAAGGAAAGAACCCCAAGGGACTGCGACGACCAAGCAGCTCTACTTTTAATCCTCACGACCAATATGCTAATTCTGCCCGAGTCTGATATCTCTAAAACCTATCTCTACATTATTGTAATATAAGTACTCCACGGTCGGTACCCAGTAAGTATCAAGGCTAACCTCGATGGAGTAGTGACGATGTAAATGTTAAGACACTCACTAGACAAAATAACATGTGCAATATAGAAGTATAAAGCTAATAACGGAAAGCAGTAATCAGTAAATGGCAACAAAAATCAAGAAGTGATATAAAATAGTGAAGTATTGTTGAAACCAAATAAGGAACACAAAGGACAACCAATTAATCAAGTCGTTCTAACACAAAGGTCACAACGAAATCACTCTGTGATACCTCATCTCATAGTAACAAGTCAGGGGTCTCAACCCACCATCCTATGCTTACGGCACCTTGTGCACACATTTCAAATCACAACAGCATTGACAACTCACGTGCTAATGTCTTAATCTGCCCCACATGATGACATGCCCACATTCACAATCCGCCCGGCATTGTCATAGGCTCACAATCACAATCTGCCCGACATGGTCACATGCTCATAATCACAATCATCCCGGCATGGTCACAATCTCAATAACAACACGAAAACAAAAAATACAAAAACACATGGGCATGATCAATAAATGTCAAGTTTCATATTCCTGAGCTAGTATAAGTGGCATTCTACAGTGTATGCTTATGCGAGTGTACTACCATAGCCCAAGTCAATAAGTAATATCAAGACATCGAGTAGCTCATCGAAGTAACACAACAAATCACTTAAGGTGTATGACATGCACAAAGAAAAAACACCATCACACGAATATCACCAACAAAATGTCCCCAAGATATATCACATCATCACTCACATTGCCATCCTTATCTCTCTGATAGCCACACGTATCACTCCGTATAATAGCCACCCTTATCGCTCCGCCCGGATAATAAAAAAATAGCCACCCGTGTCACTCTGTACATTCAACAATAGTGAGATGCCACCCTTATGCTCCACGTAACAACAACGGTGAAATGCCACCCTTATACTCCGCATAACAACAACCATACCACACAATAATTCACATGTGCTAACATCACAACAACACGACATATCAACTTGAATTGCAAGTGCCCATAGGCCACAACCTTTCAAAGGATCCAACAATGTCAATATTTTCACAACAATTAGCCCACGGCTCAATGCAATGTGTATAAAATATCAATAACAACAAAATAAATGGGAAAGTAACACAACAAGGAACAACACCCCCCCCTTTAAACACTATTTCAATTAAAATAGATTAATGACTCCCGATAGCATCAATTCCAATTAATTGTTTAGGGATACACTAAACAGTGAAAGTTTTCTTATGAAATGGCAAACTTCGGGTTCTACTGTATGAATAGGTTAAAAATAAAAAAGATGGCACGAACTAGTACTACGTTTAAATGCATGAGAACAACCTAGCAACAAAAGATATTATGTAACAACAATTTCAACTAAGAGTAACTCCACAATAAAAGAAATCACATAATGATAAAAGTGATAACAACTTCAAATAAAACATATAAGGGCAAACTCGACAAGTAAGAATTTGACATGTAACGACAACTTCAAATAAACCAGGTGATAGTAGACATGATGGATAAAAGATATAACATGTGCTAACAATTCCAAATAAGTACATGAAAGAAGCCTAAGAGTCTAAACCGGTCAATTTCCACATATAAGCCCAAGTACGTACTCGTCACCTTTCGTACACGTCTTTCACATGACATAAATAGCACAAATGACTCAAATCCTAAGAGGTAGTTCCCCCACACAAAGTTAGGCAAGATACTTACCTAAAAAGAGCTAAACTAATACTCTAAATGACCTTCTCGTGTGAAACAACCTTCGGACGGCTCAAATCTAGATAAAAACCATAATATCATAAATAAAACCCATAGGAAGCAATTTCGGATAATAAAGCTTTGATCTTTAATAAAAACTAAAAAGTCAACCTCGAGCCCACACCTCAAAACCCAGCAAAATTCATAAAATTGGAACATCCATCCCGATACGAGTCCATCCATACAAATATTATCCAATTCCTACATCAAATCGGCCATCAAATCCTCATTTTACATTTTTGAAAGTTTATACAAAAATTCTCATTTTCTCCCATTCAAATAACTGATTTAATGTTAAAAACAAAGATGGAATCACGAAAGATAATCAAATCCGGATAAAGAGCACTTACCCCAATCTAGAACATGAAAATTCCCCCCAAAATAGCCCGAGTTCTCTAACTCAAAATGTGATAAAATATCAAAAGCCCTCGAAATAGAGTTCTTATATTCTGCCTAGGTGTTTCTCTTATGCGATCGCGGAACTTGCTTCGCGATCACGATGTATAAAAAATATAAGATGCAAAAAATCCCTTCGTGAACGCGTAATCATAGTCGTGAACGTGACTCACACATCTTTAGTACACTTCGCGAAGGCTGTTCAATTCACGTGAATGCAAACAAAAAATCCTAATGCCCCTTATAACTCTATCTCTACGCGAATGCGGAAGACACATCGCGAAAGCGGACCACAACCAACTGGAACTTCGCGATCGCGTGCACACAGTCAAGACCGCGATGCTATGATCCAAGAATCACTTCGTGATCCCAGCTTAAACTTCACAATCATGAAGAGCAACATCCACACCAGAAACCAGCAACTCTAAAGTATGAAGAAATGGCCTGTTGCCCATCTGATACGCACCCGAGGCCCCCGGAACCCCGTCCAATCATACCAACCAGTTCCATAACATAATGCGGACCTGTTTGAGGCCTCGAATCAAATAAAAAAACATCAAAACTAAGAATCAAACCTCAAATAGAGTTTAATGTACTTATGAACTTTCAACTTCTACAACTCGCGAGGAATCATATCAAATCACCTCGAAATGACGTCAAATTTTGCATGCAAGTTCCAAATGAAACCAAGAAACTATACCAACTCCAAGAATAAAAATTTGATATTGATATCAATAAAGTCAACTCCCGGCCAAACCTTCAACTTTCCATTTTTTGCCAAAATGCATCAAATCAACGTACGGACCTCCAAATCCAAATTTGGACCCACGCCTAAGTCCAAAATCACCATACGAACCTATTGGAATCATCAAACCACCATTCCGGAATCATTTACACAAAAGTCAAACTCCGATCAACTCTTTTCACTTAAGCTTCAAAAACAAGAATTGTTTTAGCAAATTAATCCTGAATCATCCGAAAAATGAACTCGACCTCACACACTAGTCATAGTACACAATACTAAGCTATTTGAGTGCTTAAGCCACCGTACAGGATGCTAATTATCAAAATAAATGGTTGGGTCGTTACATTCTCCCCCTCTTAAACAAATATTCATCCTCAAACGTACCAAGAACTGATCTGAAGTCATCAAATCACTGAATGAACTTACCATGCATCTACGTGCAAGTGACCCCACATCACCCCAATCCACATAAGACCGACAACACCATCTCAACTGAAAATTATTCCTTCCACCCACACTAATAAACCTTATAACCAAATTTTTTACCATTTAATCATTTCCCAAAGACCTTATTCCCATATCAACAATAGTATCATCCTCAACCTACTGCAACAACTCATGCCTACACCCGCAAGGAACAACCACATGCCGATAACAACATCTCTGACCACCATAGCTACCCATATTCAAATCTAGCACTAGAAATTAACCTCATTTCAGCTAGAACCCTTTCCAAACCTTCAAAACACTAACAACAATGCAAGAAACATGAAGATCTCATGACCATTCACTAAAATCAACAAGTCACATCTAATGCCACCTAGGCACACACCTCAAAAGCTAAAACCCAACAAACACAACGCAAATATGGCTGAATAAGCAAAGAGAAACACATGAGAGAACTATCAAATAAGCTAGACATGCACAGCTCCATATCGGTGCCATACTACGAATCAATTCTACAAGGGAGAATTAAATCATATGAACTAATCACAAGGATCTCATCCTAATATAACACCACTGCGGCACGTAGCCTAGTTCAAACATATAAAACCATATGAGAAGGCGAGGATCCCATCCTCAGCTTTGAATCACAAGTAGAATACACATCATATCAACCAAAACTTTCCACTAACCCAACTCTGCAAAACAAAATCACCATATGTAACGAACTTCCCATACTTGTAGAGTACCAAAATCACGAATCGTAGCCAAAACATCTAGAAATCACATCAAAACTTACCATATGAGAGATCACCATATGGCTAGTGAGCGCGTTCCCGAAGGAGTAAATTTTGCAACTTGTGATTTTGTGCTTCGCGATCGCGAAGAGGAATACCTAGGTCGACTTATAGTACTCTATTTCGAGGCTTTTGTTATTTTATCACTTTTTGTGTTAGAGATATCGGATTTGAGTGATTTTGGAGGGTATTTTCACGCGTTGGATTGGGTTAACCATTATTGACTTGGATTTTGTTATATTTCACGATTCTGTCATGATGCAAATTTCAATATAGGTCGCGATGGCGCCAACACCGAGGTTAGGCAAGCCAAATTTACCCAACTAGTGGGTTCCTTTTTTGTGACCAAAACATTTCCAACGTTTACTTAGATTAAATTTAAGACATTCAATAATAATGAATAGTTTAGGCAATTTTGAAACTAAAATGACCAAATGATGTCATAATTAATTGATTACATTCCAATAGAAAAGTCTACCAGTGAGTGCCAAGACCTGGTGTCACAAGTACATGGACATCTAGTAAAATATACAAAGGAATATATCTATCCTACTGCCTGAACCAGAATAGACAGTACATATAATAACAAAAGGAAGAGAAACTCATGTATGCTGCTAAACGGCTCAGAAGGGCAGCTCACCGTGGAATCTCGGTCGGGTATCAGGAACGCGCGTCGGACTGGTAGCTAGATGTACCTGCCTCTGATCCTGTACATTTAAGTACAGAAGCGTAGTATGAGTACATAAATAATATTGCCTAGTAAGTATCAAGTCTAACCTCGAAGAAGTAGTGACGAGGGGTCGACTTGACACTTACTAGGGTCAATAATAATATAATTTAAGTGATATGCTAAGCATGAATGTCATAATAAATAAAAATTTATAAAAGCAAGTGATAGGTTATTTCCTAGATAATATCTCAGTTAACAATTTATATTTTCAAGGCATTTGGAATAGTTCAAATCACATAAGTTACCAAGCAAGAAGCACGCGCAAATAATGTTGTGGTCGTATAGCCCGATCCAGCATAAAAATAAAGGGTGCACTGGCGGAGGGTCGAACGGCGCGAACCATAGATGCATCTATTACCCCCGCTCGCGAATCATACATGCGACGCGGTCAACACAGATAAACATATTAGAAGTCAATCAATAGTTTATCAGGAAAACAATTATCCCAGGACATGCCAATTATTTCTCCTATGCGGACAATTCCCTTTACAAGGTTAGAAAAGAGACTTACCTTGCCTCACAGTCTACTTTCCGGTCTAAGCTTATGCCCAAATCCTCAATTCGGAGCCCAACAATCCAAAACTAATCAAACGGGGTAAGAACTAGTCAATACAAGCTCAAGAGTTCATATTCTAACTATTAAAGTAATTTTCCAACCCTAAATACAAGTTTCGTAAAATCCATCCCTAGGCCCACGTGTCCGAATTCCGGAAAGTTTTGAGGGAAGTTGTTACCCATAACCTAAGGATCAAGAATATATGATTTTTACTTCATTCCATAATAAATTTTGTGGTAAAATCTTGTTTTTGTCAAAACCCTAGATTTTTACTCTAATCCTATTACTTTCACTAATTTTTGTGTGTTAAATCTACCCAAAACCTAAGTATTAAACTCACATTAAGTAGAAATAACTTACCTCACAAAGCTAGGTTAAAATCGCTCTTTGAAAGCTCCCAAATCGCCCAAGTGTAGAAGTGAAATGAAATAAATAGCCTAAGTCTCATTTTTAAAAGTTGCGTCCAGGCCTCTGTCGCATTTGTGACACCAGGTTCGCAAAGCGAACTGTGCCTCCCTCTGCCATGATCGCAAATGCGATAGAAGGGTCGCAAATGTGGTCCCTGCTGGGTTCGCAAATGCGAACAAAACGTTGCAAATGAGACCACTGCCCCAGCCAAGTTTCATCACAAATGTGGTGCTTTCCTCACAAATGCGAGGTTAGCAAATGCGAACATTTCCTCACATTTGCGAGACCTGCAAGTTTGCCCAGAAACACCAGAAATTTTGGGTGTTTTTCACTCCCAACCCACGCCCAGAACTCACCCATGCCTTCGGGGCTCCACTACGAATACTCACACAAGTCTAACAACAACATACAAACTACTCGTGCAATCAAATTGCCAAAATAACATCTAAAACCTCGGATTCAACACCAAAATGCATGAAATCCTTAAGAACATTTGAAATTCCTATTTTTACAATCGGATGTCCGAATCATGTCAAATTAGTCCCGTTTCTCATCAAATTTCACAGACATGACTTAAATGTTATATTGGACCTGTACCAGGATTCGGAACCAACATACGGGACCGATACCAACATGATCAAACATTATTCAATTTCTTTAAATCCTTAGATTTTCCATTTAATAATTTTTAACAAAAATTCATTACTCGATCTAGGGATCTCGGAATTCGATTCCGGACATATGCCCAAGTCCCATATTTTACTACGGACCTTACGGGACCATCAAAACACAAGTTTGTTTATTAAAAAAGTTGACCAATGTCAAACTTTGCCTTTTAAGTCAACCTTAAGGAACCAAGTGTTCCAATTTCGAAACAAACTCTTTCAAATCCCGAACCAATTATCCTTGCAAGTCATAAATCAGTTAAAGCAAGTATGCGAAGTTTTATTTAGGGGAACAAGATCCTAGAAAGCAAAATGATCAGTCGGATCGTTACATTCTCCACCTCTTAAACAAATGTTCGTCCTCGAACAGATTTAGATTCATACCTGATGTGCCGAATAAGCGTGGGTATCTGCTCTGCATGTCCTCCTCGGACTCCCAGGTCACCTCATCGACTGGTTAGCCCTTCCACTGCACCTTTTCCGTAGAAATCCTCTTGGATCTTAACTGGCGATCATGTCTATCAATAATGGCAATTAACTCCTCCTCATAGCCTAATCTCTCATCCAACTAAATATTACTGAAGTCTAACACATGAGACAAGTCGGCGTGATACCTCCGAAGCATAGACACGTGAAAAACTGGATGAACTCCCGATAAGCTGGGAGGTAAAGCAAGCTCATAAGCAACCTCCCTAACTTGCCTCAACACCTCAAATGGGCAAATAAACCTTGGGATCAACTGTACCTTCTTCCCGAATCTCATGATTCCCTTCATCGACGAGACTTTTCAAGAGAACTTTCTTACCGATCATGAATGCTACTCGCGCGCCTTCTGATCTGCATAACTCTTTTGTCTGGACTGAGTTTTGCAGAGCCTTTCCTGAATCAACTTCACCTTTTCTAAGACATCTTTCACCAAATATGTGCCATACAACTTAGCCTCACCGAGGTCAAACTACCCTATAGGAGAATGACATCGTCGGCCTTATAAAGACTAAAATAGAGCCATATCGATACTGGACTAATAACTGTTGTTGTAAGAAAACTCGACCAAAGGTAAGAACTGATCCCACTATCCTCCAAAGTCAATCACACATGCTCTAAGCATGTCCTCCAAAATTTGAACTGTCCGTTCTGACTGTCCATCGGTATGAGGATGGAATGTTGTGCTGAGCTCCACACAGGTCCCCAACTCAATCTGAACAGCTCTTTAGAAAAGCGAAGTGAACTGAGGGCCTCTATCTAATATGATGGAAACGGGCACACCATGCAACCGAACTATCACCCGAATATAGATCTGTGCCAACCTCTCTGAAGTATACGTAGTCACTACCAGAATGAAGTGTGTCGACCTAGTCAACCTATCAACAATGACCAAAACGGTATCAAACTTCCGCAATGTCTGCGGCAACCCAACTATGAAGTCCATAGTAATGCGCTCCAACTTTCACTCTGGTATAGGCATCTGCTGTAGTAGGCCACCTAGCCTCTGGTGCTCATACTTAATATGCTGGCAGTTCAAACACCTAGCCACAGACTCAACTATGTCCTTCTTCATCCGCTGCCACCAAAATGCTGCCTCAAGTCACGATACATCTTTATAGCACCTGGATGAATAGAATACCATGAACTGTGTGCCTTCCCCAAAATCCTCTCTCTCAATCCATCGAAATTAGGAACACATAGGTGACCCTGGAGTTGCAGAACACCATCCTCGCCCATAGAAACCTCATTGGCACTACCCTATAGCACCGTCACTCTAAGAAGTGCCAAATGTGGATCATCGAACTACCGAGCCTTGATCTTCCCCAACAATGAAGACTAAGCAACAAACACAAGCAAGGACTCAGCTGGGCTCTGAAATGTCCAACCTCATCAGTCTCTTAGCTAGGGACTGAATGTCCAAAGCTAGTGGTCTCTTCTTCGCTAAAATGAATGCCAAGCTACACGTGCTCTCTGTCTTCCTACTCAAGGCATTTGCGACCACATTTGCCTTGCCTAGATAATAAAGAATAGTGAT
The DNA here is from genome assembly GCF_000393655.2 of Nicotiana sylvestris. NCBI lineage: Eukaryota > Viridiplantae > Streptophyta > Magnoliopsida > Solanales > Solanaceae > Nicotiana > Nicotiana sylvestris. The sequence goes on along the minus strand of NC_091062.1, from coordinate 115,448,653 downwards.
ATCATTATCCTTTAGTAACTCAAGCCACCTATGCTGCCTCAAATTAAGATCCCTCTGTTTGAACAAATGCTGCAAACTGCGATGATCAGTGTAAACCTCACATGACACCCCATACAGATAATGCCTCCATATCTTAAGAGCATGAACAATTGCTGCTAATTCTAAGTCGTGCACAGGGTAATTCTTCTCATGAATATTCAGCTAACGAAAAGCATATACAATAACTCGTCCCTCTTACATCAATACATATACCAAGCCAATGCGTGAAGTATCACAATATACAGTATACGTCCCCGAACTGGAAGGCAACACTAGAACCGGTGATGTAGTCAAAGCTGTCCTGAGCTTCTGAAAGCTCGTCTCACAATCATCGAACCAACGGAAAGGAGCACACTTCTAGGTCAATCTAGTTAGAGGTGATGCAATAGATGAAAACCCTACACGAATTGACGGTAATAACCTGTTAACCCCAGGAAACCCTTGATCTCGGTCACTGAAGTAGGACGTGGCCAACTCTAAACTGCCTCAATCTTCTTGGGATCCACCTTAATACCCTCTCTTGACACAATATTCCCCTAGAATGCCACTGACTCTAGCCAACACTCACACTTGGAGAACTTAGCATATAGCTTCTACTCTCGCAAGGTCTGAAGCACTACTCTCAAATGCTGCTCGTGCTCTCCCATGCTATGTTAGTATACAAGATGTTGTCAATGAAGATGATAACAAAGGAATCAATATAAGGCCTGAACACCCTGTTCATCAAGTCCATAAATGTCGCTAGGGCATTAGTCAAGCCAAAGGACATCACTAGAAACTCATAATGACCATATCTAGTACGGAAAGCAGTCTTTGGAACATCTGAGTCCCGAATCTCCAACTGATGGTACCCTGATCTCAAGTCGATCTTAGAGAACACCCTAGCTCCCTGCAACTGGTCGAACAAATCCTCAATGCATGACAATAGGTACTTATTCTTGATGGTAGCCTTGTTCAACTGGCAGTAACCAATGCAAATCCACATGGTCCCATCCTTCTTCTTTACAAACAACACCGGTGCACCCCAAGGTGACACACTTGGTCTAATAAACCCCTTTGCTAACAACTCCTCAAGCTTCTCCTTCAACTCTTTCGGAGACATACTGCATGGTGGGATAGATATAAGTTGGGTACTTGGAGCCAAATCAATGCAGAAATCAATATCACGATCTGTTGGCATTCACGAAGGTCAGAAGGAAACATATCGACGAACTCTCAGACTACTGTTACTGAATCAATCGCCAAAGACTGCGGTGGCGTCCCAAACATAGGCTAGATAATCCAAACAACCCTTCTCGACCATATGTCGAGTCTTCAGGAAAGAGATCACCCGACTAGAGGCACTAATTGAGGAACCCTTCCACTCCAACCTTGGCAACCCCGGCATTGCTATAATAACAGTCTTGGCATGGCAATCTAGGATGGCATGGTTTCGGGATAACCAATCCATGCCCGGTATGACCTCAAAGTCGGTCATATCCATCAACAGGAGATCTGCTCTAGTCTCAAAACCACAGAATGTGACCATATAGGACTAGTAGATCCAATCCACAATTATAGAATCGCCCACATGAGTGAACACATGAACAGAAGTACCCAAGTACTCACGAGGAATATCTAGAAAATGAGCAAACAGAGATGACACATATGAATAGGTAGACCTTGGATCAAATAGCACTAAAGCATCCCTACCATAGGAGGAAATAATACTTATGATAACGGCATCTGAGGCTAATGCATCTGTTCTGGCCGGAAAAGCATAGAATCTGGCCGGAGTGCCGGCTGGCTTGCCTCCACCTGACTGAGCAGTAGCTGGCTGACCTTTCTTTGTCTGGCTCCACCTCTAGGGAGGCCCCTACTAATCTATCCCCCTCCTCTAGGCAGCTGGGCAACCGGTGTTATAATTATGAGCTGCTGACCCTGCTATACTGCCTTGCCCCGAAGCCCGGGGAAGGTCCTCTTCACATAATCTAGATTTCCACACTCATAACAACCTCTCGGCACCATAGATTGCTATCACGAAATCTGGCCTTGATGGCCTAAATACCTACTGGAGGAACTCTAAATAGATGGTGGACAGTATGAACTCTCCAGTATGGCACTAAAGTTGGAACTAGACAAACCTTGGGGACCTGAATACCCGCAAGAAGAACCCTGGATGGCTGGCGGGCGGTAAGAACTCTCTGGTATAACGCTGAAATAGGGGCGTGCTGGAGTACTCTAAGGAGGTGGTGGTGCGGAGCTGGGCTGACTCCTCCCAAACTGACCTATGCCCTTATCCGGGGTGCCTCTAAACTCTCCAAAGAATCTAGCCCTCTTGTCCTGCTGTATCTTCTCCCTACCCCTCAGACAGTAGCCCTCAATCCTTCGAGCAATCTCCACCACTAGCTGATAAGGAGTCCATATCTCCACTTCTCGAGCCATGTTGGCCGTAATAACGGAATGCAACCCTGCAATGAACCTCCACACCCTCTCTGCGACAGTAGGAAGTATCATCAGTACATAGCGGGATAACTCAAAAAACCTCACCTCATAGTCAGTCACTGACATCGGACCCTGCTCAAGCTGCTCAAACTGATACCGCATCTCTTCCCTCTAAGAGGGTGGAATATACCTGTCCAGGAATAACTGTGTGAACTGACTCCAAGTGATAGGAGGAGAGCCTATTGGTCTGCCAAGAACATAAGACTTCCACCATCTACAAGCCCTAACCTCCAGCTAGAAAGTAGTGAAGTCAATCCCATTAGACTCCAATATCCTCATGTTGTGCAGTTTGTCCCTACACCTATCAATGAAATCCTGGGCATCCTCATGAAGTTCACCCCCGAAGATAGGAGGGTGTAGCCTAGTCCATCTATCCAATAACTTCTGTGGATCGCCATCCGCAGCTAGTTTGGGCTCGGGTACCACAGCGGCAACTAGTTGAGCCCTATCCATGGATAGTGCACCCGGAGTCTAATACACTGCAGCTGCATGACCAAGAGCCTGAGCAGTAGGGTTCTGTACTCCCCCTCCCGCCTGGGATGTAGCTGGATCTGCTGGAAATAAACTAGAATGAGTCATGGTATCCATGAACCGCAATATATGGCCCATGACCTTTAGGAAGCCCCGTGCCGTCATAAAGTCAGTCGGGGTAGGCTCAGCTACGGGCACCTTGCGTTGCTCCTCAATAATGGATCCCTCGTAGGATCCACCAGTGGTGCTACTAGGGCAGCTCTGGGACGCCCTCATCCCCTACCTCGGGCCGATGCCGTCCCCCGGCCTTTGCCGCGGCCTCTAGCAACGGGGGGAGAAGCTTCTCCCAAGTATAGAACATCAGCCGTGTGCGTCCTCACCATATGTGAGAGAATATAAGAAGGAAATTTAGTATTCCATCCACTGCACAATATGAGATGAATAAAGAATAGTTTCCTAACACCCTATAGCCTCTCGAAGATAAATACATACGTCTCCGTACCGATCCTCAAGACACTATTATGTTTGCCCATGACTTGTGAGACCTACGTGAACCTAGTGCTCTGATACCATATTGTCACGACCCAAATTCCAATTTAGGTCGCGATGACACCCAACACCGAAGTTAGGCAAGCAAACTTACTCAACTAGTGGGTTCCTTTTTTGTTACCAAAACATTTCCAACATTTACTTAGATTAAATTTAAGACATTCAATAATAATAAATAGTTTAGGCAATTTTGAAACTGAAATGACCAAATAATGTCATAATTATGTGATTGCATTCTGAAAGAAAAGTCTACTAGTGTGTGTACCAAGACCTGCTGTCACAAGTACATGGGCATCTAGTAGAATATACAAAAGAATATATCTATCCTACTACCTCAACCAGAATATATAGTACATATAATAACAAAAGGAAGAGAAACTCCGGTATGCTGCTGAATGGCTCAGAAGGGCAGCTTACCATGGGATCTCGGTCGGGTATCAGGAACGCGCGCCAGACTTGTATCTAGATGTGCCTGCCTCAGATCCTGTATATTTTAGTACAGAAGCGTAGTATGAGTACATAAACAATATGTAACCAGTAAGTATCCAGTCTAACCTCGAAGAAGTAGTGATGAGAGCTCGACTTGACACTTACTAGGGTCAATAATAATATAATTTAAGTGATATGCTAAACATGAATATCATAATAAATAACAATTTGTAAAAGGAAGTGATAGGTTCTTTCCTAGATAATATCTCAGTTAACAATTTATATTTTCAAGGCATTTGTAATAGTTCAAATCACAGAAGGTACCAAGCAAGAAGCATGCGCAAATAATGTCGTGGTCGTATGACCCGATCCAACATAAAAATAAAGTTTACACTGCAGAAGGATCAAACGACGCGAACCATAGATGCATCTATTACCCCCGCTCGCGAATCATACATTCGACGCAATCAACACAGATAAACATATTAGTAGTCAATCAATAGTTTATCAAGAAAACAATTATCCCAGGATATGTCAAGTTTCTCTTTAGCGGTTAAGAAAATGATATTTAACATTTTAGAAATTCAATTGCCAAGTTCAATACGTCTCACACAATCTAAATTAACGATAAAGTTACATATATGGCAAGTAAGGCATGATTTTGGATCCTAGACTACTTTGACTTAAGCATAATAGTGGCTATGCACGGACTCTCGTCACCTCGTGCGTACATAGCCCCCCACAATTAGTAACAAATAACCAATTATTTCTCCTATGGGGACAATTCCCTCTTACAAGGTTAGAAAAGAGACTTACCTTGCTTCATAGTCTACTTTTTGGTCTAAGCCTATGCCCAAATCATCAATTCAGAGCCGAGCATTCCAAAACTAATCAAACGGGGTAAAAACTAGTCAATACAAGCTCAAGAGTTCATATTCTAACTATTAAAGTAATTTTCCAACCCTAAATACAAGTTTCCTAAAATCCATCCCAGCGCCCACTTGCCCGAATTTCGGAAATATTTGAGGGAAGTTGTTACCCATAACCTAAGGATAAAGAATATATGATTTTTACTTCATGCCATAACAAATTTCGTGGTAAAATCTTGTTTTATCAAAACCCTAGGTGTTTACTCTAATCCCATGATTTTCACTAATTTTTGTATGTTAAATCTACCGAAAACCCAAGTATTAAACTCACATTAAGTAGAAATAAATTACCTCACAATGCTAGGTTGAAATTCCCTCTTTGAAAGCTCCCAAATCGCCCAAGTGTAGAAGTAAAATGAAATAAATGGCCTAAGTCCCATTTTTAAAAGATGTGTCTGGGCCTCTAATGTCGCATTTGCGACACCAGGTTCGCAAATGCGAAGTCGCAATTCCGACAAAATGATTGCAAATGCAAACTGGGCCTCCCTCTTCCTTGATCGCAAAAGCGACAGAAGGGTCACAAATGCGAACAAAATGTCACAAAATGCGACCACTGCCCCAGCAAGGCTTCATCGCAAATGTGGTGCTTTCCTTGCAAATGCGAGGTTCGCAAATGCGAACATTTCCTCGCATTTGCGAGCCAGCAACTTGGCCTGAAACCCCAAAAAACTGGGGTGTTTTTCACTCTCAACCCACGCCCGAAACTCACCCGAACCCTTGGGGCTCCACTACGAATACTCACACAAGTCTAAAAACATCATACAAGCCTACTTGTGCGATCAAAACGCCGAAATAACATCTAAAACCTCGGATTCAACACCAAAATGTATGAAATCCTTAAGAACATTTAAAATTCCTATTTTTACAACAGGACATCCGAATCATGTCAAATCAGTTCCGTTTCTCACCAAATTTCACAGAGATGACTTAAATGTTATATTGGACCTATAACGGGCTCCGGAACCAACATACGGACCCGATACCAACATGATCATACATTATTCACTTTCTTTAAATGCTTAGATTTTTAGTTTAATATTTTTTAACAAAAATTCATTACTCGGCCTAGGGACCTTGGAATTTTATTCCGGACATACGCCCAAGTCCCATATTTTACTACGGACCCTCCGGGATCATCAAAACACAAGTCTGGGTCCGTTTAATAAAAAATTTGACCAAAGTCAAACTTTGCCTTTTAAGCCAACCTTAAGGAACCAAGTGTACTGATTTCGACCCAAACTCTTCCAAATCCCAAACCAATCATTCTCGCAAGTTATAAATCAGTTAATGCAAGTACAAGAAGTCTTATTTAGGGGAACAAGGTCCTAGAAAGTAAAACGACCAGTCGGGTCGTTATAGATTCAGTCTTTGTTTTTATCATTAAATTAGTGATTTGAATTGGAGAAATTGGAAAATTTAGTAAAAACTTTCTAAAGCATAAATTGATGATTTGAAGGCCTATTTGAGGTTTGAATTGGATGATTTTGGTATGGTTGGACTAGTGTTCGAATGGGTATTTGAATTTTGTGAATTTTATCGGGTTCTGAGGTGCGGGCCAGGGGTTGACTTTTTATTTCTCATTAAAGATCAAAGCTTTATTATCCAGAATTATTTTCTATGGCTTTTATTTATGATATTAAGTTATTTTGATTAGATTCCAGTCATCCGGAGGTTGTTTCACACGGGATGATCTTTTTAGAGTATTGATTTGGATTCTTTGAGGTAAGTATCTTGCCTAACTTTGTGTGGAAAAACTACCCCGTAGAATTTGGGTTAATTGCACTATTTGGATTATATGAATGACGTGTACATGAGGTGACGAATGTTTACATGGCCTTATATATAGAAATTGATCGGATTAGACTCTTAGCCTTCTTATATGCTGTTAATTGAATTCTTTATTTCATGTTCTACATTCCACTGTCAAGTTTATTCTTATATGCTTTATTTGAAGTTATTAGCACATGTTCTATCTTTTATTTGTCAAGTTTACTCTTATATAATTTACTTGAAGATGTTACCTTTTTATTTTCATGTTACCTCTTTCATTGTTGAATTATTCTTATGTGAAGTTGCTATTACATGATATCCCTTTGTTGTCAAGTTATTCTCATGTATTTAGACATAGTTGCTAGCTCACACCATCTCTTTAATTGTTAGCTTATGTCATATACTAGAATTCGAAGTTGTCATATCATGAAAATACCTTCATTATTGAGTTTATTCTTAAACAATTAATTGAAGTTAAAGTTATTCAATATCATTAACCTGTTTTAGTTGAAGTTGTTATTTAATGGTGTATTGTTCATTGATGAGCTATTTTCCTCATTTATTTTGTTGCCATTGAGATTTTTCATGCACATTGTTTGAGACATGGGTTATGTGTTATAGTGATATTAGTATTGTTGTTGTAAAAAGGTTGTGCCCTATGGGTGGCGCAAATTGATATGTCATGTTGTGATGTTAGCACCTGTGGATTTGTTGTGTGGATTGATTGTTGTTATGCGGAGCATAAGGGTGGCATCGCGCCATTGTTGATTATGTAGAGTGCTATGGGTGTCTATTAATATATTTGTCTGGGCGAAGTGATATGGGTGGCTATTGTGTTAATGTCTGAGCAGAGTGATACGGGTGACTATTGTGTTTATTGTCTAGGCAGAGCGATAAAACTGGCTATTATGCAGAGTAATACGGGTGGATATTGATGTATTGTCTGGTCATAGCGATAAGGGTGGCCATTATGATATTGTCAATATGGAGAGACATGTGTCGCTATGTTAGAGTTGATATGTGTTGGCCTGGGAGCACAATATTGATGATATTCATGTGATGGTATGATTTTCCTTGTGCGTGTTTCTACCTTACGTGACTTGTTGTGTTGTTTCCCATGAACTACTCGATGTCTTTGATATTACCTATTGACTTGACCGTAATAGTACACTCGCACAAGGATACACCGTAGCATGCTGTTTACACTAGTTCAGGAGTATGAAATATGACATTCATTGATCATGCACACGTATTCTTGTATTATCTACTTCTATCGTGATAGCAAGCCTGTAACCATGCCGGGCGGATTGAGATATTGGCTCGTGAGATATCCGTGAGATTATGATTAATAATGTGAGTACGAGGTGCATGAGCAGATGGTTTGTGATTTCAGACTTGTGACTTGTTATTATGAGATGAGGTATCTTGGAGTAATTTTGATGTGAGACTTGTGTTAGAATGGCTTGATTATTTGGTTTTCATTTGTTTTCCTTATTTGGTTTCACTGGTACTTTAATAGTGTTCTTAATACTTTACTGTTTATATCACATGTTTATTCCTTGTTTTCATTTACTGATTATTGCTTTTACTATTAGCTTTATACTTATATATTTCTCAAGTTATTATGACTAGTAGGTGTCTTGACTTGTACATCGTCACTACTCCATCGAGGTTAGCCTTGATACATACTGGGTACTAACTGTGGTGTACTCATACTATACTTCTGCATATTTTTGTGCAGATCCAGATATTGCAGATATAGGACTCGGGTAGAGTTAGCTTCTTGATCGAGAGGATTCAAGGTAGAGTTGCTTGGTCGTCGCAAGTCCCTTGGAGTTCTTTTCCTTTTGATTGTATTGTTAATTCATTATTCAAACAGTATAGTATTTGATATATTCCTATGTATTCATCTAGAGTTCGTGACTCTATACTACCTAGTCTTGGAAGAATTATTGTGATTATTGTTGTGTAGGCTTGTATCACCTTCATATCGGTATTTATATTAAAATTTATTTTACAAAAATAATGTTTGATTGGTTTAACTATTGTATGTAACTTGGTTACCTAATCATAGAGACTAGATACCATCAGGATGCCTAAGGTGGGATTTTGGGGCATGACACCAATATAGCCTTTGCCTTAGCCAGAATGTTGGTTGTCTCCTCAATGTGTTGTGTTTAACATACCTCAAATACCCATCACTATTCCTCACACAAAAGCCATAAGAGCTAGGCTATGGATTTCCTATTGATGCACCATCAGTATTGTATTTAAACCATCCAACATGAGGGAACTCCCAAAACACCCTCCTAATTACCAGAATATGCCTTCAAAATAATTTATCATGTCCGGCCAAAGAAAAGGAATATGAGAGAGCCATGGATACCTCACATTTGACAAATAGTGTAGTGTATTGTTAACCTCATGGATCACCCAATTAAATGATATTGTACCTCCATTTCTAACTGTATTTCTCCTCTTCCATAATTTCTATGTAATAATGGTTGGAATTGCCGGAAATAATGGTTTCAATTTAGGACAATAATCTGCACTCCACCATGCTCTAATGACTTGGTGTATCTACACTAAATTCACATTGGTACCTGATGCACCAACTGATGCACTCCAAACCCTAGAAGCGAAGGTGCTTGTTAAGAATAATTGAGCTATGGATTTGTCTTGTGGTTGTTGACAACACCAACACCTGGATACATTCAAATAACCAATCGTTCCCCACATATCATCAGTAGGTAGTTTGCCCTCCATAATCTCTAAAGGAAGAAGGAGATTTTTAACAGCAAACCTTAAATCCACATATGTTTGAATTCAGGATAAGGGTTTGCTTTATGCCTCACTATATTCCATGCACTACTTACAGTGAACTTTCTAGAAGCTGTTGGAATCCACCAAGGCTTATCCCAGTAGTCATCACTGGCTTCAAAGTATACATCATTCTTGATATGATCAGCAATCTCCTCAGAAAATGTTTGATCTAACAGTTGATCACTCCACTCATCGCATTGCCTGAATTCTGCCACTGATTGCAAGCTTTCATCAATGTGAAAGTCTGGTGGTACTATGTGATACAAAGCTCCAAGTCTGGTCCAATGTTCATGCCAAACATTAGTTGAATCTCTTTTTATTTCTCACCATATCTCATGCTCTACATCCTGCCTTGCATTCAATATTTGCTTCCAAACATGTGAGTCTTCCCTAAAATACACAACTATTGGTTGCTCCTTCTTATAATACATGTTCTACGTAAAATTTGGCTACAATGATCTTATGGTCCTAAACCTCTACCATAACTTAGCAAATAGAGCCTTAGACACATCAAACAAAGATTTGAAACCTAGCCCACCTTCTTCTTGGAAAGACATAGATTCTGCTATGAACAACAGTGCTTGCTCCTACCTTCCTCGTTGCTGCTCCAGAAAAACCTTGCAAAAATATTATGCAAGTGTTCTAGTATATTGTTTGGTTGATCAAGGATTGACAATAGATGAACTGGCATGCTTTGAAGAACACTCGTGATAAGTGTTGCCTTTCCTCTATATAAAGGCAGTTTTTCTGTCCATGACTATTGTTTAGCCTTTACTTCCTCGATAAGGTCATCATAGTAGTCCTTCCTTCTTGGCACCCTAGGTAAGTGATCGGGAATTCTTCTCTAGTAAAACCTGTGGTATCTCCTACTAATTGAAACGAAGCAATAGCCGCATTAGCATGCATATAGTAAGAGCGCTTGGCCTTGTTGATCAACTGGCCTGATATCTTCTCATAGTTACTTAACACTGCTATTACCTTCTTCAAAGAATCAGCATAAGCAGAGGCAAAATAATGGTATCATCGGCATATGTAAGATGATTCAATGGATCATTCCACTTAGGCATCCCAATCAAAGTTTGGTTTAATTTTTTTTTTTGTATATTTTATTTGGTTTAATATTTTTAATGTATGTTTTAGTGTGTATGGTGCTAAAAATACAGAAAAATTAGATGAAAGAATAATTGGATAAAAATAAAAAATGAGCAAACTACAGGGATTTTGTACGATCCAAAATGCAGACCGTATAATTACTTTGTGGGTCACAAAATAGTTGCAGACAGTCCCAGAAACTTTCGAAAGAAAATGGGTAAATATGCGGTGATATGGTGACTTTTATAATCCGTATTTCCGTTATGCGGTCAATTCTGCGACACCGTTTTCACCATGAACTAAACATGTAAAATCGACCGCGAAATAAGTCTGCAACCATAGAAGTCGTTCCGTGACTGCAAAACCACTATAGACCTGGCAGGTACAGAAGTCCATTTTTCCAGTGTTCTTTCTCTTTTACCACTCGATTATTGAATGAAAAATGCAAAATGATAAAGAACAATCATTGTGATTCAAGCAAACAACCAATAATATTTCAACCCCCTTCAACGATTCTGGTAAGAAATTCATTACTATTCCCCTCTCATGCTTGTTTCTCATTTCTGTTTTGCCATCTCTCTTTTAATAATTTTTTAAATTTTCCACATGTTTTTGTGTTTTCTAAATTGAAAAATCGATTTGTTATTTAATTTAAAATTTTCACTCAAGTAACATGTGGATTGAGCGAATTGAGGCAAAAAGGCTGGGTTGGTTGGTTGCTACTCTCAATTTTGGGTACTTATCTTCTTGAATAATTAATACTCCCTCCATTTCAATTTACGTGAATCCATTTGACTGGACATGGAGTTTAAGAAAAGAAATAAGACTTTTGAACTTGTGGTGTAAAATTAAGCATATATATGACGATAAATCATTGCATAAAAGTAAATTGTTTCCAAATAGGGAAATATGTCATTCTTTTTGGCACAGACTAAAAAGAAAATAGGTTAACATAAATTGAAACGGAGGGAATATATCATTTAAGCCCCAAAAGTATGAAATAAGCTCATGGGTGAAGTCATGAGTATCCCTTCATCCTAAGAAGAAAGTAGGAAAAACATGAGTAGTCCATAGCCTAACTCTTTGTTGAAAATTATTGAAATTGCCTAAATATGAAAGTTAAGGAAGATGATGAACTAAAGCAACTCTACAGCTCGCAAAATTAATATGCAAATCACAGATTTTCCGCAGAATTGGCCAGGATGCCAGCCCTTGATGGAGAAGATTCTCTGGTTCATTCTGCAGCTGGTGCAATAGCTTTATAGACCGCAGAATAACCATAGAGCTATCCAGAAACTTTGGCAACTAGGGAGGCAATTCTGTGTAGCATTTCGCAGTTCGCATATTGGCTCTGCGACTCGCAGAACTTTTCTATGTCTCACAGAACTGTTTCGCGGATCTCACAACTGCTTTGCGCCTCGCATAAAAACACTTCAATCACACCCTTCCTTATTCGTTTTGTGTTTCTTTCTATTTCCTTTTACATTTCATTAACTAAGAAATCCAAAATAGTAATTCATGCATTATTACTCTCCTTGTGCGCTAATTATACGCGCAAACTCGATCATCGTCAAATATAGAATCCAACCAGGTGGTGTCAATTCCCACAGAGATGGTGGAGAACGGATTATTTGCTAAGCGTGAAACCCAACTAGAAGTCTAGTATTTATATCGTAACAAATAAAGAGAGTTGGTTTCTATGCTACTATTGTATATTGATTATTGAATTAAAAATTAAACAACAAGATATTATGTCGATGTTATGTGATAAGTTGATTAAGCGACTAGAGCTTTATTTCCCAAATGAAGTTAATGCCAATGGGTATGGGGCTTAGCTTATTTTACGAAAGCGGTATTGTAAATATTGAAGCCTACGATATTGTCGGAGTTCTCTTGAATTATCCAATAGATTTCGCCCTTAAGTCTCTCGAACCTTAAATTATGTGTCAAAAGCATTCAATATATCCCAAGTTAAATCATTCCTATGTACAACATGAATTTATTAGATGAGAGTTAACACCCCAAAATTCTTTCTATTTAGTCTTTTTCACGTCCTCATCTTTTCTCTCTCGAGCTTAAGCCAATGTTAGAGTGGCACTATCTAATGTTTAAAATTGTTAAATAATATTAAAGCATGAAAAGTAAAAGCGACAACATCGACTTTAATAAATCCATGCTTAAAATATTATACCCATTAATCCTAGTTAATGTATTTAGCAAGAAAGAAATACTAAAGAACAACAACTATATAAAATAGACATTGATGCTTACAAAGATCTTGATGTAGATGACTCCAAAAGGTGAAATATTCTCTACTAAATTGTAACGATCCGACCGGTCATTTTGAGTGTTCTACCCCGGTTCTCCAATTTGCTACTTATTCTGTGCTCAATTGTTGTTATGTGACTTTTCGGAGTAGTTGGTTTGGTTTCGGGGATATTTCGAATGAATTGGGATAATTAGTCCCAAGGTTGGAAGTCTAAGTTGAAAGAGTTGATCGAATATTGACTTTTGTATAAACGACTCCGGAAGAGAGTTTTGATGATTCTGATAGCTCCGTATGATAATTTTGGACTTAGGGGCGTGTCTGGACATTGATTTGGAGGTCCGTAGATGATTTTGGCTTGAATTAGGGAAACTTGGAGAAATAGAAGTTTGGAGAGTTGAGAAGTTTGACCGGGAGTTGACTTTTTGGTTACCAGGCTCGAATTTTAGTTTTGGAAGTTGGAATAGGTCCTTTGTATTATTTATATCTTGTGTGCAAAATTTGAGGTTAATCGGAATGGTTTTATTTGTTTCGGCATTAGTTTTGAAAGTTAGCAGTTCATAAGTTCATTAGACTTGAATCGATGTGTGATTCGTGGTTTTAGTGTTATTTGCTGTGATTTGAGGTTTCGATCGAGATCATATCGTATTTTACAACTTGTTGGTAGGTTTGGTTGAGATCCTGGGAGCCCCGAGAGCGATTCAGATCTTGTTCGGCATATTTTGGAACTTGGAGGGACTGCTGATTTTGTTGTTGCTAGTTTCCTTGTACGCGATCGCGAGTGGATGATCGCAATCGCAACGAGTATTGGTGGCAGCTGGGTAAATTGTGCTATGCATTCGCGAGAAGGTTTATGCAAACACGAAGCTTGGGAAGGCAGTGCGACAGGAACGCGTGTGTTAAGTCACATTCGTGAAGAAGAATAGAGGAGACTGGGGTTCTTCGCGATCTCGTGAAGAGGTTCGCGATCACGTAGGACTGGGAGTCTGTGAGTCGCGTTCGCATGGTGTTATTCGCGTTTGCAAAGAGTAATTGTGGCATCTTTTGAATTTGTTCTTCGTGATTGCTATGCCTTTCCCGCAATCACGAAGAAGAGCACCTGGGCAGAATATATGTTTTCAAAAACGAGGGTTAGAGTAAATTTTCATACTTGGACTTTGGGAGCTCCGAATGAGGCAATTCTTGGAGAGAGTTTCAAGGTAATGATTGAGGTAAGTAATTCTAACGCGGATTTGATTACATGAATATATCATTGTTTTCGTCATTTAATTAGTTTTTTTGGGTTAAAAATTGTGAAAATTTTTAGAAACTTCATAAGCTTAAATTTGAAGATTTGAAGGTCGAGCTGTGATTGGAATTGAGTAATTTTGGTATGGTTGGACTCCTAGTTGAATGGGTGATCCGATTTTCTTAATTTTACCAGATTCCGAAACGTGGGCCCGGGGTTGACTTGGTGAGTTGTCTTTTATTAAAGGAATTAGTTTTGTCATTAGGAATTGATTCCTATATCTTGTGTTGATTGTATCGAGTTATTTGTGTCTAGATTCGAGGCATTCGGAGGCCGAGTCGTGAGGCAAGGGCTTATTGGAGTAGAGATTTGCACGGTTTGAGGTAAGTAACACTCCTAAACTTTGTTATGAGGGTATGCATCCCTGAATAACGTGTTCTATGATCCGTGTTGAGGTGACGCACATGATAGGTGACGAGCGTGTGGGCGTACACCGTAGAAATTATGACTCAGTCGATTCCGTGGAACTGTGTGGTCATTTTTTCTGAATATTATTACTGTACTATATGTGTTAGAGAATTTGAGCTGTAATTTCTGTTAGAAATCATGTTTAGGCATATGCTTGTCTTATTGGGGCCCACATCGGCCGTTCTTTTGTTGTTGAGTTAGTTGCTTAATTTGCAGTTATGTACTCAGTCACATTCATCAGTCTTTGTTATCATTTATTATTAAATCATGTATAATTGTTTTGGGCTGATTGACATGAGTGTTGTGAGCCCTAGAAACTAGAGAGATTGATGACTGAGTGAGGCTGAAAACATGTTTGTGAGTGCTATTGTTGGGATCAGGCTGCACGCTGAAGCGGGTACTATTGACTCATGATGAGATCGGGCTGCACGCCGCAGCATGTACTATTGACTCGTGATGGTATCGGGCTGCACACTGCAGAATGTATTAATTAATGAGTGTAGAAGGCTCTCATCAGAGGCTGACGAGCTCAAGGCTGTTTTTTTCCAAAAAGGAAGAAGAACTTCATGACCTTCGGGCTCGTTTGGAGAGGGTGTCTTGAGAGAGGACCGATCTTCCTGAGAAGGTAATACAGTCTTCGTATGTTTTTATTTTCGTGCTTGTCCGACTTTAGCATTTAAAAACTTTGGTTTGATTTTTGTAGCTTGAGAAAAAAGATGTCCCGATGAGAGAGGGGCTCATAGCCAGGGATATTGAGATTCTCAAACTCAAGCAGCGCGTGGATGAGATAGCCTCCGAGAGAGATGCCCTCCAGGGGAAGTTGACCTCGGTCGAGCATCATATTCAGGATGTAAGGGCGGACAGTAGTAAGTATAAGGATCTCCAGCTGAATCGGTCATCGTGCTATCTGCAGCCAAGTCTGAAGCCGATGCGCTCATATCCTCGTAATCGAGAAGATGTTGCTGCTGCAAATGCTCGAGCCAAGAAGGTATCTGAAGAAGCCAAGCATGAACTGACCCGAGCCCTGGAGCGTGCTCGATTAATATCTTGGAGACATACTCTCGAGGATATACATGAAGGGGGCATCAATTTGCCTACTGAGATCGAGAGGGTGAAGGCCCTAGAAGAAGAATCGGTAGCTTTGCTTTCTTCCAATAATGGTTCAGCCAGTGGTTCGGCCAACGACTCGGAGGATGATGATGATTAAGGTGAAGTCCCCGAGGGGGAGGAGGCCGTTGATATTCCGAGGCTCTAGGGACAAGCCGTTGAAGGCACAACTTTTGAGGGAGCTCCGTCCAGTCAAGTGACCCCGACGGTAGATTAGGTTTTTATTTGTTACTTTTTTGTCTAAGAGCTCCAGGCGTGAGCCTTGTAAATATGTCTTTGTGAACCTTCATTATATATATAAGGATATTTACCTTTTGTCATTTCTTGTCTTCCCTTTCCCTTTTTGGAATAAACTTTGATGCTTGTCGATAACCAGTCCGATGTGTCGCACTTATAATGCAAACCCCTTAGGTTTTCATGCTCAATGAATTGATATAATAGTTGACCTTTCGAGGTTCGATCCTCGAGTCAAATTTCCACTCGGGTCTATCGACCCTCAAGTTTTTAACATATTGGCCCTTAGGCTCTTATGCATTGGCGCTTAGGCTTTTACGCATTGGCCTTTAGGCTCTTTTCAGATTGGGTCGATGCGACCTCTAATATGGCTATAGTTTTCCCTCAATTTGGATAAAGACTTTTGAAGTTTTGATTATGCTTGGCATGTTTTAAGCTCGTTCGACCCTTCGACGGATCAAACAAGAACCTCGATTGTGAGTTGATATGTGACGATAGCTGAGTACCTTGGGAGGTTCGCTTGAAGGCTGAGTTTTCGAGACCTTTTCATCGAAGGATGATTGTTTTCAAAGCCTTTTTATTGTTCGGAGCTAATATTATCGAAGCTCATTTGCTTATACCGAGGGTAGCCTGATTAACCGGTTCTTTTCAAAGTATCTTGGAAGTATTTGAAGGCCTCTAGTTTTATAGCATCAGTCGAACGTCTGCGAGTCGCGTTAATTCGGCCTTAGCCTTTTAGTTCGACCGTAGTCTTCATATTTGGCCATAGCCTTTAGTTCGACCGTAGTCTTTATGTTTGGCCGTAGCCTTTAGTCCCCGGGTGCGGCGACCTTGGCATCTATATTAAGGGTATGCCTTTTTAAGGGTCTTATAAGTTCGAATATATAGCCTTAGCCTTAATATTATGGTTACACCTTTTTAAGGTCTTATTAATTAGAGTACGCCTCATTGAGGTCTTATAAGCATGGTATTGCCTTATTGAGGTTGTATAAGTTTGGGCATGCCTCACTGGGGTCTTACGAGCTCGAAGTTTCCTTATTGAGTTCTTACGAATTCGAGTTTTTGATGGCTTTGATGAGCTGACTATCGATGACAGTCCCTGAATGTTCGAGAATTTTTGGCCCTTGAGCCATTCTGCATGAAAGTAGTAAACCTTTTTGAGGCACACAACATTTTGACAAGCAGAGAGGCTTCTTTGATTACTTGATATATGTGTACATTTTCTTTCCTTCGAAGGCTCGATTGGTCTATATGGACACGTTTCATTTGACCGTTTGGCCCAATACAATATTTTCCTATCGAGGTCCCCTTAGGCATAACTTGATTTTTTGAAAAGATAACCTCTGAGGGGGATGCCGCCTAGTATTCGAAACTAATTAAGAAGAAGCCTTGAATACTTGTTGATTTCTCCTTAGGTATCATATAGATGTTTCCTCGTTAAATACCTCATCAGTAAAACCTATTTGGGATAAAAACCGATCGAAGGGAAAAAGAGTGCAACACATGCTTTAAAACCTAAGGTCCTCGAGTCGAAGGGTGCTTCGGCGTCTCCCATCGAACACCTGAAAGGAGTTAGTATGAGATATAAAGCGAAAAGGGAGAAGGTTATACCTTAGCAATAATAGCGTTTGAGCATCAATATGTTCATATTGCTTGGAAGGTGCTCGCCTTCCATGGTGCCAAGTTTGTAGCACCCTTTGCCTACTACTCCAAGGATGCAGTACAGTCCTTCCTAGCTCGAGCCTAGCTTCCCTTCATTTGGGTTTTGAGTGTTGAGGGTGACTTTCCTTAGGACTAAGTCCCCGACTCCAAAGTATTGGAGGTTTGTTCTCCTGTTATAATATCTCTCGATCCTCTATTTTTAGGCGGCCATTCAGACTAGTGCAGCCTCTCGCTTTTCATCTAGTAGCTCGAGGGCTATAGTCATGGACTCGTTGTTCGAGTCCTCAGTGGCATGTCGAAATCTGGCACTTGGCTCTCTGATATCGACCGGTATCAAAGCCTCGGACCCGTATACCAAAGAGAATGATGTCTCTCCTGTGCTTGCCTTCGAAGTTGTTCGGGATGCCCATAGTACTTCGGGCAATACTTCTCTCCATTTTCCCTTCGCATTTTCTAACCTCTTTTTCAAGTTTTGGATGATGGTCTTGTTCATGGAATCAGCCTATTCATTTGCACATGGGTGATAGGGCGTTGATAGGATCCTCTTGATTTTATGATCTTCAAGGTATCACCTTGCTACCTATGAACTGCTTTCTATTAACACATGTAATCTCGGAGGGGATCCCGAATTGGCATATGATATGGTTCCAGATGAAGTCAATAACTTCTTTTTCTCTTATCTTCTCGAAGGCCTGTGCTTCTACCCATTTCGAAAAATAATCAGTCATAAATAGGATAAATCTAGCTTTACCTGGCGCCGTTGTAGGGGGCCGACAATGTCCATCCCCCATTTCATTAACGGCCATGGTGATAAGACCGAATGTAGCTGTTCAACGGGTTGGTGGACCATTGGCGCAAACCTTTGGAATTTGTCACACCTTCAAACGAATTCCTTGGTGTCCTTCTCCATGCTGTCCCAATAGTAGCCTGCTCTGATCACCTTTCGAACCAAAGAATCGGCGCCTGAATGATTTCCATAAGTGCTCTCGTGGATTCTCGAATTACATAATCGGTGTCCCCCGGTCCCAAGCATACTGCTATAGGTCCGTCGAAGGTCCTTCTATATAGTGTTCCATTCTCGTCGAGTGAAATCGATCTGCTTTGGCTCGAAGGGCCCTTGATTCTTTTGGATCTGTGGGCAGTTTCCCGTTTCTCAAATAGTCGATGTATTTATTCCTCCAATCCCATGTTAGACTTGTTGAGTTGATCTCGGCATGGCCTTTTTCAATTACCGACTTGGATAACTGTACAACAGCACCCGGGAGTATGTCATCTTCTTCGACGGACGACCCCAGATTCGCAAGTGCATCAGCCTCACTGTTTTGATCTCGAGGAATGTGGACCAGAGTTCATTCTTTGAAGCGATGCAATATGACCTGAAGTTTGTCTAAGTATCTTTGCATCCTGTCTTCTCGAACCTCGAAGCTCCCATTTACTTGGTTGACTACCATAAGGGAGTCGCATTTTGCTTCGACGACTTCTGCTCCTAGGCTCTTGGCTAGCTCGAGACCTGCAATCATAGCCTCATACTCGGCCTCGTTGTTAGTAAATTTTGAAGGTTTTATAGATTGCCTAATCATGCTGCCTGTAGGCGGATTCAGAACGATGCCGAGCCCAGACCCTTTAACGTTTGAGGCACCGTCGATGAATATGGTCCATACCCCCAATGATGTGCCCATTTTTAGAAAGAGTTCTTTCTCTACCTCGGGCACGAGGGCAGGCGTAAAGTCAGCCACGAAGTCCGCCAAAATTTGGGACTTTATAGCCGTCCGGGGTTAGTACTCGATATCATACCCTCCGAGCTAGATGGCCCATTTGGACAATCTGCCCGATAATTTAGGTTTGTGCCAGATATTTCGAAGAGGGTATGTTGTTAAAACATATATACAATGTCATTTAAAATAAGGTTTTAATTTCCAAGATACACTTATTAATGCAAGAGCTAATTTTTCTAAGTGTGGATACCTGGTTTCAGCATCTCCTATAGTCTGACTTACATAATAAATAGGGAATTGTGTACCTTGTTCTTCCCAAACCAACACACCACTTACCGCTATTTCGGATACGACCAGATACAAGTACAATGTTTCATCTTCCTTCGGGGCGTGGAGCAAAGGCGGGCTCGAGAGATACCACTACAATTCTTTAAAGCATGTTGGCATTTCGGAGTCCACTCAAAGCTGTTTTTCTTCTTGGGCAAGGAGAAGAAATGATGACCTCGATCTGATGATCTCGAGATGAATCGGCCTAAGACTGCTATCCGCCCGGTCAGCCGCTGTACGGCCTTCACATTGTTCACCACTGTGATTTCTTCAATGTCCTTGATTTTGTCGGGGTTGATCTCGATCCCCCTCTTCGACACCGTGAAGCCTAAAAATTTGCCCGATCCTACTCCGAAGGCACATTTCTCGGGGTTGAGCTTCATGTTGTAGCTTCTAAGGATATCGAAAGATTCCTGCAAATGAGTCAAATGGTCCTCTGCGCGCAGGCTTTTAACTAGCATGTCATCAATGTAAACTTCCATAGATTGACTTATTTGATGTTCGAACATCTTATTAAATAGGCGTTGGTACGTAGCTCCTGCATTTTTTAGCCCGAAGGGCATTACATTATAACAATATGTACCATACTTCGTGATGACTGAAGTCTTTTCCCTGTCCTCTAGGTTCATTTGAATTTGATTATACCCGGAGTAGGCGTCGAGAAAAGTGAGGATCTCGTGGCTGGCCGTGGCATCGATCAAGCAATAGATGTTGAGCAATGGGAATGAGTCTTTGGGGCATGCTTTATTCATGTCCTTATAATCTACACACATTCTTAACTTATTTCCCTTTTTGGGAACCACTACTACATTAGCCAACCATTCGGGGTATTTTACCTCCCTGATTAATCCTATTTTGAGAAGTTTTGTTACCTCGTCTTTGATGAACGCGTGTTTTACCTCGGACTGAGGCCTCCTTTATTGCTTCACTGGTTTGAACCTAGGATCGACACTTAGTCGATGGGTGGTTATTTCCGGTGGGATCCCTGTCATGTCTAAATGGGACCAAGCAAAGCAATCATTATTGTTAATAAAAAATTGGATGAGTTTTTTCCTGAGTTCGGGGGTTAACCCCATTGCCGGGTATACCTTTCAATCTGGAAGATGCTTTGATAAAGACGCCATGTTTAAGTTCTTCGACCATTGATTTTGTTGCATCCGGCTCCTCAGGGGAAACGAAGGTCCGAGGATCGAGGAAGTCTTCTTTGTCATCTTTGTTCGAATGCTCACAGACCACATGTTCCTTGGGGGTCAGCCGTTTCCTGACTCATCCTGGACGGGGAGGGTGAATTCTGGTGCCATATCGTTTACCACGAACATCTCCTTTGCTGCACGTTATTCTCCATACATCGATTTTATAACATCTTTTGTTGGGAACTTCATCATTTGATGAAGAGTTGATGGTACTGCCCTTATTTTGTGTATCCACGGCCTTCCAAGTAAGGCATTATACCTCATGTCACCTTTGATGACATAAAACTTGGTGTCTTGAACTGTACCGGACACATTGACTGGGAGGATGATTTCTCCCTTCGTTGTCTCGCTTGCAATGTTTAATCCATTGAGGACACGAGAGGTAGGTATGATATGATTGAGCAGTCCGAGCTACTCCACCACCTTCGACCTGATTATGTTGGCTGAGCTACCTGGATCCACAAGCAGACGTTTAATTTGAACGTTATTCAAAAGAAAAGAAATTACTAGTGCATCATTATGTGGTTGGGACAAGGCCTTGATGTCTTGTTCTCTAAATGTAAGGGCGTCCTCAGGTATATAGCTCCGAGTTTGCCTTTCCGTTGCGATGGATACTTTGGTCCATTTGAACACGGGTCCCTGTGGGACGTCGGTTCCTCCAACGATCATGTGAATGATGCACTGAGGCTTTTCTGGTCCATTCTTTTCGTTCGCCTCTCTTTCTTGAAAGTGGTTCTTGGCTCGATTGCTAAGGAATTCTCGAAGGTGCCCTTCGTTGATTAGCTGGGCCATCTCCTCTCAGAGCTGTCTACAATCCTCGGTCCTATGACCGTGAATGCCATGGTATTCAAACATCAAGTTGGGGTTTCTTTGGGAAGGATCTGACTGTGCGGGCTTCGGCCATCTGGTATCCCTGATTCTACCCATGGCTGGTACGATGACTAAGACATCTGTGTTGAAGTTGTATTTCGATAATTAGGGTGCCTCTATTGGCCTCAAATGCCAGTCAAACCCGGTATTATTTATAAGTCCCTGGGAATTTTGGCCTCGATCTACACTTTGATTATTTCGAGGTATATTCGGCCTCGAGGTATCTCTTTGATCTTTGAAGTATGGATGATACCTTTCTTTGCCTGATTTCGACTCCCCTGGTTCCTTTGCTATGAGTTTGCTTGGATATACTGAGCTAGAAGGGGCTCCTAATTGGTCGTCCTCAACACTGATCTTCAATTGATATTTGTTGTGTAAATATGCCCAAGTCACGGTGGGATACTCAACCAAGTTCTGCTTTAGCTTCTTCGAAGCTATCGAGCTATGCGCGTCCAAGCCATGAGTGAAGGCCTACACTGCCCAGTCATCAAAGACCGGTGCTAATTCCATTCGCTCCATCTGGAAGCGAGATACAAATTCCCTCAACATCTCGTTCTCCCTTTGTTTGATCTTGAAGACGTCGGGCTTCCTTGTAGTAACCTTGATGGCACCGGCATGTGCCTTCACAAAAGAATCTGCCAACATGGCAAACGAATCTATCGAGTTCGGGGGTAGGTTGTCATACCACATCAATGCCCCCTTCGATAGTGTTTCTCCAAATTTCTTCTGCGAGATGTATTCAATCTCGTCATCCTTTAAGTCATTCCCTTTCACAGCACAAGTATAAGCGGTAATATGCTTATCGAGGTCCGTGGTCCCGTTATTCTTGGGGATATCGGGCATTCTGAATTTCTTTGGGATGGGCTTCGGAGATGCACTTGATGGGAATGGTTTCTACATGAACTTCTTTGAATCTACACCTTCAAGAGTGGGGGTGCGCCCGGGATATGATCGACCCTCGAGTTATAAGTCTCCACCTTTTTATCATTAGCCTCTATCTTTTTTTCTCCTGACTCGATTCTTATGGTCAATTCCTCGAGCAGTTTCATAATTGTAGGGTCAGTCCCTGAGCTGCTTTCATCGGGTCTTTCTAGCACTGGTTCGTGCTGCATGTTTATTGGTTCGGCGGTGTTTTGGGTTCTGTTCTGACCTTGAAGTTGAGAGATGGTGACTTGACGAGCTTGCAACATCATGAATATCACTTGGAGGCTGACTCCTCCTTCTTCCATGCCTCGTGCTTCTTGGCCTCTAGCTTGGGCTTCTATGCGTCCATTCTTTACGGGGTTTGAACCTGCTTCCGTGTTTAGAGCATTGTGGGAGCTGATATCAACTGGCTCCACATTTGGCACTCCCTCAGGGTTTACAGGTGGTACACCGAGCCCTATGCCGCTATTTTCTCCAATTCCTTCACAGTTATGAGCAGGTGCATTTTGTGTGCTAGACATATATTTGCCTGAAATAAAAAAATCTTTGACAAGAAAAAGTATGAAGAATAACGTGTGTTATCATAAAACTAGCACCAAAATAATCACTATTATTTTTAGCCCCACGGTGGGCGTCAAACTATTTAACTTGAAAATGGTATTAACAATTATATTTGGTTTTGTGGTTCTAAAAATATGTGACTTATTTCAATACTAGTTGTTAGGCAATAGATGCTATGTATAAGTAAATAGAATAAGATATGCAAACCAATGCTATCGCAAGACTGGACCTCGAGCTGGCTGGAACAGGGGGCCTCGAGCTGGCTGGAACAGGGGGCGTCGAGGTCCAGTGAGGACAGTTAACAATGAACAATTGATAAAGAAACAATCATATCGAAGGCCTTGAAGATAAACTTTTTCGGTTAATAATGTGCAATAAATGAAGAACAATAAGTGAATAATAAATGAACAAGCAATTGATCTGTGGAGTAATTATTGATCACGTTTAGGCAAGAAAAGCAGAGAATGTTCTATTGAATTCAATATTCATGTGTGTTACAAAATGACAAGGTTCTCCTTTATATAGGAGGGAGGAATCCCAACATAGTACATGTTTAATAATGACGAAGAAATGCTATTGGTACAACAATATAATGACCTAGTATAGTTTTGTACTATTTCTTGCAGTATCTGTCAGTTCTAATCACGTGCCCTCGGGAGTTTCCCGCCTTTTCAGGGCGGTCATCATTGTTCATGCTGCCTCGAGGTACACTGTGATGAGTCTTTGATATGCCCTCTCGAGGCGAGTGCTTCAGGGACGAGCCTTAGAATGTGCTTCGAGTCCATCGAGGATGGGCTTGAAACGCCATAGAAGCCTTAAAATTGGCCTTCCCTGATTTTGACCACATATAATTGGTTGTACTCATACTAAACTCTGCTCTTCGTGTGCAAACCCAGGTACTTCCGGGCATGGAGAATGCTAGTGTCAGAGCTTATTCAGTTCGGAGACAATCGAGGTAGCTGCCTTGGCATCCGCAGACCTTGACTCTCTTCATTTTTTTCTTTTAGTTTATTTATACTGTTCTACCTTCCTAGACAGTGTTTTAGTAATATGACTGTTTAACTAGAAAATAGGAATTTCGGTAAAAGCTTAATTTTGAAAGAACTCGGGTTACTGATAATCAAATATGGAACAAATAAGAAGAATTGAATTGAAATATAACTGAGTAAGCAAAAGAAAGCAAAGTAAATCAGTGTATTTCAATAATAATTTTTCCTTTTAAAAATGTTATTTCTCTCCTTTTATAGCTATTTCTAAGTACTACGTTTCTTTAATCTCATAATAGAGCCATAATGATCAATTAATGGCAATAATGTAACGTTATAATTGACAATCGTAACTATTTTGTGAATATTCTGTAACGTTTTCCATCATTGATGCTTATTAATTACAGATTATACATATCTATCCTTTTTGCTATCTAGGTTTATTCCTCGATGTCTCTTCAAATTACCAAGAGATCCGAGTAACCATTCCTTCCTGTTTTCTTGAATCTTTGCCCGTACCTATTAAGGCTCGTGTCTCTTTGAATACTCTTTGCTAGCTATCATTCTTTCATTTATCCACGTGTCTTGGAATGTCAGCACATAATTAATTCCAAATGTTAACTTGATATTTTCCAACACAGATAGTCCCCCACTTGCCATTTATTCATCAATTGAATATTTGGAAACTAGATCTCATTAAAGAGGGAATTTTTGCCGCCATTCTATATATCATTATACCTTCTCCAAAACTGATGCTTCACATGTTACTTCTATTTAATGCATGTGACGTGTGGTGCCGTTTGATTGGTCCTGCAACCCTTCAGCGCCTTTTAAAGCTTTTTTACGGCTTACATCAATCACGAAGTGACAGTTTTCATAATGACGTTTCCATCATTACCTTTTTGTTTAACAGTTGCTTCTGAGTATAAATACAACCTTTGTCTTTTCTTTCTCATAAGAGTTTTCCATCTTTGAATATTCAATCTTCTTTTCTTCCTCGCACAACTATGACTTCTTCGAAACCTAATCCATAAAAAGTTCCTATTGTTGATGAACTTTCTCTTGCTCCAACTTGGAGCAAGAGAGGATGTAGGTTACATAGTTTAGGATCAACGTCCATTCAAGGTGTTTCTTCATCTCTGCCTAGTTCTACCCCTCCTTCTTCTTCTAGAACTAGGGGTTCTCTTCCACATAGATCTTTTGCCAGAAGTAGGGACTCTAATTAACTAGTCCATGAACCCATAGTAGATGAAATTATCCCCTCTGAACATTCTTTTTATACTAATAGAGAATCGATTTGGAATCAGGTTTTTTCTATGTCCTCTCTTGATCGTGCTAATGTTTACCATTCTCATATTACTGAAGGTTTAATGTCTGTTGTCCGTAGAGATTGTTGTTGGAAATTTGACTTCCCAATTATAATTCCTAATGCAAATCAAAGGATCACGTCCTTCAAGGCTGGCTTTTCTTTCGTGTATTTGTATCCCTTTACACTTAATTTTAGACCCCCATTGACCCTGTCATTATCGAGTTCTGTCATTTTTTCAATGTGTATTTAGGACAAATTGGTCCTATTGTATGAAGGGTTGTTGCATGTTTAATATACTTGGCTAATTTGGCTCAACTGCCCTTCACCTTGTTTGATCTAATCTACCTTTACTCCCCTAAGCTATTCCGTCATGGAATTTTTACTTTGGTGGCGAGGAGTAAGAGGGTTTTAGTTCGCCCTGAAGATGATAAAGATCGTGGATGGTACGCCTGATTTGTTGCTTCTCCCACGGTAGGTCTAGTAGGTGAAGAAAATATGTTATTCCCTGAAAAGTGAAATTTTACACGTAAGTTTTTTTACAATTTTCTCTTTTTTTATCAAAAAGAGTTTGTACTTCCCGTGACTGTTTAACTTTTCTTATTTCAGCAACCATGAGAACTATTGAAGAAATTTTCAATTTCCGTAGCTGGGTAGAAAAGTTATTGACTATTGCTCCAATGGAAGTTAGATCTTGGAAGTACCTCTCAAATAGGTTTGGTTGGAAGGTTAAGACCCATGGTAAGAATTTTTCCTTCTATTTTCATCTAGTCTTTTATTAGAATGTTTTTAACCATTCTTTTTATCAGAGTTTCCTATTCTTGGTGTAAGTGCTGAATCTAATGCAGCTTCTAGACTTTTTTTGGCAAGAGCTCAGGAGATAATCTTGAGTTCTTCATCGAAAAGGAAAGCTGACAAACCCCATGATTCTAAGGAGGAAGAGGAACGGGATGGAAGTTCTTTGGTTAGAAGGCCGCGGGCCAGATGACGCGTCATTTCGGATGACGAAGCTACTCCTCCGCGTTCTATTCCCATGCCCGAGCCTGCTAAAGCCACTTTAGTGAGTTCTGATGAAGATACTCCTATGGCAGCTCGTGACTCTGATGAACAACTTTTTTCACGTGGATTTGTTAGTGAAGGTTTTGATTTGGTGTCTGATGAAGTACCTATTGCCTCTTTCCCCGTATCTGTCCCAATGGAACGCTCTTTGCCTGTTATTACTATTGTTGTTTCTGCTCTGCCTCAAGCTATTATGACTTCTTCTATAGTCCCCACTACTAATGTTTCTCGAACTGAAGTTGGTTCTTCAAGTGGAAGTAGAGTGATGAAGCAAATTACCATTGAGCTTCCTGCCGATGGTAATCTTCTGAAGAAGTCTGGCCAAGCTGACGTATGGTTGAAACCCTTGATTGGTCTAGTTGAAAAGTCCAAGCTAGAAAGTCATAGTTCTTTGACTTGGAATGAATGACATAGTGCAATCATCATTGAAGTTATTGATGTATTTTCATGTTCTATTCAATTTTCTTTCTGCTGAAATTCTTACCCCCCCTTTTTTATATAGATCAATCTCATCAGTACGGAAATGATGAAAATGGTTTCCCATAAACAAAAATTGATGCATCATTACCAAATTGAGGAAGATAATTAGAAAGAGCAGTATGAAAGCCTCCAGCTTGAGATGGAAGTTTTTGAAGAAAATAAATGTACCTTAGAGCAACAGCTAAGGGTCATGGAATCGTAGTTAGCAGTTGAAAAAGATTTTTCCAACTAGGCAGGCAAGGATAAAAACCTCCTCGAGTCATCTTTTGCTGAACAACTCTCCAAAGCCACCAATGAGATCAGAAGTCTAAAGGCCTTGTTGAATGAGAAAGAGGTTTATGCAGGTAAGCTTGTTCAAACACTCACCCAGACCCAAGAAGATCTCCATGTATCTTCTGATAAGGTCAAGTTATTGGAGAGTTCCCTTGCCCCTTTATAATCTTATTACGATGCTGCTTTGATTGAGAGGAAGGAACTTAAGTGTCACGCCCCAAACCTGGGAGACGCGGCTGCCACTCAGTGCCGCACTGACCAGAGCAAACCACTCTGCAATTTTTTTTCTTTGTAACTATCATAGGCCAACATGACCACAACTCGTAATGTATAACTACAAGTGGGCAACACTGTATCAATAAACTATCATTCTTAAGACATGAATACATATTGGTCGTCAAGGCCTCAGACATACTGTACAAAATGAACCTCTATCTACAAAGCTTCTAAGATTATTTGACATCAAATATGATAGGGTACCTACCTACCCATAAGTGTGTAGCAATACTCTGACACGACTCAGACTCGGCTGCACTCCGAATCAGGTGGAGTCTTACAGATCCTTCGCTGAATGCCAATCTCGTCTACTATGAGGGCTCTTCAAACTGATTATCTATATCTGCAGACATGAATGCAGCGTTCCCAACAAAAGAACGTCAGTACGAACAATGTACTGAGTATGTAAGGTAGAACTGAAACATAATCATAATTAACCGTTTATTAAAGACATCTTGTGACAAAAATTCAGGCATATGCAAAATAATCTAGAATATCAGAAATAGAACTATTGATAACAGAATAAAGCTTCAAATAATTTTGGCTAACACGTAAGACCTAAATTATTAATTTGATCTGCAATGTTATCACAGTGATTTATTAAAGGCCTTATCCAACAAAAGAAATGACTAAAATTTTAAAATCAACACTTGCACTTTTGGAAGTTATATATCTTATACCTACTATTCAACAATTACTACTTTTCTTTTCTTTAGAAAATTTACCAATGCTATAATGCACATATAAATTTCTTCTCTTTATCAACCATGTACTTTCTATTATCTTGCAAAAAGGAAATTCATATATCTAAAATCACATCAACTGGCAAACTATAGAAATAAAAGAACATGCCTGAGAACAAACTTCATTTGTAGAACTGGAATAACTTTGTAAATAATGAAATACTCATAGTATCATGCATATGCGTATGTATGTCATGTTGTGAATAGATACATGTGTTCATAATATCATCAAGCCTCTGAGGGCATCCCATCATATCATCTCGGCCACTGTGGGCAAATCATCAATGTATACCAGCTGATCTGGTGGTGGTGCGTATATAACGTCATAACCTTTTCCCATATCCCATATATATGTATATATATATATATATATATATATATATATATATATATATATATATATATATATATATATATATACGCGTATATAACGCCATCTGGTGCCTCTGTGGGCAAAATCATCAACATATATCATCTGATCAGGTGGTGGTGCGTATATAACGTCGTAACCTTTTTCCCATATCCATATATATAAATATATACATATAAATACGCGTATATAACGTCGTATGGTCAAGGGTCAACGTACATGCATAAATGAATAAAATGCATGAAAATATGTTAAAAATCTCAATATTCTTTTCGGGTAAACTTTATCAACTGCATATTATTTTGAAAGCCATGAACAGAAGATATAATAATATGTCACATGGGGAATCAAGAACATAGAGATCCCTAGTATTTCTATGAATAGATTCGTTTATGAAAACTGTATATTTATTCGTTTCTTCTGTAAAACTTGGATCATGCCAAAAAATAAAGAAATCATGGCGTAGAGATAAACCTTACTAATATAATATTTTTTTTAAGTTTAGTCCACTAAATATGAACTAATTACACAAAAGAGAAGTATTTAACATAAGCAGTAAACCTCATTCTAAATGCTCAGTTTAATAAGTATGAATCATCAGGTAGAGTTTAAACTCCTAAGGCAGGATGGAATAATGTTTTCTTGAGCATACAGTCATTTAGGATTCTAGGAGCTTAGTCTGGATTTATAGCAAGGTTTACAAATATATTTCAATCACTTCTTAGATTTCAAAATAGGGACTGTCTATCCCTTACATTTACAACATCAACATCACTACTGAGAAGACAAGCAACTGAGAACATGCTCTTAATGATGTCATTCCAAGGTGCCGACTTATTTGTGGTTGAAACTCTCTTCCGATAAATAAACATTCCACAATTAAGCCATGAGACTTAGACAGCTAATGCATGTACATAATAGACATAAGAGCTCTCCTATTTTTTACATCTACCTTAAGCAGGTCTCACAAAGTTAAGCACAGTACTTGAAGCAAAGACTGAAGATACTCGGACCATGGTGAACTATACATGAAGAACAACAGATTTTGACAAGTGAGGTTAGCTTATAACTCACTCACAATAGGTTCTAATAGGGAAAACCATCTTATCTGATCTTTCACATAGAATTAAAGTTGATCATGCTTCAGTTACACGAGTTATACTTGAAAAGAACAGTCATGCTTGGGACAAACATTAAGTATAGATACCATGGAAGTTACATGCATAGATTAACCGGTTACTATATAGAATATTTTAACTTAAATTAATTCATGCTTGAATTTAATAAAGCATAAGAACAGCTCAATCACATACCAAAGGAAAATCGACTGGGTATGCTAGCCACAAGATTACATTGTGCTGAGAAGCAAACTAGGGTGAGTAGTGTCGTCAAGTGTTCCTGGTCAGATGGAATAGATAGAATGGAAAAGGGTTCTATAACTTTGCCACCTAATATAATGACATAAAGTGTCATACACATGCTTTAAGGGGTGCTGCCATTTGGGGGTGGGAGTGGAAAATGTTAATCGTTTCCACTTATTGGGTAATATGTAGTGTCCCGTTATCCTGTAATTAATCAATGACCTGCATAATTAAGAATTATCTCAAATTACTTAAAATTCTACTTATTTTTAATAAACTTTATACATCATTCTATCATGTTCATGTGGTACCATATAAAATAAATACATACACTATTATTTCATTAAAACATCCATATAAATATACATATATTTTTTGTTACGACCCAAACCGATGGGCCGCGATGGGTGTTTGAGTCCTACCTGTCAAAAACCCCTAAGCATGCGTCTAAGATATGAACCTGAATAACATCTGCTGCATTACGAAAATAACATACGTGAAGAAAACCTACCATCAAGTCATACGTACATATACATGTAGAATATAGTCGGCGAGCCGACAAGGCTGCTATAGACAAATATTCGTCCAAAACTGAAAGCCGACAAGGCCATATACAACCCAACTAGACATAATGTCTACAAACCTCTAATAGAAACATAGTTGTACAAAGACGGGACTGAGTCACATCATACCCATATATATATATATATATATATATATACAAACGTATCATATCAAAAACAAAGCAGCTCCGGATCAAGTGGAGCATGCCAGCTCTCGCTGATCAGGGATCCTAAGGAGGGGGAGCATTAGCTTGCCTACCAGCACCTGCGAGCATGAAACACAAGCCCCCTGAAATATGGGGTCAGTACGAAAAAATGTACTGAGTTTGTAAGGCATGAAAATTAGTATATAAAAGACATAAATGAAACATGGAATACAGAAACACATCTCTAAATCTGAATAACTTTGTAAATTCTGAAACGTTTATAATGTCATGCACGTGTGTATAAATGTCGTGCCATGCATAGGTATGGGTGTACATAATAACATTAAGCCACTGAGGGAATCCCATCATATAATCTCGGCCACTGTGGGCAACATCATCAACATATACCAGCTGATCAGGTGGTAGTACGTATATAACGCCGTAACCTTTTTCCATATCCCATATACATAGATTTACATATATACGCATATATAACGCCATATGGTCATGGGTCAATGTACATGAGTGAAATGCATGAAAAATACGTAATAATCTCAATATTCCTTCTAGATAAACTTTTCCAACTGCGTATTATTCTGAGACCCATGAACAGAAATTAGTAATAATTTTCATGTGGAAGCAAGAATATAGACACCCCTAATAATTCTATGAATAGAGTAATTTTTGGAAATTGTGTGTTTGTTCGTTTCCTCAATATAATTTGGATCATGCCAAAAGAAAAAAGGGAAGACCTTAACATACCTGGAGTAAGAACAACTCTATATAATTATCCTGTTAGAAACCTTCGTGGATTGAACTTTAAATCCAAAAATTAAATTTAAGCTTCTGCGCTTTTGAACTTGAAGAACGAAATTAGCTTGGATTTTTGGACAAATGGATACTGCTCTAGCGTTTTTGGTTTTGGAAACAAAGACAAAATGGATGTAATCTAAATTTCAACTTGTTCCAACGTGTTTGTTGGATTTGGTTGAAGCTTCTGTTTCTAGCTTTCACTTCCTGAATGTAATCAACATTCTTTAAACTTTAAGACTTATCCTTTGAGCTAAGGTTAATTCATTGTTCTGATCCTAAAATGGAACAAGAGTCCTGCACAAAGTTACAATTGATCATAGGTGGCCACATGGACTTAAATGACTTATGAGTCATGTTTTAACCATTGTGGATTTATGCCACGTGGAAAGATGATAATCTTCACCCACTTATTAGTTAATTGGGTAATGTCCTGTTACCTGGTAATTAATCAATTACCCGCATAATTTAAAACTTACCACAAATTACTTGAAATTCTATTTATTTTTAAAATACTTCATATATACTTTATATATATTATACTACCGTGGTCATATAGTACCTTTGCATGGTACTAGTTCATAATTATCAGATATTATCACTCGACCCGTATTTTATTCCAAATTGGCCACTTTCAACGAAACTCGTTTTCTTTATCGCTTGTAATAAATAGCGTAAGTACGTTAAAGTTAAGATGATCTCATCCCCGAGTCTACGTCGGTTAACTGAAAACGAAATTTTTACTTATGAAAACACGAGATATAACATTTTCTCAACTTATAATTTTCCTAATCTCATATAAAGAGTAAAAATTTTGTATGCTCAATTCTTAAAATGGTAAAAAGATAACCTTCTTTTCTTGTGAGAAAATAATTTCTATCTTTACAATAAAGAAAATCTAATAAACTTTCTTATATTACGTGTATAATTTAAAGCGTTTTCGAAAGTAGTAATATTAATAAATATATAAAATTATATTTTTTAAACATTTTTTACAATAAATGTTCTGCTCAAAATAAATACCATATCAAATGTATATGTATGCGGCGAAATCAGAAGGTCTGAATTCTTGCTATCGAGTCACTTAAGAAGAATACCTCGAGACCTCGACGACGCAAAGCTGTGACCGAGTTCCCTCCCTCGAAGCTCGTCGAGGTCCGACTCAAAGAGGACATAGATCGAGGCCAGAGTAAAATGGGGAATTCCCCAGGCGCACGGCTAAGTCTGACAAAGCCAGCCTACCTAGAGCTTGTGTCAAGGCACCGGGTCTAGCCATCCCATCTCCATGCCTTTACAATTAATGCATTTGTAATATAAAGGGATTCCCCTCCTATATAAAGGGGATCCTCACCACTTTGTAAGGGGCTGGTGTTGCTCCAACTATTCCACACAAGATCAATAATAACTCTCTCTCTCTCTTTTCTCTCTGACTTGCTCATTCGAGGCTACCTCTTCCATTTATTGCTTTCATACTTGTTGTTATTTTATGCTTGTTATTGTCTATATAAAGCCTCCTTTAATTATATCCTAACTGTCAGCCCTTTCCCAATTATTCTCGATAGCTCGAGCCCGAGCCCAGGCATCGACCTCGAGGCCTCTCATTGGTAAGTCCGAAGCCAGGAGAGTAAGCCCCCCGGTTTGGTTATAGCCTTGTTTCAGTTTGTATTTCGCCGTTAAGCTTCACATATCTAGGATCAACTGCTCTAACAACTAGCATAAAAATAGATCACGTATTTTTAGAGTCCCATCAACAAATTTAATTGTTATTACCATTTTTGCGGTAAACAGTTTGGCACCCACCGTGGGGCTAAAGATAATAGTGATTATTTTCTTACTGGTTTCATTGCACAACGCAAGTTATCTTTCACACTTTTTCTTGTCCAAGATCTTTGATTTTAGGTCAAAATGTCTGGCTCAGTAAACAGAGTCGAGAACAAGAACCTCTAAAACTACGGAGAAAATGGTGTGGATGTTCCCGTTGTTGACGCGCCACCGCAGAACCCCGATATTACACCTAGACCGATTCCAGAGGATACAGATTCACAAGACTCGTAGCAGGTCGATGAAACCTCACACACTTACAGGAGCATACGTCATGGCGACTAGCAGGAAGCCCTAAAACCCCAAGCCCGGTAAGAATAGGAAGTTAGTCTTTATGTTATTTTTGAAATGTTGCAGGCACAACAGTTGGCTATCGCTTAGTTGCAAAGCCACCCGAAGACTTCCAGCGTAGTAGCACCGGAAACAGCTCCCCCAGCCGAGTAGGGACCTAAGATATCGAGAAATAATGGATCGATAGCCGACCCTACCATCGTAAAAATGTTTGAGGATCTGACCAAAAGGATTGAACGGGCAAGAAAATTATAGCAACCAACAACAAGAAGGAAGAGACCTACAACTCCAGGGTCGATCAGATCCTGGGCGCACCCCAGTCCTCAAGGGTGTGGATTCGAAGAAGTTCATACGAAGGCCGTTCCGCGAAGAAGCGGCCCCGAAACCCATTCCAAAGAAGTTCAGAATGCCGGAATTCCCTAAAAACAACAGGACCACAGACCCTAACAAACACGTTACTGCCTACACTTGCGCGGTAAAAGGGCAATGACATGAAGGACGATGAGATCGAGTCCATCTTACTGAAGAAGTTCGGAGAAACGCTCTCTAAGGGGGCCATGATGTGGCATCACACCCTAGCTCCCAACCCCATAGATTCATTTGCCATGCTAGCATATTCCCTCATAAAGGCACACGCCGGTACCATCAAAGTATCAACAAGTAAGTTCGACGTATTGAAGATTAAGCAGAGGGAGAATGAAATGTTGCGAGAATTCGTATCTTGTTTCCAAATGAAACGATGCAACTACCCCCAGTCTCCGATGATTGGGCGGCGCAGGCCTTCACTCAAGGACTGAACAAACGAAGCTCAGTGTCTTTGGAACAGTTGAAACAGAAGTTGATCGAATATCCAGCTACGACCTGGTCAGATGCCCACAACCGTGTACGCGACGAAATCAGAAGACTTGATTTCTCGCTATCAAGACATTTCGGAAGCATGCCCGGGGACCCCGAGGGCGGGAGGCCACGACCAAGTTCTTGGCCTCGAGGCTCGTGGGAGCCCAGCTCGAAGGAAACGAAGAACAAAGTCAGAACAGAGGGGGAAGCCCCCTAGGCACATGGCTACATTTGACAGTCCCGGCCTATCCGGATCCTATGCTGAGGCATAACGTCAAGCCACCTGTTATCCCATTCCCGACTGCCCCCGATAGTTCAAGATCAATACTAACGCCGACCCTGAGGTCCCATCGACCATCTATGCACCCGGGCAACAGCCCCCCTTCGGTTTTGTTACTACATCTTTTTAACTCGAGCTCCATCGTTAAACTTAGCATTCTTAACATCAACTGCTCTAAAAACTAGCTCGGGAATAGATCATGTATTTTTAGAATCCCATTTACAAATTTAATTGTTGTTACCATTTTCACAGTAAACAGTTTGGCGCCCACCGTGGGGCTAAAAATAATAGTGATTATTTTCTTGCTGGTTTCGTCACGCAAACACACATTATCTTTCACACTTTTTCTTGTCCAAGATCCTTTGATTTCAGGCCAAAATGTCTGGCTCGGTAAACGGAGTTGAAAATGACAACCTCGAAAATCACGGGGAAAATGGCGAGGCTGTCCCGGCAGCTGGAGCACCTCCCCGGATTCCTGATATCGCTCCCGAACCGATCCTAGCGAACGCAGATTCACAAGACGCACAACAAGTCAACGAAACTTCTCTCACTGACAGGAGCATACGACACGACGACCAACAGGAAGCATAAAAAACCCCGGCCGGGGTAAAACAAGAAGTTAGTCTTCATGTTGTTTTTGAAATGTTGCAGGCACGATAGTTGGCTATCGCTCGGCTTCAAAGTCACCCAGAGACTCCCAACGCAGTAGTGCCGAAAACTTCTCCTCACATCAAGCTAGTACCCGAGAGATCAAGTAACGACGGATCGGAAACCGACCCCACCGCAGTGAGGATGCTTGGGAATCTCTTCGAAAGGATTGAATCAGGTTTGTGGAACTTCTTACAGCAACCGTCTCTTGAGGAAACAGTCCCAGAACTCAATTCAAAAAAATTCGGAACGACGAAACTCCCTAGGTGAGACAGGACCTCGGATCCCTATGGGCGCACCACCACCTGCGCGTGCTCGTTCAGAGGCAGCAACCTCCAAGATTATGAGTTTGAGCCCGTCTCGCTGAGGAAGTTCAAAGAAACTCTCTCGAAATAAACCATGATGCAGCGCCACTGCCTGGCACCTGACCTCATAGACTCGCTTACCATACCAGCGTGGCCCTCCACGGAAGTATGCGCCGGTGACATCAAAGCAGTATCGAGAGGGCCCGATACACCTGAGGCCGAACGAAGAAGAAATGAAATGCCGTGGGAAGCCGCACCCCATTCCCTGATAGGACGAATGAGATCGCTCCTAGTTTCGTATGACTAGGCAACACAAGCCTTCACCCGAAGCCTAAACGAAACATGCCCAATGACTGCAGGACATTTCAAGAGAAGCCTGATCAGATACCCAGCCGAGATCTGGTTGGATGCCCACACCCGGCAGCAGCCCCGAATTGGGACGTGGACACCCGTCCGGGAACCTCCTCAGGTCCGATATATCAAAGCAGACTCCCGACAAAGAAGCTGATGCCAGACAGATGGAGGTATCATTCATGCACCGCAAATGGAAGTAACGACTCGAGATGCAACCTACCTCGCAACAATAGGGAAATAGCCCGAGGACAGCACCCTCGAAAAACCTCCAATGGAACCAGATTCTACAAGGCACAGCTAGCAGGGAAACCTCGCCCAGCCGAGTACAATTTTAGCATTGCTATACCAAACATGATGATCACCATAAGCGAAACCAGGAATGCCGGGCGGCTCAGACCTATTCTACCAAGACCCCTTCAAAAGAACCATGGCCCGGTGCAAGAACTGCAGGGCCCGCGGGGTCACCGGCTCAAAAGAACAACAACCATACTATTCGATAGAGATCACAACCAAGTATCATCGAGCGGTCAAGCTCGAGTCCAGCTCCAACGGAGGAAGGAGATCGGGAAAAATGAAGCTGACAAGCCACGGTGTATTGCCACGACAGTAAAGGGGCAGCGACACCCTTCAAAGATCCATAAAGTGTAGAATGAAAGTGCTCATCTCCGGGAAATGACGGGTCCGGGGAATATACCCAAAGGACACCCTTGCATCAAAGTAAATAGACGCTGAGATTTCACCTCAGCCTTGTATTAACGCATTGGTAACCCCTTCCTTCATTTGACCTTTTTCAAATAAAACATGTTTTCATGAATACAGGTGGTTCGATCAATTATATCGACGATGGCAGGCCAAAGCCAATAGGGCAGTTCGGACTAACGAACCAAATCACTTCCATACCTCGTATCCTTGATGGATTCCAGACGTCGATCGCCACAACAATTAGGAAGGCCGCTCCCTCTATACAGCCCGCCTGAGCTCGGGCTAGAACGCCGAGCCTGCAAAACACGGATGTTTTATTCAGATGACAACGGGCACAATGCCCGGGGGTGACTTCGACCCCACTTCGCCAAAGGGATGAAACTCACCGACAGAGGTGAGACTAAAGAATTCGACAAGGAGCTACACGCGACGAGAGGAAATACCTCACTACATGACCCATCACCGGCATCAATGCCTCCGCCCGCGAAGGGATCAAAGGGTAAGCAGAACCACATCTTCGGCCAAGCCTGGTTGAACATAGCAAAAGGTTGTATCATGGATCACGCCTCGAAACGTCGCCTACTCATCCCGCAGCAAGGAAGAACTACTCCGCTTCTTTATTGTTTCTTTTCTTTTACTAATCTGCATGCAGGCAATCAGCCGAGGCATTCAGAAGTTCTGAACTCCACTCGGAGATCCTGTAGAGGCACCGGATATCCGAGTGGGCTTCCAACCTAAATAAGGTCCTGCCAACAAGATTGTTAGCAGAGCAGCGTACTCCCCAGAAAGGGATCCAACGAGATCACAGTCTTTTCTTCTACAGTCAGATGACGTTCGATGGCCTTCTCTTAGGGACACCGTCACCCCGGAAAGGACAATAAATGGCAGGCTATGTTTCAAAATGGAATCATGTAAATGGATCAGATGATCGGAGGAGCAGCGCCCATGCGGGCCGGGCTCACAACAACGGGACAACATATGTTTGCAGCATATATTTACGCCAAGCAATAAAGAATACCTTTCCGGCATTTCATACTTCGAAAAAGGCTATTTCGGCATATTCACAACGAAGGCCTCTCCACCAAATACTTCTCGAGATATTTGGAGACTTAAACGATTCAGTGCCCACACGACCCCAGGGTCGAAACTCCGGGCTCATCAAGCCCTTTGGAAGGTAACTCCAAGCTCACGAGAAGCAGTCTTCAAGCTTAAACAAACTCGATGACTCGGGGACTGTCGTTGATCGCCATACGACTGGAAAACCCTAAACTG
This sequence comes from Nicotiana sylvestris, assembly GCF_000393655.2. Taxonomy (NCBI): domain Eukaryota; kingdom Viridiplantae; phylum Streptophyta; class Magnoliopsida; order Solanales; family Solanaceae; genus Nicotiana; species Nicotiana sylvestris. Next base: position 115,410,629 of record NC_091062.1, on the reverse strand, counting down.
TATGACCCCTAGCGGGTAGCCTCGGCGTAACCAGATCTATTCTACATGACAAACAAACTGTAAGGCCTCAATAGGCATAGCAAATTGCAAGACCTCAATAGGCATGGAAAACTGCAAGACCTCAATAGGCATGACAAACTGTTAGACCTTAACAAGCATGAAAATCCTGAAGTTTAGGCTATACGTCGCATTTGTAAGAATCCTTAAAGGGCATACCCTCGACGTAGATTCCTAAGCTCTTACTTGGGATCAAAAATGGCTACGGACAAATGCATATGACTACTTTCAAAACGGCTGATACAGCCAAAATAACGCAGCTAGAGGATGCCCGGCTGTCGCTAAAAATCATAGGCCACTACTCCGAATATACTTCGGAAAGAACCGGTTAAAACAGGATTCCCTCAATAGGTAAAAACGAGCTCTGTACATGTCGGCTCCAAAATGCAAGAGCGTCGATCTACTCGACCTACGAGCTATGAACCTTACGAGGTGCTCGAAACATCACCGACAATGACTTGAAATCAAGGTTCCTCTGAACTGATGACGGGTCAGGCAAAAATACTATGAAAAGAGCTTAACGAGCAGAAACAAAACCTACAAAAAAGCCCACAGGCAAAAACAACGTAAGAGCCATTGTCGCCAGCTTGAAAATTGACAACTTGATGATTAAAATGAGCAAGAATCGTAACCCGATTCGGAGACCGGATCCAAAATAGTTAACTATGCAAGCCTCTGGGCCATATACTAAAAGGTCTCAACGACCAAACGGCATAAGTGCCATTGTCACCAGCCGGGAACTCAAGGGAATTTAAGGGTCAAAAATAGCTTGAATTGCAACGTGACTCAGAGACTGGACCCGAAAATTTCAATATGCCTAAGGGAAAGACATAAGTGCCATTATCGTCGGCCAAGAAATCAAGGAAATTTAAGGGTCGATTACAGCTCGAATCGCAATGCGACTCGGAGACTGAACCCGGAAGCTGCAATATGCCTAAGGGCATGGCATAAGTGCCACTGTCGCCAGCCGAGTAAACCTCCAGGCCACGCGCACATACAGTCACTTCAACCCGGAGCACAAAGGGCCATCATCATCCGCCCATGTAGGCAGGAAAGAGCTTGAGGGTCAATTGAAGCTCGAGTCACAATGCGACTCGGAGATTGGACCCAAAACAGTTGGAATGGCAAATGCCCAAGGGAAAGAGATAAAAACGACTACTACCTACCCACACAGGCACAAAAAATTTGAGACCAAGAAGGCTCGAGTCAGAGCCCAACTCGGAAACTAAGCCTAAACAGCTAGGCCAGGCATGAAGGCCCCAGCACCTGCTCACGTCAAGAATCACACTTAAGAGCCCCCGGATCTGTCCGATTAGTTCCGGACCTATGAGGATCTCACCAAAAACCAAAACCAATCTGCCCGATCGAAAGAAATAACAGAAAAAGGTACAGGAGAAACAAATCTTCAAGTTTCTTCTTATATATTTCATGCGCGAAAAGCGCATTATCCCCCTACAGGCATGCCCTACGTATATCAGAAATAAAGCGACAAAACGGAAAAATCTACACTGTGTGATAAAGGGCTACAACTTGTCAAATTCGCCCTCCGCAGCGTCAACAGGAAGTGACCGAGCATCACGCTTGTCTGCCCTTACTCGAGGCAACTCCTCCGAGAGAACGAAGCCCCTTGCACTAAACTCTTCGAGTACCTCTCTCTGGGATCTACATCGAATATATTCCTCGATCCTCTCCTCCTGGTCGAGGGCTCGCTTTAGCTCAGCTTGGGCATCAATAACATCTTCCGTACGAATCGCCATCTCACGATCAGCCCTAGTTCAGCTTAATGCCGCTTTTGCCGGGGCATCAATTATCTTTGCTCTGAGTTTCGAGATATCATACTCGAGTATCCCAAGCATATTCGCTTGAACTTTGGCGTTATAATGAGTCAAACTGAGTTGGACCTCGAAGGCAGGGACCTTAGCCGACGCGCTCATCTCCTCTAAAGCTCGATCCTGCACTTGAGCCCTTAGCTCCTCGCAAGCAACTCTGACACGGTTGACGTCGCCTTTAAGGCACTCCAAGGCCTCCTCCTTTTTCTGCAATTGATACGACAAAAGGGAGCTAGCCTTGAGGTTAGAAAGGAGCGAAGCACGTACTATAGTAAGTTACCTGCTCAATCAAATAGCTCTCATAGTTCGAGCTCCGATACGCCTCATATCGCCAATGTTGCAGCTCAACTTCCTTATCCTTGCTAAGGAGCCTAAGGGATTCGCCCTCATCCAGAATTTTCTGGAGCTTGGCCCCTTGACGGAGCAGCTCAAACCTAAGCCTATCACAGACCTGCATAAGAAAGGTTCAATAGATGGAGGAGGACATGGGATATAGGGAAACTGTGCATAACCTTACCACAAAGTGAAGCCAATGGACTTCCTCGAAGTCAGAACACACTCCTGTTGATCCTACCCCTACGGCCCCAAAAGAACCAACCTCGGGTATGACATGTTCGCTCAAAGGAACCGCCGGTCGGGAGTCAGGCACTCCAGGAGTAGAAGACTAGGGTGACACCCCTTCCTTGGAAGTGTGAGCCTGACCTGCACCGCTAAAGGCTCCGTCACGCCACGGGTGCCGATCCCTCTTATTGTCGTCGTCCCTCCGCCCGGAGGCCAACGATTCCTTCCCCTCTTCATAAAAACATAGCCTCATCCCAAGGAACCGCCTGATATCTGCAAACTGTGAATCCAGTGCAAATGAAAGGGGAAAGTATTACCTCAGGTATACGAAGGCAAGACAAAGGCGGCATACGCACATACCTTGGTATTGCGCCCCTATCTAGTACAAAGCACAACTCGCCACCTATGCTCGCTATAGGACAAATGGGTAACCAGCCTCTGGACATAGTCGGGCAGATCATGGACTCCACCCGTCGTCCATGAAGTTGCTGCAACAAGGGAGACAACATTATTACTCAACTGGTTTTCGCTATATACGGAATCTAAAAAAGCACCAAACGCCTCACTCACATGCATTATTCCACCCTTCGCGAAATGGAAAAAACTCCATAGGGATAATATCTGGACCCGGATAAACCAACTGGCCCACTCTCAATCCCCACCTTCCTTGTCATCAACAACAAAAGGCGTGGACTAATGACACCTCAGAGTTAGCAGGCCTCGATAATGAAATGGCCGATATAGCCTAACAAGATGGTCAAGCGTGAATTCAAGCCCGGTTTTCTCTATGAAGAATCTCGTCATCAACGCCGTTCGCCAAAATAATGTATGAATCTTTGCCAGGGTAACCCGATACTTCGAGCAAAAATCAAGCACAACCCTATCAGCGGGGCCAAATGTGAAAGGGTGTAGGTATACGCTCAAAAATCCATCAGTGGAGTCCGCGATGCCCTCATCTGGAGAAAGCACCTGCAGTGTTATCCCCTCGCTCCACCCGTAGTACCTCCTCTCTTATCAAGGATGCCGTTTCTAGAGCAAAATGCCTCGATTCCTAAGCATCAGGAGCAGCGCCCCTCCGTCCCCTGCCGGATCGTCCCCGAAGTGGTTTCCATGACTATGGTGAAACTAACAGGTCAGGCAAGGGCGCGCACCAACACTTTTTGTGCCTAAAGAGATGAAGTACCCCGTGCCAAAGTAGAAAGGCGGCTATCTAAAAATAGTGAAGTCTTGCAAAGAAGCTGAAGCCGCCCCACATATATGCGAGAAGCACCGATGATTCGCCTGCCCGAGGCAAGCCCCGGGAAGCCAACAGCCTCAAAATAGATCGACGGATCGGTACCCGATCCAGAAAGCACCCTCCTACGAGGAGTCAAGACTCGAGGGGCCATTCATATTATCTCCAAGCTCGAGGCAGCACTCTACGTCAAGAACCTCTGACCCAAAGAAGTCGGACCTCGGTAAGCTTTAAACACCGACAATCGATGCAGGGCAAGCACTTGGTCTTGTGATCCCCTCTTTCTGAAAAGAGGAATAAATACAGGAAGCTCCGATTGCAAAAGCTCCACGAAGGTCCGAGGAAGCGCCCAAATATAAGTAAACTCCTCGGCAGAAGTCAATCCTATACATTCTAAAAGGGTTATAGACATCAAGATCAATAGGGACCCCCGGGTACCCAAAGATGACCTTCATCCAGGTTAACATTCCCGAAGGCCCCGAAATTCGATCCATGATATCCAAACAACTCGGAGGGCCTCGATAGCCCTGACCTATCAGATCAATCCAAGATTGGTCCGAAGCATGACGATGGGTTCATAGGAGAACCATGTCAATCAGAAGAAGATCAGAGTGAAGGCTCGCACTCAAGTCAGATATCAACAGTTAATGAGTAAAGGAAGGCATTCAAAGAGCCTCGAAGGGCATGAGTGCATACAGAAACAAAGCAAAGTAAGGAAAGCAGAAGTTAACAAAGTATATTCTTATTCATAAAAATTTGCGTACAAGCAGCCCTCGAGGGGTCGTTACATACAATTACAAAAGCCTACAGGAGTGTACACCTAAAGCGGAGGAATGAAAGGATGTACATGTGATGAAACCCGAACGCCTGGTCCACCCTCGAGAGCCCGTCTCTGAAGAAGATGAAGAAGAGGAAAAGGAGGGGACGCAGAGGAGGCAGAGAAAAGAGACATGGCCCGCCAAAGCCAAAGGCTGAAGATTCGGTGGGCCCCAGCCTCAACGGCCGGTATCGCCACTTTATCCCTTGGAAAAGAAAAAACCATAGGGATGAAGTGCCACACCAGGCCTGGGTAGGAGAGTGTGCAGCGGTGCATAAATCCGAACAACTATCTACATAAGAGAGGAACCGACTCCCCGACCCTTATCACCTCGGGCCAACAGCAGCAACAAGGGCCAGCATACCAACGACCATAGCAATAGCGGGACAACACATTTATGGTCGATGAAGGGAAGCCCCTGCAGAAGGCCACAACACAGTCTAAGGGAACTCCTCCAAACGACCTTAAGATTATAAGCCCCTAGCATGATGTTCAAGGGTGAAAAAAGATGATAATAAGGAAAAGGCAAGCAAGCCAACGAAGGCACTGGGATAGGAAAAAAAAGCCAAGGCACCCCATTTATAGGGGATTACGACACGGTCATCTAGGCTTTGGAAGACTGACCGACGGGCATAGTTAATGCGTCCATAGAAAACCGAACCGACAGCGGTACCTGCACCTTGGGAAGCAAGAATCAGGGAGTGCAATGAATGAGGTCGAAAAGCACAAGCCCGTGGATGTCCAATCACCGCGAAGCTTATGCAAGGGGTCACATCATCGATATGGCATCACCGAAAGAAGCTCGAGGAGTCAAGTTTCAGAATCATTTCCCATCACTTTGTTATGGGAAATGCGGAGACTATCTGTACGCGGCAAAATTAGATGACTTGATTTCTCTCTATCAAGACATTTTGGAAACATGCCCCGGGACTCCAAGGGCGGGAGGCCACGACCGAGTTCTCGGCCTCGAGGCTCGTCGAAGCCCGACTCGAAGGAAATGAAGAACGAAGTCAGGACAAAAAGGGAAGCCCCCTAGGCACATGGCTACATCTGATAGGCCCGGCCTATCAGGAGCCTATGCTGAGGCATCACGTCAAGCCATCCCATCGCCGTACTTTGTAATTAATCTCCACTTGCTTGTAGCCAAGTCTCCCCTCCTATATAAAGGGGACTCGCCCTACATTGTAAAGGGCTGATGTTGCTCCATTCTCTCCACAAGTGCACTAATATATCTCTCTCTCTCTCTTTTCTTCTAAGTTATTCGCTCTTACTGGCCCGAGGCCGCTTTAGTATTTATCATTCTCTTATTTTTTCCTCACTACTTTGCTTAATATTGTTAACATAGAGCCTTGCTCGATCATATCCCTGCCTGTTATCCCATTCCTGACTTCCCCCGATAGTTCGAGATCGATACTAAAGCCGATCCCGACGTCCCATCGACCATATATGCACCCGGGCAAATAGCCCCCCTTCGGTTTGGTTACTGCCTCCTTTTAACTCGAGCTCCATCATTAAACTTAGCATTCTTAGCATCAACTGCTCTAAATACTAGCTTGGGAATAGATCACGTATTTTTAGAATCCCATTTACAAATTTAATTGTTATTACCATTTTTCACGATAAACAAATCGGTACCAGTCGCAAATCAGGGTCGAGGATGACCAGCTGGGAGCCCCCTCGGGCTTAGTATACCCAAGAAGGCTCCTGGCAAAGAAACCGAAACCAAACAAATAAAGATACCAGCGGCACGCCGAATACAGGAGGAACGCCCCGAGATGCAACCTACCTCGCAGCGGTCGGAGAATGGATCGAGGACATTATCCTCAAAGGCTCGTCAACAGAGCTAGATTCTACATAGACACGAGGCCAGCAGGGGTACCTCGCCCATTAGAATACAAATTCAACGTTGCTGTATTGGACATCGTGCTCACCATCAGCAAAACTGGGGACACCAAATGGCCCAGGCCTATTCAGTCGGATCCTTCCCAGAGGAATCACAGCTTAGTATGTGAAATTCATAATACACACGACCACATGACCAAAGATTGCCACCGGCTTCAAAAGAAAATAGCCAAGCTACTCAATAAAAGTCACCGCGGAGGATTTTTGAGCAATCGAGAGCTCAAGTTCAATTCCGAGAAAGAAAGGCGACCAAGAAGAACAAATCAAATGGGCCACGACATATTACCATGATATTAAAGGAGCACCGACACTCTCCAAAAACTTGTGAAGAGGAGGACAAAAATATCCATCACTAGAGAAAAATGGACCCGGTGACACGTACCTGAAGATGCCCTTGCGTTCGGCAAGAAAGGCTCTGAAACCTCGCCCCAACCTCATAACAACGCACTGGTAACCTTCTTCCTCATTTGTTCATGTTAAAACCCATATCCACATGTGTTAGTTCATGCCATATATTAGTTAACATAAATCAAAGAAGGAATTATCTTTGAGATGATAAGAAGTCAATCCTATTGGTCTTAAGTGATACAAGAGTGCATAAGGGTGATTAACAAGTATTAGAAGTTAAATGAATCAAGGGTGTTGTAACTCGTATTTTAAAGTAATCTAGCGGTGCTTAATACACTCAAGAGTTAATTTATTAAGGTATTTTAATCATATAATATCCGTATCATAAGTCTTGAAGTCAAACGAGTTATGAAACAAAAGTCGACAAAAGTTGTCGCAACTTAGGTTCATAATTTTACTTAAACATTAGGTCAAATGTATCTAATCTTTTATCCTAATTTACAAGGAATTATGGGGTGATCTACCAACCAAATTAAATATCTATGAGTCTAGTTTCCAACGCACTTAACCATTCATCGATACGATCTTGCAGTAGAGAGATATTTGCGTTTTCGCGAGACTGCGCCAAACACCTCTCCATGGGGCCCACTAAGGCGGTTTAAGATATTTGGACCTATATAGGATGCCTCCAACCCGTTTTAAGTCATTTCTTCTAACTATTTTCAGACCTTAGAACCCTAGGAACATCCTCTCAAGGTTCTCTCAAGATTCAAGACCCAAAAAGGGGCAAACAACACAAATCAAGTGTCGGGAATTCCGTGGTGCTATTAAGTCTCTTGTTCTTCTTCTTGTTGCTCATTTTTGTGTCGTTACAGCTCGTGTGGGAGGTTTTTTTAAAGAGTTTATATTCTGTAAATACTCCCTCATGTTCTTAATATAAATCCTAGGTGATTTAAAGCCTTCTAAAGTGATTCTAGTGCCGAAAAACACTAATTGATCGCTAGTTTCGCTTTTTTGTTCTTGTGGCAGCATTGGAGGGATATTTCATGGAAATTTAAGGTCAAATTGGAGTTTTTATTTCTGTATAAAGGTAAGGAACCTCTTACTCTGTATGTATTTAAGATTATCCAAGTTGCGGCTAAGCCATTGAAGCTAGAACTTGTGAAATATATATCGAAAGGCTTGGTAGTAATGTTATTGTTTTGTGGACTGTTTTGCATTACTGTTGGGCTGCGTATTTTACTACTGTTTTGTGGAATATTGGAGGAGGAAGGGTGTGGAGAAACACCATATATATGTAGGGTTATGAGCTGATAGTTATTCGTAACATTTCCAGGTTGTTTGACACGACTACGGTGGTCGTCGTATGTATGGAGTGATTAGGCTGTGTGTGGATTATTTTGGGAGGCTCAATATGTTTATTATTGATGTTGTTTGGGCTGTTTGGTGACTGTTTTGAATGGTGTGAGGTCATATATATAGGGGAGGTGTTGTCCGTTTCATCGTAAAATAGGTTGTGGTCGATACATAATAGTTATGACGCTTAAATGATAACGATAGTATCGTTTCTCTTATTGTAGACTAAGGAGTTTTGACAATTGCATAGCTTGAGATTGGGGCAGTATATACAAGGTATGTGAGGCTATCCCTTTCCTTCTTTTGCACGACTCCGATTGTACATAATGTAATGAACGAGCTTCCAAGATACTCTACTCTTAGAAGCTAGCAGTACTTACATTGTTTTCCCTCTTATGGAACGATTGATGTTAATGTTGCTTCTCTTATTCTTATGTTATCAATGTTGTTGGTACTTCCTGATTCTTATAAGGTTCATAGTGAAGAGTTAGTCCTAATAACGTGTACAGAGGATACCGACCTTACGTCACTCCGAAAGGTTTAGAATGTGATTCCATGAGTCGAGCGTGCATTATATATATATCTATTTTACTCTACCGAGCCACGCTATAGTTGGCTGGGTACGACACCTATTGTGCAACCACTGATCAGTTGGGTTTTACCGAGCTCCACGTGGCCGGGGACGATTCTACCGTGCCTTTTGATGGCCGGGTACGTTATTTTACCGAGCCTATTATGGCCGGGTACGATATGATGATGATGATGCCCACAGAGGCGAATGTTTTAAGGGTTTATGTATTTATACATATGTATCATGCATTTCATGTAAGTAGCCCTCAGAGGTACTAAGATGTTACAGGTTGTATATTCTCTATCCTTGCTTACATTACTGATCGTATTTATGGTTCCCTGCCTTACATACTCAGTACTTTATTCGTACTGACGTCCTTTTATTTGTGGACGCTGCATGTCGTGCTGCAGGTCCTGATAGACAGGCAGGTGCAGCTCCCCCACCACAGTAGGCTGTCCAGTTCAGCGGTGATTGGCGAGATCCCTTCTCCGGACTTGCCTTGGTCTTGGTATGCATTTTTGTTATAGACATTATGGGTATGTCGGGGCCCTGTTCCGGCTATGTTGCAGCACTTATGTTCCTTTAGAGGCTCATAGACAGGTGTCGACTCATGTATAGTTTGGTATGCCTTGTCGGCTAGTTTTTGTTGTATAGTCTTTCATAGTAGCGTGGTAGCTCATACCTTATATGTAGTTTCTTGATTGTCTGGTCATCCCCTGCTATGTATGTTCATGCCGTCATATTTTATTGCTGGTTGTCCATGATCCAGGTCTACCATTTATATTGATCTCGTCAGCCCTAAAAGATAATAATGAAGGTTAGATGAAATGTACGTTGGTGCTCGGCAAGTGTGGTCGGGTGCTAGTCATGGCCCTCCAGTTTGGGTCGTGACAAACTTGGTATCAGAGCAAGTCTGTCCTAGGGGTTGTCTATGAGCCGTGTCTAGTAGATTCTTGATTATGGATGTGTAGCGCGCCACATTTATAATCAGGAGGCTACATGACATCTAGGGTTGTTACCTTCTTCCTGAATCTAGATCATGCGTAGAGTTGAGTCGTAAGTGTTCGTCTCTAATATTCACCTTGTTTTTTTTCAGTGATGCCTTCGACTAGGAAGCAAACGATTAGTAGACGGCTTGATATAGCAGCGGGAGAGGGTACCAGTCAGGTGCCCCAAGTCAGAGCAGGACAAAGTGAGGCTCAGAGTGAGATGCCCTCTCATACCTCATCTACTCCATCTCCTCCAGAGGATATTAGAAGGCACCCAGTGCCTCCAGTTCCTCCATCTGGTACTCCAGACCAGGATATGCGGAGTGCTTTGCAGTTATTGACTAGCTTGGTAGCTGCTCAGGCTCAGAGGCAGAATACAAGTGCTGCTGAGAAACCAGTTAGTACAAGAGTTTGTGATTTTATTAATTTAGACCCTCCAGTGTTTACCGGATCAGACCCCAAGGAGGACCCACAGACTTTTATTGACCAGGTTCATCGTACACTTCGGGTTATGCATGTTAGTGATACAGAGGCAGTAGAGTTGGCTTCTTATCGGCTACGGGATTTAGCAGTTCTCTGGTATGATAGTTGGGAGAGATCCAGGGGTCCGAACCCTCCTCCAGCTGTGTGGAAGGAATTTTCTGAGGCCTTTCTTCGTCACTACTTGCCAGTTGAGATACGACGAGCTAGAGCTGATAAGTTCTTGAACCTTAGACAAGGTAATATGAGTGTGCGAGAGTACAGTATGCAGTTTGATTCTTTGGCAAGGTATGCTCCCCATATGGTGGCCGAGATGAGTGATAGGGTGCATATGTTCGTGAATGGGTTGGGACCACATCTGATAAATGAGTGTACGACAGCCTCCTTGGTAGAGGGCATGGATATTTCCCGTATTCAAGCTTATGCCCAGACCCCATAGGATCGTAAGCGCTAGCAGAGGGCAGTTAGGGAGCAGGATAGGGGCCAGCATAAGAAGGCGAGATTTGCAGGGTATTCTGATGACTTCAGAGGCAACATCAGGCCACAGTTTTCGAGGAGTTCGGCGCCACCTGTAGCTAGTGCTCCTCCACAGTTTCAGAGGCCTCGATATGATCGATCCTATTCTGGTCCAGGTCAGAGTTCGCGGGCATCTGGCTCGCAACATCACAGGGATACTAGTCAGATGAGACCCCCAACACCACATTGTGATCAGTGCGGCAAGGCCCACTTTGGACTGTGTCGTCGAGGTTCTGATGCATGCTATTCGTGCGGGCAGCCTGGCCATATGATGCGGGATTGTCCTAATAGAGGAGGTGATGGTATGGCTCAGCCGACTGGATCTGTGTCTGGTTCTTCCTCATCAGTTCGACCTCCAGCACGGGGTTTTCAGCAGTCGACAGGTCGTGGTAGGGGTAGAGGTGCAGTGCCGAGTTCGAGTGGTGCTCAAAATCGAACCTATGCTCTAGTAGGTCGACAGGATCTCGAGTCGTCTCCAGATGTTGTTACAGGTATTATATCTGTGTTTTCTTATGATGTATATGCGTTGATTGATCCGGGATCTACATTATCATATGTTACACCCTTTGTGGCTAATAAGTTTGGCATTGAACCTGAATTGATAAGTAAACCCCTCGCGGTATCTACTCCGATAGGAGATTCTGTGATTGCTAGAAGGGTATATAGAGGTTGCACTGTGATGATTTGTAGTCGTCAAACCTCGGCAAATTTATTTGAGTTAGAAATGGTTGATTTTGATGTGATAATGGGAATGGACTGGTTGGCCTCATGCTATGCAAATGTTGACTGTCGTACGAAGATGGTTAGGTTCCAATTTCCGGGTGAACCCGTCATTGAATGGAAAGGGAACATTGCTACACCGAAAGGTAGGTTTATTTCCTATCTTAAGGCAAGGAAAATGATCTCAAAAGGTTACATTTATCATCTCGTTCGTGTTAGGGATGCGGAGGCGAAACCGCCTACTTTACAATCAATTCCCAGATGTTTTCCCAGATGAACTCCCAGGCCTTCCTCCTGAAAGGGAGATTGAGTTTAGCATTGATGTGTTGCCTGACACTCAACCGATCTCTATTCCTCCATACAGAATGGCCCCGGCAGAGTTGCGAGAGTTGAAGGTGCAGTTGAAGGACTTGCTGGATAAGGGCTTTATTAGGCCTAGCACTTCACCTTGGGGTGCACCAGTCCTATTCGTGCGGAAGAAAGACGGGTCGTTACGGATGTGTATCGACTATCGACAGTTGAATAAGTCTACTATAAAGAACAAGTATCCACTTCCAAGAATTGATGACCTGTTTGACCAACTCCAGGGTGCCAAGTATTTCTCCAAGATTGATTTACGTTCAGGGTATCATCAGGTGAGGGTTAGGGAGAAGGATATTCCAAAGACGGCCTTCCGGACAAGATATGGGCACTTTGAGTTCTTGGTGATGTCGTTCGGGCTAACAAATGCCCCAGCAGCTTTTATGGATCTCATGAATACTATATTCAGGCCCTATCTTGATGTGTTCGTGATTGTATTCATTGATGACATTCTAGTGTATTCTCGTTCGGAGGTGGAACATGCGGGCCACTTGCGGATAGTATTACAGACGCTTCAGGATCGTAAGTTATATGCTAAGCTCTCCAAATGTGAATTCTGGCTGAACTCAGTAGCATTCCTTGGCCATGTGATATCTGATGAGGGTATTAGTGTCGACACTCAGAAGATCGATGCAGTAAAGAATTGGCCGAGACCTACAACACCATCAGAAGTCCGCAGCTTCCTAGGGCTAGCAGGATATTATAGGCGGTTTGTAGAAGGATTTTCCTCTATATCATCACCATTGACTAAGTTAACACAAAAAGCTACCAAATTCCAGTGGTCTGACACTTGTGAACGTAGTTTTCAGGAGTTGAAGAATCGATTGACATCTGCACCAGTGCTCACTCTTCCTGAAGGAACAGAAGGTTATGTGGTATATTGTGATGCCTCAGGTATAGGTTTGGGGTGCGTATTGATGCAGCGTGGGAATGTGATTGCTTATGCATCAAGACAATTGAAGAAGCATGAAAAGAATTATCCAACCCATGATTTGGAATTGGCTGCAGTAATATATGCTTTGAAGATATGGCGGCACTACTTATACGACGTCCATGTTGACATCTACACAGATCACAAGAGTTTACAATAAATCTTCAAGCAGAAAGAGTTGAATTTGAGGCAGCATAGGTGGCTTGAATTATTGAAAGACTACGACGTCGAGATATTGTATCATCCCGGTAAAGCCAATGTTGTGGCAGACGCTCTCAGCCGTAAATTAATGGGAAGCTTAGTACATATTGAGGCAGGTAGATGGGGGTTGATTAAAGAGCTTCATCAGCTAGCCAATATGAGAATCAGATTGTTAGACTCTAATGATGGAGGTGTTACTGTACAGAATACATCAGAATCATCTTTGGTAGCCGAGGTAAAAGCACGACAATATGAAGATCCTATCTTAGTACGATTAAGAGAAAGCATTCAACAGTGTAAAAGTATGGCTTTTGGGATCGGAAAAGATGGGGCACTGAGATACCAGAGCCGATTGTGTGTGCCTAATGTGGCAGGGTTGCGAGAGAAGATTATGAATGAGATTCATCAATCCCGATATTCCATCCATCCCGGCTCGACAAAGATGTATCATGATGTCAAGGAGCAGTATTGGTGGGATAATATGAAGAAGTCTATTGCAGAATTTGTAGCCCAGTGTCCCAATTGTCAACAAGTAAAGATAGAACATCAGAAACCCGGTGGATTGCTTCAAAATATAGAGATTCCGACCTGGAAGTGGGAGGTGATTAATATGGACTTCATTATTGGATTACCTCGCTCTTATCATAAGTTTGACTCCATCTGGGTGATAATTGATCGACTTACAAAATGTGCCCATTTTCTGCCAGTGAAGACAACTTACACGGCTGAAGATTATGCGAAGTTGTATATCAAGGAGATTGTTAGGCTTCATGGTGTGCCCATATCTATTATATCAGACCGAGGAGCTCAATTTACGGCTAACTTTTGGAGGTCTTTCCAGAAGGGTTTAGGCACACAAGTAAATCTCAGCACTGCATTTCATCCGCAGACTGACGGACAGGCTGAACGTACCATTCAGACACTGGAAGATATGCTACGAGCATGTGTTCTAGATTTTAAGGGGAATTGGGATGATCATCTTCCACTCATAGAATTCGCCTATAACAATAGCTACCATTCCAGTATTAAAATGGCCCCATATGAGGCACTATACGGGAGGAGATGTAGATCACCAGTTGGATGGTTCGAAGTCGGTGAAACAGAATTATATGGGCCAGATTTGATTCACCAAGCTATTGAGAAGGTGAAAGTGATACAGGAGCGATTGAGGACGGCACAAAGCAGGCAAAAATCTTATTCTGATGTCCGACGTCGTGATCTAGAGTTTGAGGTTGGTGATTGGGTTTTCCTGAGGATCTCACCAATGAAGGGTATTATGCGTTTTGGGAAGAAAGGTAAGCTGAGTCCAAGGTATATCGGGCCGTATAAAATTCTTCGACGAATTGGACAGGTTGCTTATGAGTTAGAATTGCCATCCGAATTGGAATTTGTCCACCCGGTATTCCATGTATCTATGTTGAGAAAATGTATTGGAGACCCTTCTCGAGTCGTCCCTATCAAAGATGTACAAGTTACAGAGGACCTATCATATGAAGAAGTGCCAGTGGCGATATTAGATCGGCAAGTCCGCAAGCTGAGAACAAAAGATGTAGCTTCCGTCAAAGTATTGTGGAGGAACAAAAATATGGAAGAAATGACATGGGAAGCAGAAGAGGAGATGAAGTCTAAATACCCTTACTTATTCCAGAATGAATATAACAAGGATGCTGGTGGAAGACAGGATACATTGGAAGGTGAAACGACTCTATGAGGTAAGCAATAATTTGAGAATACTCCTCCTTAATACAAAATGGTGATATGTAGATAATGTAAATACGCATAATGCTTTGTGTAGCCTTGTGAAGCCATATGTTGGGCTTAATTACTTGCAAGTTTTTCTAGTGACCATTTTATAGGGGAAAATTGATCGGAAATTTCCATTGGAATCCACGATGATTTAAACTCCCCATAAACCCTTACATTCGAGGACGAATGTTCCTAAGGGGGGGAGGGTGTTACAACCCATATCCACATGTGTTAGTTCATGCCATATATTAGTTAACATAAATCCAAGAAGGAATTATCTTTGAGATGATAAGAAGTCAATCCTATTGGTCTTAAGTGATACAAGAGTGTATAAGGGTGATTAACCAGTATTAGAAGTTAAACGAATCAAGGATGTTGTAACTCGTATTTTCAGGTAATCTAGCGGTGCTTAATACACTCAAGAGGTCATTTATTAAGGTATTTTAATCATATAATATCCGTATCATAAGTCTTGAAGTCAAACGAGTTATGAAACAAAAGTCGACAAAAGTTGTCGCAACTTAGGTTCATAATTTTACTTAGACATTAGGTCAAATGTTTCTAATCTTTTATCCTAATTTACAATGAATTATGGGGTGATCTACCAACCAAAATAAATATATATGAGTCTAGTTTCCAACGCATTAAACCATTCATCGATACAATCTCGCAGTAGAGAGATATTCGAATTTCGCGAGACTGCGCCAAGCACCTCTCCATGGGGCCCACTAAGGCGGTTTAAGATATTTGGACCTATATAGGATGCCTCCAACCCGTTTTAAGTCATTTCTTCTCACTATTTTCAGACCTTAGAACCCTAGGAACATCCTCTCAAGGTTCTCTCAAGATTCAAGACCCAAAAAAGGGGCAAACAACACAAATCAAGTGTCGGGAATTCCGTGGCGCTAGTAAGTCTCTTGTTCTTCTTGTTGTTGCTCATTTTTGTGTCGTTCCAGCTCGTGTGGGAGGTTGTTTTAAAGGGTTTATGTTCTGTAAATACTCCCTCATGTTCTTAATATCAATCCTAGGTGATTTCAAGCCTTCTAAAGTGATTCTAGTGCCGAAAAACACTAATTGATCGCTAGTTTCGCTTTTTTGTTGTTGTGGCAGCATTGGAGGGATATTTCATGGAAATTTAAGGTCAAATTGGAGTTTTTATTTCTGTATAAAGGTAAGGAACCTCTTACTCTATATGTATTTAAGATTATCCAAGTTGCGGCTAAGCCATTGAAGCTAGAACTTGTGAAATATATATCGAAAGGCTTGGTAGTAATGTTATTGTTTTGTGGACTGTTTTGCATTGCTGTTGGGCTGCGTATTTTACTACTATCTTGTGGAGTTTTGGAGGAGGAAGGGTGTGGAGAAACACCATATATATGTAGGGTTATGGGCTGATAGTTATTCGTAACATTTCCAGGTTGTTTGACACGACTACGGTGGTCGTCGTATGTATGGAGTGATTAGGCTGTGTGTGGACTATTTTGGGAGGCTCAATATGTTTATTATTGATGTTGTTTGGGCTGTTTGGTGACTGTTTTGAATGGTGTGAGGTCATATATATAGGGGAGGTGCTGTCCGTTTCATCGTAAAATAGGTTGTGGTCGATACATAATAGTTATGACGCTTAAATGATAACGATAGTATCGTTTCTCTTATTGTAGACTAAGGAGTTTTGACAATTGCATAGCTTGAGATTGGGGCAGTATATACAAGGTATGTGAGGCTATCCCTTTCCTTCTTTTGCACGACTCCGATTGTACATAATGTAATGAACGAGCTTCCAAGATACTCTACTCTTAGAAGCTAGCAGTACTTACATTGTTTTCCCTCTTATGGAACGATTGATGTTAATGTTGCTTCTCTTATTCTTATGTTATCAATGTTGTTGGTACTTCCTGATTCTTATAAGGTTCATAGTGAAGAGTTAGTCCTAATAACGTGTACAGAGGATACCGACCTTACGTCACTCCGAAAGGTTTAGAATGTGATTCCATGAGTCGAGCATGCATTATATATATGTATCTATTTTACTCTACCGAGCCACGCTATAGTTGGCCGGGTACGACACCTATTGTGCAACCACTGATCAGTTGGGTTTTACCGAGCTCCACGTGGCCGGGTACGATTCTACCGAGCCTATTATGGCCGGGTACGATATGATGATGATGATGCCCACAGAGGCGAATGCTTTAAAGGTTTATGTATTTATACATATGTATCATGCATTTCATGTAAGTAGCCCTCAGAGGTACTAAGATGTTACAGGTTGTATATTCTCTATCCTTGCTTACATTACTGATCGTATTTATGGTTCCTTGCCTTACATACTCAGTACTTTATTCGTACTGACGTCCTTTTATTTGTGGACGCTGCATGTCGTGCTGCAGGTCCTGATAGACAGGCAGGTGCAGCTCCCCCACCACAGTAGACTGTCCAGTTCAGCGGTGATTGGCGAGATCCCTTCTCCGGACTTGCCTTGGTCTTGGTATGCAATTTTTGTTATAGACATTATGGGTATGTCGGGGCCCTGTTCCGGCTATGTTGCAACACTTATGTTCTTTTAGAGGCTCATAGACAGGTGTCGACTCATGTATAGTTTGGTATGCCTTGTCGGCTAGTTTTTGTTGTATAGTCTTTCATAGTAGCGTGGTAGCTCATACCTTATATGTAGTTTCTTGATTGTCTGGTCATCCCCTGCTATGTATGTTCATGCCGTCATATTTTATTGCTGGTTGTCCATGATCCAGGTCTACCATTTATATTGATCTCGTCAGCCCTAAAAGATAATAATGAAAACTATTTTTTATAATATTAGGATAGATACTTTATCTGGGTATTTCTTTAAGAAGTTAAACAAGTAGTAGATGTCTTGGAATAATATTAAACTTTTTTTTAGTTGTAAAGATTTGAATTAATTTGGGTTAATAGTTTTTTATTAAAAAAATAAATATATAATTTAATGGTCATTGTGCGCCAAAAGGATTAATACATGAGGATCAAATTAGTTAAACTTTGGCATGTCTTTTTAAGGTGACTTGGGATCAGTATTATTCATACTTTGTTTGGTAATCAATTTTTATGCTTGTTGCATTTTTTTTTTTCGTATGTTAAATCCTAAAAGAATTCATTGCTAGTTGTTTCTAAGACATTAATGTCCCAGTAGGGATCATATTCTACAAGTAAACAGAAATATTTGAAGAGTATTTTCTTTACCATGAAGTTTCGGTTTTCAGTGGGATATTTACATTAACTGCAGCTGGAATTGCTCATTGGTTTTCCACTATGAAATTGTTCCTTCTAACTTTAAAGCAGGTATTAGTCCTGTAATTTTGGCCTAAGAATAATAATGATCCATTGTAATTTGTCCTAGTATTAAATAAATGGCTTTTCCTTAGATGTATTTATCCATTCAATAGTCCATCGCATGAATTTAATGGTTCTTTTCTTATGTCGTGTTATGTATCTCACGTGGAAGAGATTCAGGGATGTTGTAATAATTTGGGTTTACATAGAAGTTTAGGTCTGCCGACTTAAAAATAAATATTTGTGAAGTACATATATGGGTTGCGAATTAATTCAAAACCGTTGCAAGAAAAAGAAAAAAAGAGTGGTAAAAGAAATTGTGAGGGAGCGAGATGAGTTAGGAACTAATTCAATACTCATTGTAATAGGTAAAATATTAGTATAAATAATTGTCTCGGATCTAACAAAAACAAATAAATGGTATATTCTAAATACACTCTAAAAGTTTTAGACGCACTTTAAATATTAGCCCATGTGTTCATACCCGAACCTTGGATTAATATACTTAAATAATAAAAAGAATTATGTATGTATTCCCGCGCCTTGATACCTTTAAATTTAAAATAATTATGTTTCAACCATGTGTACATTCCGTACCTTGGTTTAACATCCAACTCATTAAGTGCCTTGTGTGCATACCGCATCTAGGTCAAAATAATTAATAAAAGTATAATAATTAATCAAGTGGTAATAGGCAAATTATAACCAATAAAATACAAGAATAGCCAAAATTTGATTTAAACCTTATATTAATCAATAAAGAGACCGTGCTAGAACCACGGGACTCGAGGGGTACCTTGCACCTTCCCCTCGGTCAACAAAATTTCTTACTCAATCTTCTTTTTTGTAGACCATAAATTAGGAGTCAAACCTTCTATTTGAAGAGGGATTCAAATAAAAGGTGACTTGGAACACCAAAACTCAATTCCAAGTGACGACTCTAAATAATAAATAATCCTTTTTCAAAACGTCACTTCAATTGGAAAAACACTTCTAACTCAACCTCATAATAGGGTTGTGTGGAAAAAAATAAGTATGACAGCTCTGGCGACTCCGTTGGAAAAATCTAATAAGAATTCGAGCTTTGTATATTGATTCTTATTTGGCTTTCATCATGTTTTGGATATTCTTATGTTTGGGAGCCTAATGTGCTATTTGTCGCTTATTTACTACTTTAATATTTATTTGAACTGTGATATAAATTGTATCCTCTCTCGCACCCCTCTAAGTCTTCTGAAAGGTAGTTATGTTGTGTTTGCGTACCAGCATCACAAAATTTCTGTCTTGAGATAAAGCCAGTTAGCTTACTAACTTCCGGTGAAGGATTTAGTCACACATGTTTAGGCGGGAGAGTCGTCAGCTAGCCAGTGGTGTTCTACTACTGGTGACGCTTGACGCTCCTCGGCTCGGGTTGTCCACCCGGGTAACCCAGGTCTAGATACCATCTCCTTTAGAATTTAAAAACTTAGAAGAACAAGCCACAAGCAATGACTATCCCTACTAGGCTACACTTTATTTGCATCATGTGCATTGGACTTAGGGGGACTCGGCACAGGGGCCGGGCCCATCTAGGACAGGTACCAATTTTTCAGAAAAAGATGTTCATCTTTCTGTGCTAAATGTAACATTATTTGGAAGGCTTTACTCAAATATTGACCGACTTTAGGATAGATTGATTGAACGGAGGAGAGAGAAAGAGAAAATTTCCCTCAAGTTTTCATAAAGTACCCATTTTTTAAATAAGATTTTGAAGGATTTTGGTATGTAAAATTATAATTTTCAAAATAATCTTTTTAGCTGTTTTAATCGAACTACGCGGGTTTGCTCACCGGATGTGAGATACGTAGGAAACCTTCATCAGGTTCAACCCATTTTTTTTAAAAAAAGAATTAAAAAAAAGGGTGTCTATGGACTATTATTTTTTTCAAATAATAATAATAATAATAGAGTCGCTTTGTCAGTTGTCACGACCCAATTCTCGAACTCGGTCGTGATGGCGCCTCTCGTGAAGACAAGGCCAGCCAGACCAAACAGAACACCTCTTTTAAACAGTTAAATATCATAAATAGTTCTAAAGCATGATATAATATCCATAATTTGCGGAATTAACGATAACCTCAGTAAGAACCATTCCGACACAGCCCAAACCGGGGTGTCACAAGTCATGAGCAACTAAGAAATTTGGATACAAGTCTACTGAACACTAAATCCGATACAATAGTTCTAACAAACATGAAAATGATAAGATAAGGGAGGCACGAGGCTGCGAACGCCAACAGCTACCTCGTAGTCTCTGAATCACTACCCGGACTGGGAGAATCAGCACTCAGGAGTGGACTCTGCGATGCCTGAATCTGCACATATGGTGCAGGGAGTAATGTGAGTACTCTGACTCAGTGAGTAATAATTATAAATAATGGCTGAAAGTATGAAAACACATAAAGGCACAAAGCAATTCCATATCAAGCAGTAAAATCACTTAAGGCAGTAAATAAGTGAAGAAGTCAAATGAAATCCCTTTTAAAACAAGTAAAACAGGAAATTTTAACAGGTAAATATCGAGTAGAAATCCGCCCCTCGGGCACTGTATCAATCACTCAGAACAGTATCAGCCCCTCGGGCTCAGTATCAATGACTCAGAACAGTATCAGCCCCTTGGTCTCACTCTTAGATCATAATGGGTACCCGCGCTCACTGTGGGTGTGAAGACTCCGGAGGGTCCCCTTACGGCCCAAGCGCTATATCAAGCCACCTCGTGGCATCATCACTCGACACTCGTCCTCACATCACTCGACACTCGGCCTCACATCACTCAAGCCACCTCGTGGCATATAAAGTATCTCAGGCCCTCGGCCTCATATCACTCAGCATATCCCCACATATGGCCCTCGGCCTCACTCATTCCGAATATCATCACAAACCCCTTGGGCATTAGTAAAACAGTAGTTCTCAGCCCAAAACATGATGTAGAAATATCATTTAAGTTTCAAATCTAAGTAAAAGTGGTTGAGTTTGTAAAACAGTAGATATCAATAGGACTGAGTTCAAATAATAAGTCAAGCAGTGAGGAAAGCAGTGATAAAAATCCCCGAAGGGTCCAAATAGTTGGCACGAAGCCTAAATATGGCAATCAGCTCAAATCAAAATGATAACAAATTAATTTTAGTCAAATATGCGGTAAAATCATTAGTCGGGACGGACCAAGTCACAATCCCCAGTAGTAAAAGACCCCACGCTCATCATCCAGCGCGTCTCACCTCAATATAGCACTACGATGTGCAATCCGGGGTTTCAAACCCTCAGGACATCATTTACAATCATTGCTTACCTCGAACCGGCTAATTCTCTAGCTCGTGATGCCTTTGCCCCTCGAATTGGCCTCCACGCGCGTCAAATCTATCCAAAATCAGAACGAATACGTCACAATATGCTAAGGGAACAAAACCCAAGCGAAAACATTCGAAAATTATCAAAAATTCCGAAATTAGCAAAACCCGAGCCCCGGGCCCACGTCTCGGAATCGGGTGAAATTTATATTTTTAGAATCCTCATACCCTCACGAGTCTAACCATACCAAAATTATCCAATTTCGATATCATTTGGTCCTTCAAATCATCATTTTATATTTTTGAAAGGTTTCACAATTTTCTTCCCAAATTCCATCCCAAATCATGAATTAAATGATGAATTCAATGATAGATTCATGTACTCTAGCCAAATCTTAGTTAGAATCACTTACCCCGATGAATTTCTTGAAAAACCTTCGAAAAATCGCCAAAATCCGAGCTCTCTAGGTCAAAATATTAACTAAAACCCAAAACCTCGTATTTATAGAGTACCCCTCAGATCTTAGCCTCCGCGGTCCATATAGAACCACTACGGTCCGCGCAAAAGCACCGCGGCCCGCACAAAACCACCGCGGCCCGCATAAAACCACCGCGTTCGCACTTCATTTTGTGCGGTCCGTGCCACACATACCGCGGCCGTACTCCTTTTTGTGCGGTCCGCGCGGGTGAGTTCCGAGGCCTGCAACCCTTCTGGACCTGCTACAGCTATGATTTTCGGCCTAAAACATCTCGGAACCTACCCAAAACCTACCCGGAACTCCCGGAACCTCAAACCAATTGTACCAACACATCCCATGACATCGTTCAAACTTGTTCGAAACCTCGGGACGCTCACAATAATATCAAATCACCAATTTAACAAGGGATTCAAGCCTAAGAACTCCAAGAACTCTTAAATTATACTTTCGATCGAAAAGTCTATCAAATCTTATCCGAATGACCTAAAAGTTTTCACACACATCCCAAATGACACAACGAAGCTACTGCCACTCTCGGAATTCTATTCTGACCCCTATATCAAAATCTCTCCTATCAACCGGGACCGCCAAAATATCAACTTCGCCAATTTAAGCCTAAATATTCTCTACAACTCCAAAGCCCATTCCGATCGCGCTCCTAAGTCACAAATCACCTCCCGAAGCTAACCGAACCATCGAAACTCACTTCTGAGCCTTCTAACACATAAGTCAACATTCGGTTGACTTTTTCTAACTTAAGCCTTCTTAAAAGAGACTAAGTGTCTCATTTCTTACCAAATCCTCTCTGAACTCGAACTAATCCACCCGATCACATAAAATATGGATAATGAAGCGTAAAAAAGCTAAAATAGGGGAAAACGGAGCGGTAACTCATGAGACGACTGTCCGGGTCATCACATCCTCCCCAACTTAAACAAACATTCATCCTCGAACGAGTCAAGAAACATACCTGAAGCCTCAAATAGGTGAGGATATATGCTCCGCATCTCTCGCTCGGCCTCCCAGGTAGCCTCCTCCATGGGCCGTCCTCTCCACTGCACATTCACCGAAACTATATTCTTTGACCTCAACTTCCGAACCTGACGACCTAAAATAGCTACTGGCTCCACATCATAGGTCAAATCATCATCCAACTGAACCGTGCTGAAGTCCAAAACATGAGACGGATCCCCAATATACTTCCGGAGCATAGAAACATGAAATACCGGATGCACACTCGACAAGCTGGGTGGCAAAGCAAGCTCATAAGCCACTTCCCCAATCCTTCGAAGCACCTCAAAATGCCTAATAAACCACGGACTCAACTTCCCTTTCTCCCCAAACCTCATAACACCCTTCATGGGCGAAACCTTCAGCAAGACCTTCTCACCGACCATGTAGGACACATATCGAACCTTCTGGTCCGCATAACTCTTCTGACGCGACTGCGCTGTACGAAGCCTATCCTGAATCACCTTCACCTTCTCCAAGGCATCCTGAACCAAATCTGTCCCCAATAGTCTAGCCTCCCCGGGCTCGAACTAACCAACTAGAGATCTACACCGCCTCCCGTACAAAGCCTCATACGGAGCCATCTAAATACTCGATTGGTAGCTATTGTTGTAAGCAAACTCTGCAAGCGGTAGAAACTCATCCCATGAACCTCTAAAGTCAATAACACAAGCACGCAACATGTCCTCTAATATCTGAATCGTACGCTTGGACTGTCCGTCCGTCTGAGGATGAAAAGCTGTGCTCAACTCCACCTGAGTACCCAACTCTCGCTGAACAAATTTCCAAAACTGGGAAGTAAACTGAGTACCTCTATCTGAGATGATGGAAACTGGAACACCATGCAACCGAACAATCTCCCGGATATAAATCCCAGCCAACCGCTCTGAAGAATAGGTAGTACACACAGGGATGAAGTGCACGGACTTGGTCAGCTGATCCACAATCACCCAAATAGCATCAAACTTCTTCAAAGTCCGAGGAAGTCCAACCACAAAGTCCATAGTGATTCTCTCCCACTTCCACTCGGGAATAACCATCTGCTGAAGCAAGCCACCCGGTCTCTAATGCTCATATTTTACCTGCTGACAGTTGAGACACCGAGCTACAAATCCCACAATATCTTTCTTCATTCTTCTCCAGCAATAGTGCTGCCTCAAATCCTGGTACATCTTTGCGGCACCTGGATGGATAGAATACAACGAGTTATGGGCCTCCTCCAGAATCAACTCTCTAAGCCCATCTACATTGGGTACACAAATCACACATGCCAACACCTGACTAGGCTCCGAAATATCCAACCTCACGAACCGATTGGCCAAGGCCTGAACATCAACTGCAAGAGGTCTCTCCCCAACTGGGATGTATGCCAAACTCCCCATACTTACAGTCTTTCGGCTCAAAGCATCGGCCACTACATTGGCCTTTCCCGGATGGTACAATATAGTGATATCATAATCCTTAAGCAACTCTGACCATCTCCACTGCCTCAAATTAAGATCTTTCTGCTTGAACAAATGCTGAAGACTACGATGATCAGTAAATACCTCACAAGATACGCCATATAAGTAATGCCTCCAAATCTTCAATGCATGAACTATGGCGGCCAACTCCAAATCATGAACAAGGTAGTTCTTCTAATGGGGCTTAAACTGACGATAAGCATAAGCAATAACTCTACCCTCCTGCATCAATACACAACCAATCCCAACTCTCGAAGCATCACAATATACGTTATATGAACCTGAAGCTAATGGCAAAACCAATACTGGAGCTGTGGTCAAAGCTGGTTTGAGCTTCCGAAAGTTCTCCTCACACTCGTCCGACCATACAAATGGAGCACCCTTCTGAGTCAACTTGGTCAAGGGCGATGCAATGGAAGAGAATCCCTGAACAAACTGGCGATAATAGCTTGCCAACCCAAGAAAGCTACGAATCTCTGTGGCTGAGGACGGTTTAGGCCAACTCTGAACCGCCTCTATCTTCTTTGGATCAACCTGAATACCTTCGCTGGACACCACGTGTCCCAAGAAAGACACTGAACTAAGCCAAAACTCACACTTGGAGAATTTTGCATAAAGTTTCTCCTCCCTCAGTCTCTACAATACAACCTTCAAATACTCCGTGTGCTCCTCCTGACTATGAGAGTACACCAGAATATAATCAATGAAGTCTATAACGAATGAATCAAGATAAGGCCAGAACATGCTGTTCATCAAATGCATGAACGTTGCTGGGGCATTGGTTAGCCTGAAAGATATCACAAGGAACTCATAATGACCATATTTGGTCCTAAAAGCAGTCTTAAGAATATCTGAATCCCTGATCTTCAACTGGTGATAACCCGAACAAAGATCAATCTTGGAGAACACCCTCGCTCCCTGAAGCTGATCAAATAAATCATCAATGTGAGGCAAAGGATATTTGTTCTTAATTGTTACTTTGTTCAATTGCCTATAATCAATGCACATTCTCATCGTGCCATCCTTCTTCTTCACAAACAAAACCGGTTCACCCCAAGGTGACACACTAGGCCGAATAAACCCCTTATCTAGGAGTTCCTGAAGCTGTTCTTTCAATTTCTTCAACTCTGTTGGTGCCATACGATATGGCAGAATAGAAATGGGCTGAGTGCCCGGCACTAGGTCAATACCAAATTCAATATCCTTGTCTGGTGGCATGCCCGACAGGTCTGCAGGAAACATATCGGGAAAATCCCTCACAACTGGGACAGAATCGATACTAGGAGTCTCACCTCCAACATCCCTCACACACGATGGATATGAAAGACAACCCTTCCCAACCATACGTTGGGCCTTCAAGAAATATATCACTCTACTAGGAATATAATCAGTCACACCACGCCACCCGATCCGCGGTACACCCGGAATAGCCAAAGTGACTGTCTTAGCATGACAATTTAGAATAGCACGACACGGAGATAGACAATCCATGCACAAAATGACATCAAAATCCACCATGCTCAATAGCAATAGATCTACTCGGGTCTCTAGACTCCCAATAGTCACCACACATGACCGGTACACATGGTCTACAACAACAGTATCGCCCACCGGGGTAGATACATGAATAGGTAAAACAAGAAACTCACGGGGTGTACCCAAATAACGAGCAAAGTATGATGACACATAAGAAAAGGTGGAATTAGGATCAAATAATACAGAGGCATCTCTGTGGTAGACTGAAACAATACCTGTAATGACAGCATCTGAAGCAATAGAATCCGGCCTGCCTGGAAGTGCATAGAAACGGGCCTGACCACCCCCTGATCGACCTCCCCCTTTGGGGCGACCCCTGACCTCTACCCCTAGCTGGCTGGGCTAGTGGTGAGGTAATTGGAGCAGAAGTCGAGAGCTGACCCCTCTGTTGAGATGAATTAGCAATACGACGAGGACACTGCCTCCACACATGTCCAAACTCTCTACACTCAAAACAATTCCTAGGTGCTGGAGAAGGGGACTGAAGGGAACCCCTCGCACCGGAGTGACCAGCTGATGCACTCGGCATAGAAGAACCCTGAGCTGACTGGGCACGAGATGAACTTTGGGCTAAGAGGGCGCTGAGTGAAGGCTGCCCTGCTGTGACCCTTGATAACCACGACTTGAAGATGCCCCGCGATAATCTGGGCGGGCTGACTGAGTAGGCCTAAAAGAACGATTTCTACCATGCTGGAACTGGCCCCTCGAAGGAGCACCACTGTAACTGCCAGATCCTCGAGGCCTCTTGGCCTCCCTCTTCTCTCGATCCTGATGGAGAACCATCTCAATCTCATGAGCGATATAAACCACCTCCTCGAATGTAGAACCCAACACCCTCTCTCGGGTCAAAAGAATACGGAGATGATAGTTAAGGCCATCAACAAATATCCTGATCCTCTCACGATCTGTCGAAACCATCCAGATGGTATGACGAGCTAACTTAGAAAACCTCGACCCATACTGTGACACAGTCATATCCCCCTGTTGCAACCACTCAAGCTGTCTATGCAGCTCCTCTCTGCGAGACTGCGGTACATACTTCTCCAAGAAGAGAGTGGAGAGCTCATGCCAAGTAAGGGGCGCTGCTCCAACCGGCCTACGCCTCCCACCATGTGAAGGCAGCCCCAGTAAATTAAAAGGTAGTAAATGCCACACCACTAGTCTTAAGAATCCCTACTGTACGGAGCATCCGCTGACACTTATCAAGAAAACCCTGGGCATCCTTGCCCTCAGCACCACTGAATGACGGAGGCTGGAGTCTACCAAACCTTTCAAGACGACGCTGCTCATCATCCAGCATAAATGGCACAACAAACTCCTGAGCTGGTGCAACCAGCTCAGCTGGGGGTGCCCCCAGTGTCTGTAGTCCCTGCACTACCTGCTCATGTGTGCGAGCAGCGGGGATTTGATTGCCTCCCCCGGCTTGTGAAGTAGCTACTGCTGTAGTGGCTGAAACTGCCTGAGCCAAGCCAGTGCAAACTGATAAGATCTGTTCCAAGACCTCCTGAAGAACCGGAATCACGATGGGCACAGCTGGTGCCTGAACTGGTGCTGCTGGAGCATCCATAGCTGGAGCCTGATCCGGAGCTAGGGCAGCTGGTGGATCTACAAGTGCTGCCCTCGCTACTCTGCCTCTACGACGACCACGACCGCGTCTACGGCCTCTGGTGGCCTCAGTGGGTGGCACTGGTGGTCGTCCACCTCGTCCGATAGCTCGTGTCCTCACCATCTGTGAGATAATGGAATAACAGAAGTTTAGTACTCGGACCAACAAGTTCGCACGACAAGAGTTTCAAGAATATGAAGTTTTTTCCTAAAACGGTTCTGCAGCCTCTCGAGGATAAATACAGACGTCTCTGTACCGATCCGCGAGAATCTACTAAACCCGCTCATGACTCGTGAGACCTATGTAACCTAGGCTCTGATACCAACTTGTCACGACCCAATTCCCGAACCCGGTCGTGATGGCGCCTCTCATGAAGACAAGGCCACCCAGACCAAATAGAATACCTTTTTTAAATAGTTAAATATCATAAATAGTTCTAAATCATGATATAATATCCATAATTTGCAGAATTAACGATAACCTCAGTAAGAACTATTCCGACACAGCCCAAATCGGGGTGTCACAAGTCATGAGCAACTAAGAAGTTTGGATACAAGTCTACTGAACACTAAATCCAATACAATAGTTCTAACAAACATGAAAATGATAAGATAAGGGAGGCACGGGGCTACGAACGCCAACAGCTACCTTGTAGTCTCCGAATCACTGCCTGGACTGGGAGAATCAGCACTCAGGAGTGGACTCTGCGATGCCTAAATATGCACACATGGTGCAGGGAGTAATGTGAGTACTCCGACTCAGTTAGTAATAATTATAAATAATGGCTAAAAATATGAAAACACGTAAAGGCACAAAGCAATTCCATATCAAGCAGTAAAATCAATTAAGGCAGTAAATCAGTGAAGAAGTCAAATGAAATCCCTTCTAAAACAAGTAAAACAGGAAATTTTAACAGGTAAATATCGAGTAGAAATCCGCCCCTCGGGCACTGTATCAATCGCTCTGAATAGTATCAGCCCCTCGGGCTCACTCTCAGATCATAATGGGTACCCGTGCTCACTGTGGGTGTGCAGACTCGGGAGGGGCCCCTTACGGCGCAAGCGCTATATCAAGCAACCTCGTGGCGTCATCACTCGGCACTAGGCCTCACATCACTCGGCACTCGGCCTCACATCACTCAAGCCACCTCGTGGCATATAAAGTATCTCAGGCCCTCGGCCTCATATCACTCACCATATCCTCACATATGGCCCTCGGCCTCACTCACTCCGAAAATCATCACAAGCCCCTTGAATATTAGTAAAACAGTAGTTCTCAGCCCAAAACATGATGTAGAAATATCATTTAAGTTTCAAAACTGAGTAAAAGTGACTGAGTTTGTAAAACAGTAGATATCAATAGGACTGAGTTCAAATAATAAGTCAAGCAGTGAGGAAAACAGTGATAAAAATCCTCGAAGGGTCCAAATAGTTGGCACGAAACCCAAATATGGCAATCAGCTCAAATCATGATGATAACAAATAAATTTCAATCAAATACGCGGTAAAATCATCAATCGGGATGGACCAAGTCACAATCCCAAGTAGTAAAAGACCCCACGCTCATCATCCAGCACGTCTCACCTCAATATAGCACTACGATGTGCAATCCGGGGTTTCAAACCCTCAGGACATCATTTACAATCATTACTCACCTCGAACCGAGTAATTCTCTAGCTCGCGATGCTTTTGCCTCTCGAATTGGCCTCCACGCGCGTCGAATCTATCCGAAATCAGAACGAATATGTCACAATATGCTAAGGGAAGAAAGCCCAAGTGAAAACATTCAAAAAATATCAAAAATCCAGAAATTAGCAAAACCCGAGCCCCGGGCCCACGTCTCGGAATCGGATAAAATTTATATTTTCAGAATCCTCATACCCTCACGAGTCTAACCATACCAAAATTATCCAATTCTGATACCATTTGGTCCTTCAAATCATCATTTTATATTTTTGAAAGGTTTCACAATTTTCTTCCCAAATTCCATCCCAAATTATGAATTAAATGATGAATTCAATGATAGATTCATGTACTCTAGCCAAATCTAAGTTAGAACCACTTACCCCGATGAATTTCTTGAAAAACCTTCGAATAATAGCCAAAATCTGAGCTCTCTAGGTCAAAATATTAAATAAAACCCAAAACCTCATATTTATAGAGTACCCCTCAGATCTTAGCCTCCGCGGTCCATATAGAACCACTATGGTCCGCGCAAAAGCACCGCGGTCCGCACAAAACCACTGTGGTCCGCACAAAACCACCACGGCCGCACTTCATTTTGTGCGGTCCCCACTGCACATACCGTGGCCGCACTCCTTTTTGTGCGGTCCGCACGGGTGAGTTCCGAGGCCTGCAACCCTTCTGGACCTACTACAGCTATGATTTTCGGCCTAAAACATCTCGTAACCTACCCAGAACCTACCCGGAACTCCCGGAACCTCAAACCAATTGTACCAACATATCGCATGACATCGTTCAAACTTGTTCAAAACCTCGGGACGCTCACAACAATATCAAATCACCAATTTAACAAGGGATTCAAGCCTAAGAACTCCAAGAACTCTTAAATTATTCTTTGATCGAAAAGTTAATCAAATCTCGTCCGAATAACCTAAAATTTTGTACACACATCCCAAATGACACAATGAAGCTACTGCCACTCTCGAAATTCTATTCCGACCCCTATATCAAAATCTCGCCTATCAACCGGGACCGCCAAAATATCAACTTCGCCAATTTAAGCCTAAATCTTCTCTATAACTCCAAAGCCCATTCCGATCGCGCTCCTAAGTCACAAATCACCTCCCGAAGCTGACCGAACCATCAGAACTCACTTCCAAGCCTTCTAACACATAAGCCAACATCCAGTTGACTTTTTCCAACTTAAGCCTTCTTAAAAGAGACTAAGTGTCTCATTTCTTACCAAATCCTCTCCGAACTCGAACTAATCCACCCGATCACATAAAACATGGATAACGAAGCGTAAATAAGCTAAAATAGGGGAAAACGGAGCAGTAACTCATGAGATGACTGGCCGGGTCGTCACATCAATTTTATCTCTTTTAACCAGTTTTGCCCTTGCGTCCGGTCTTTTTGTCGAAATAGCCTTGAAACCATCCTCGGAAATGCGAAATGGGAGGCCGGTTTATTTTCTTAGTATTATTTATGTTCACTAGTTTTTACAAAATTAAAATAGTCATTTTGAGCCTTTTACTTTTTAATTTCATGATTATTTTACTAATTTAACCCTTTTTTAGTCCTACAGTTTGGTTTTTATTTTTTATTTTTATAGAGCCAAAACCTGAGAAATCAAAAATTTTGTGTCAATAATATATTTGATTAAAGTCTAACCCCGTGTCTGGGTAAACAGGTACACCATGAGTGAAGAAAGAGGTAAGTCTGAAAAGAGACCCAGATCAGAAGGGATAACGAATTTTTTGATTGTCGATCAGATACCACGATTGTTGTGGGATTGGTGGAGAGACTTTAAGGAATATGAGCAAAACCAAATAAAGAAGTACTTGGGACATTTGGTTCACATGATGAAAATCAAGGCCAGGAGGGATGTGATCGAAACTTTGATTCAACACTGGGACCCTGAATACAATGTGTTCCATTTTACCGATTGTGAAATGAGTCCGACCTTGGAGGAAATCACCCATTTCCAAGGGTGGGGCCGCAATCTTCACCACCAAAGGCCCATAGTACCAAAAAATGTGAATGAGGGTAAGTTTTTGAAGCTCTTGAACATAAATTATGAACAATATGAAGGTTTAGGAGGCAAGTGGGTTAAGTTGGGATTTCGATTTCACTTGTATGCCCTAGAATGCAATTTCGAAAGGAATGTGGGAAAACTGAAATCAAAGGAAAATAAGGAAACATGGATGGTTCATAGAAGGTTTGCATTTATGGTTGCTTTTCTAGGACGTGTAGTTTTTACCGAAAAGGGAAGGACGCATTGACATCCGCTTGGCAGGTGTAGTTGAGGCTCTGACCTCAGAAGGGGATGATTATAATTTGGTCCTATGATTCTTTCTTACATTTTTCGTGCTTTAACTAGATGTAAATTGGGTGCACAAAACTTCGATGGCTGCAATATTTTGCTATAGATATGATTTTTGGAGCATTTTTATCGTCATCCTACGGTCACTAATTTTAGGGAGCTATGGCCCAATAATACTTATGATCACCAGAAAAGAATTGTTGAATGTGACTTACCAGAAGGGATTGATGCCTAGATGTCACAACCCCGGTTCGCCCTCCGTGAACCATCGTGACGGCACCTAGTCTCTATGACTAGGTAAGCCTAAACTTGCGTAAGATAACCAAAACTTGCTGAAGTAAAACAATTTAAAAATAGAAATAAGGCAATAACAGTGTTAAATGTGTCGCTCGGCATACACCATATTTATATAGATCTCAAAACCAATATCTAAATCCAAGACCCGGAAACACACGAATCACAAGCTAATAAAAAGAAATACTACATAGCTCTAACTCTGGAATTTTGTCTAATAAGAACAGAAGTACAAAAGGGCTAAATACTAAAAGCATGAATAGAAATGGACTTCTCGGTCTGCGGACGCGGCAGATGTACCTCGAAGTATCTAAGCAGTCACCTCTCTCAAGGATGGTAGGCCTGAATAGCGGTACCTGGATTTGCACATGAAGAACATGCACAAAAGGGGCATGAGTACACCACAGCGGTACTCAGTAAGTGCCAAGCCTAACCTCGGTTTGGTAGTGACGAGGAAGGTCAGGGCCCTACTGAGATTAAATAAATATAAAGATGACAGGATAAGATAAACAGTACAATTAAGAATCTACAGTAAGAATCTACACAAGATAATAAGAGTACAATAACGGAAACAGAGATGAAGGCAAAACATAAGGAAGTAAACGGGATCTCTCAGTATCCCGAGGATCTCTTAGTAACCTCAATATATGCTAGGGATCTCTTGGTATCCCGAGGATCTCTCGGTATCCTCAATATATGCTAGGGATCTCTTGGTATCCTGAGGATCTCTTGGTATCCTCAATATACGTGCCATGGATCTCTTGGTATCCCGCACCTCATTCCGGATCATAAATACGTAAAGGGAATCTCCCGAGATGCTGTCCCATAGTCCCAAAGTAAAAACACACAGCAGCAACACAAGAATACCCGATTAAGCTAAATTTCATACCAAGTAAATAGTTAATTCTAGCCTAACATGCTTCACGTAATACAATTAAGGTAGTTTAAGAAAATAGGCAATTAAGTCAACTAATTATGCTTTTCTAAACTAGCAACATGCTAAATTCACAAGTAGAATAAAACCGAAAAAAGAACTCAATTGAAATAATTAAAGAAAAACCGGATTTTCAACAATTAGCTCAAGTACGCGCTCGTCACCTCACGTACAAGACATTTCAATTATCAAATATATCATATCCTACGGGGAAGGTCCCCCACACAAAGTTAGACAAGCCACTTACCTCGAACTGGCTCAAAGTCAACCCGAAATCACGCTTTTTCCATAAGTACTCGACTCCAAATAGCCCAAATCTATTCAATTCAATTGCATAATGTAAATAACACTTCAAGTAACTGATTCTACAATTAAAGTCTAAGCTAATACGCGAAATTATGTAAAATGACCAAAATGCCCCTCGGGCCCATATCTCGGAATCGGGTGAAATTATATTTTCGGAAACCCCGTACTCTCACGAGTCTATACAAAAAAAGAACACTGAAATCGGAGTCTAAATGACCCCTCAAATCCTCATTTAAAGGCCTCTTAAACTCAAGCCCTAATTAATCATTTTTCCCAATTTCTCACCACTAATTAGGTCTTTAATCACATAAAAATGAGTTATGAAGTCAAGGATATTACCTCCAAGTGATTCCCCTTTGTTTTCCTCAAAAATCTCTCTCAAAAGTTTCAAACCCGGATGAAAATGGTGAAAGAGTAGCTCAAATTCGTGAAGGCAAATATTTATATGTTCTGCCCCGCGATTTCCGCATTTGTGACCCTGGGACCACATCTGCGGTCCCGCTTTTGCGGAAACTTCATCGCATCTGCGACTTTCATTTAAATACCAGAAACCACATCTGCGATTACATTTTTGCAGATGTGACACCACTTCTGTGGTGTCTCTTCCGCATCTGCGGAACTTGAAGGAAAGGCAAAAATACTCTTCTGCGGTCCCTTAGCCGCTTCTGCGGCGCCGCATCTGCGGTCCCCAAACCGCAGATGCGAAAATACCAGAATCAGCAAAAATACAGCAGCTGCAACATTTCCTAAATTTTCTCGTTAACCATCCGAAATCACCCCGAGGCCCCCGAGATCTCAACCAAAGGCATCAACATATCCTAAAACCTTATTCAAACTTATACCAATCTTTAAAACACCTCCAACAACATCAAAACAACCAAAACACATCGGATTCATGCCTAAGTTTCTAAAATCTTCCGAATTCCGCTTTTGATCAAAATCCCAACCAAACCACATCCGAATGACCTGAAATTTTGCACACACATCCCAAATGACACAATAGAACTACTGCAACTCTCGGAATTCCATTCCGACCCTCGAAAAAAAGATCTCTCTATCAAACCGGAAACTTCAAAAGTTCAACCTTCGGCATTTCAACCCTAAACTAGCTATGGACCTCCAAAACATAATCCGAACACACTCCTAACCCCAAAATCACCCAACGAGCTAACGAAACCATCGAATTTCCATTCCGAAGCCGTCTTCACATTGTTCCGACTATGGTCAACTTTCCAACACTTAAGCTCTCATTTAGGGACTAAATGTCCCAAAACTCTCCGAAACTTAAAACCGAACATCCCGGCAAATCAAAATAGCAGAAATAAACTCGGGGAAAGCAGTTAATAGGGGATCGGGGCGTTAATTCTTAAGACGACCGGCCGAGTCGTCATATCCTCCTACACTTAAACATTCGTTTGTCCTCGAACGAGCATAGAGACACACCTGAAGTAGTGAAAAGATGAGGGTAACGGCTGCGCATATCCTACTCGGTCTCCAAGGTTGCCTCTTCGACCGGCTGACCCCGCCACTGGAACTTCACTAATGCAATGTTCTTTGACCTCAGCTTTCTAACATGCCTGCCCAATATTGCCACTGGCTCCTTAATATAAGATAGATCCTTATCCAACTGGACTGAACTGAAATCCAACATGCCGTGATACCTCCGGAGCATCAAAACATGAAATACCGGATGAACTCCTGCCAAGCTCGGAGGTAAGGCAAGCTTATAAGAAACCTCCCCAACACGCCTCAATATCTCAAAAGGGCCAATAAACCTCGGACACAACTTCCCCTTCTTCCCAAATCTCATAACGCCCTTCATAGGCGAAACCCGAAGCAGAACCCGCTTACTAACCAAATAGGAAACATCATGAACCTTCCGGTCTGTGTAACTCTTCTGTCGGGACTGGGCAGTATGCAGTCTATCTTGAATCACCTTAACCTTCTCCAAGGCATCCTGAACCAAGTTTGTGCCCAATAGCCTAGCCTCACCCGGCTCAAACCAACCCACCGGAGATCTACACCGCCTACCATATAAAGCCTCATACGGTGCCATCTGAATGCGGTACTGATAGCTGTTGTTGTAAGCAAACTCCGCCAATGGCAAGAACTGATCCCAAGACCCTCCAAACTCGATCACACACGCACAGAGCATATCCTCAAGAATCTGAATAGTGCACTCGGACTGTTTGTCCGTCTAAGGGTGAAATGTTGTACTCAACTCCACCCGAGTACCTAACTCATGCTGAACGGCTCTCCAGAACCTTGATATGAACTGAGTACCTCTATCTGAAATGATGGACACTGAAATACCATGCAGACGAATAATCTCCCGAATATAAATCTCTGCCAGCCGCTCCAATGAATAAGTAGTACACACAGGAATGAAATGAGCGGACTTGGTCAGCCGATCCACAATCACCCAAATAGCATCAAACTTTCTCAAAGTTCGTGGGAGCCCAACTACAAAGTCCATGGTGATCCGTTCCCACTTCCACTCCGAAATCTCTATTTGCTAAAGCAACCCACCCGGTCTCTGGTGCTCATACTTCACCTGTTGACAGTTGAGACACTGAGCTACGAATCCAACTATATCTTTCTTCATCCGCCTCTACCAATAGTGCTGCCTCAAATCCTAATACATCTTCGCGGCACCCGGATGGATGGAATACCGTGAACTTTGGGCCTCCTCTAGAATCAACTCTCATAGCCCATCAACATTGGGTACACAAATCCGACCCTACATCCTCAATACCCCATCATCACCAATAGTCACATCTTTGGCATCACCGTGCTGAACCTTGTCCTTGATGACAAGCAAATGAGGGTGATCATACTATCGCTCCTTGATATAATCAAATAAGCAAGACCGAGAAATGACGCAAGCTAGAACCCGACTAGGCTCCGAAAGATGCAATCTCAAAAATTGGCTGGCTAAGGCCTGAACATCCATCGCCAAAGGCCTCTCCGATGCAGGTAAATAAGCCAAACTCCCCAAACTCTCTACCAGGCAACTCAAAGCATCGGCCACCACATTGGCCTTGCCCGGGTGATACAAAATAGTGATATCATAGTCCTTCAGCAACTCCAACCACCTCCTCCGGCGCAAATTTAGATCCTTTTGCTTGGACAAATGCTGCAAGCTCCGATGGTCAGTATAAATCTCACAGGGAACACCGTATAAGTAATGGCGCCAAATCTTCAGGGCGTGAACAATGGCAGCTAACTCAAGGTCGTGAACATGGTAGTTCTTCTCATGTATCTTCAATTATCTGGACGCGTAGGAAATCACCCTACCGTCCTGCATCAACACCACTCCGAGGCCAACCCTCAAGGCATTAAAATAGACTGTATAAGACCCCGAACCTATAGGCAGTATCAAAATTGGGGCTGTGGTCAAAGCTATCTTGAGCTTCTGAAAGCTCACCTCGCACTCCTCCTTCCACTAAAACGGAGCACCCTTCTGGGTCAACCTGGTCATAGGGGCTGCAATCGATGAAAACCCCTCCACAAAACGACGATAGTAGCCAGCCAAACAAAGGTAACTACGGATCTCGGTAGCTGAGGATGGTCTGGGCCAACTCTGCATGACCTCTATCTTCTTCGGATACACCTGAATACCCTCACTTGATACCACTTGGCCTAAGAATGCCAATGAATCCAACCAAAACTCACATTTCGAGAATTTAGCATATAACTTCTTCTCTCTCAAAGTCTGAAGCACAGTCCTCAGGTGCTGCTCATGATCTTCCCGACTCCGGGAATATACCAGGATATCATCAATAAAGACAATGACGAACGAGTCAAGATACGGCCGGAACACACTATGCATCAAATGCATAAAGGCTGCTGGGGCACTGTTCAGCCCAAATGACATGACAAGGAACTCATAATGACCATACCGAGTCCTGAAAGCAGTCTTCGGGATGTCTGGCTCCCGAATCTTCAACTGATGGTAACCTGACCGCAGATCAATCTTAGAAAACACTCGTGCGCCCTGAAGCTGGTCAAATAGATCATTGATACGAGGCAAAGGATAACGGTTCTTCACTGTAACCTTGTTCAACTAGCGGTAATTAATACACATACGCATAGAACCATCCTTTTTCTTCACAAACAAGACAGGAGCACCCCAAGGTGAAACACTGGACCAAATAAAGCCCTTATCAAGCAATTCCTGTAACTGATCCTTCAACTCCTTCAACTAAGGAGGAGCCATACGATACGGAGGAATAGGAATGGGCTGAGTGCCCGACAACAGATCAATTCCAAAATCAATATCTCTATCAGGTGGCATGCCTAGAAGATCAACTAAAAACATATCGGGAAAATCTCGTACTACTGGAACTGAATTAACTAAAGGGGTATCAATACTGACATCTCTCACATAAGCTGCGTCATACCCCTTCTCAACTATACGCTGAGCTCTATGGAAATAAATAACTCTACTGGAAGTGTAATCTAAAGTACCTCTCCACTCAACACGTGGTACACCTGGCATAGTCAGCATCACAGTTTTGGCGTGACAATCAAGAATAACATAATGAGGCGATAACCAATCCATGCCTAAGATAATATCGAAACCAACCATACTGAGTAACAATAAATTAACTCTAGTCTCAAAACCACTAAGAGCAACCAAACACGACCGATAAATGCGGTCTACAACGAGAGAATCTCCCATAAGAGTAGAAACATAAACAGGGGAACTCAAAGAATCTCGAGGTAGACCCAAATGCGGAGCAAAATAAGAAGACACATAAGAGTAAGTAGAGCCTGGATCGAATAGAATAGATACATCTTTGTGGAAAACCAATATAATACCTATGATGATAGAATCGGAGACAACAACCTCGGTACAGATAGGAAGGGCATAGTATCTGGCTTGGCCTCCCCCTCTAGGGTGACCTCTACCTCCCTGACCTCCACTTCTAGCTAGCTGAGCAGGTGGGGTAGCAACTGGAGCTGTAATCATAACCTGAGAACTCTACGGGGCACACTGTGGCTGAGAAGTCTATGGAGGTGTACTCCTCCCAAGTCTAGGGCAATCCTCACCACGTGGCGTGTGTCACCACACTCAAAACAATATTTAGGAGGACGTGGTGGCTGTGACTGGCTAGGGCGAGGTCTGCTGGACTGGCCTCTGAAAGCACCCCGCGCAGGAGGCGCGCTAGAAATCGGAGGTGCATAATAAGGCTCCTGAGATCTAGGAGGAGCTGGAGCACTACTGGCTGCTGGAAGAGTTGAATGAACAGGGCGATTCATATAACCCCTACCATGTCAACCTACAGCTGGGGTACGTGCACCAGAATAATGGCCCGACTCTTGAGACCTCTTGGCCTCCCTCTCCTCTGACTCCCTAGCGTGCATACCCTCAATCCTCCTAGCAATGCTCCCCATTTGCTGATACGAAATATCCATCTCCAACTCACGAGCCATGCTAGATCTGATGCTGGGAATAAGGCCCTCAATAAACCGGTGAACCCTCTTGCGGACAGTAGAAACCAAGGCTGGTGCATGCTTAGCCAAACTGGTGTAACGGACAACATACTCTGAAAGAGTAATAGCAGCCTAACGCAAATGCTCAAACTCTGCGTGCCATGCATCCCTAAGGCTCTAAGGAATATACTCCCTTAGGAACAGATCTAAAAACTGGGCCCAACTCAGTGAAGCAGCCTCATCTGGACTGTCTAACTCATAGGTGCGCTACCACTCATAGGCGGCTCCTTGAAGCTGGAATGTAGTGAAAGAAACCCTGCTCGATCCTGAGATACCCATGTTACGGAGAATGCGGTAACACTCATCAAGAAATCCCAGGACATCTTTCAATGCTAGACCACTAAATACAATGGGCTTGTACTTCTTGAACCTCTCAAACCTCAACTGCTCATCCTCGGAAGCTGTTGCCCTGTCCTCAAGCTGAATTGGCACTACAGGCGGTACAAGAATAGTCTCAGGGACCTGCTCAACATGCACTTGCTACTCAGGAGTGCAGGCGGCATGATTCTGTGCTCCTCCCCCGGCCTGAGATGTGGTTGCAGCAAGGGGAAACAACCCTGCCTGAGCCAAGGTGGTGTATATGCTCATGAACTACGCCAAAGTTTCCTAAAGGGCCGAAGTAGTAGTAGAAGTAGGCATATCAGGTGCCTGGACTCCGGTTGGAACTGCAGGTAGTACCTCGGCGGCAGCTCGCGTAGGTGCTCTGGCTGCACTACATGTGCATCCTCGACCTCTACCCCCGCCCGGCCTCTAACGGCTGTAGTAGGGGGCGCGGGTGCCTGATCATCTTGGGTAGCGTGTGTCCTCACCACCTATGAGAGAATAGAAGACAGAGGTTTAGAATTGTGATATCAAAATATCGCACAACAAGGAATCAAATGAAGTGGAAATTTTCCTAAAAGTTATATAGCCTCTCGTAGATAAGTACAGACATCTCCGTACCGATCAGCGAGACTCTAATAAACCGGCTTGTGATTTCATGACTCCTATGAACCTAAAGCTCTAATACAAACTTGTCACGACCCCAGTTCGCCCTCCGTGAACCATTGTGACGGCACCTAGTCTCTACGACTAGGTAAGCCTAAACTTGCGGAAGTAAAACAATTTAAAAACAGAAATAAGTCAATAAAAATGTTAAATGTGACGCTCGGCATACACCATATTTATATAGATCTCAAAACCAATATCTAAATCCAAGTCCTGGAAAACCATGAATCACAAGCTAAGAAAAAGAAATACTACATAGCTCTAACTCTGGAATTTTGTCTAATAAGAACAGAAGTACAAAAGGGCTAAATTATAAAAGCATGAATAGAAAAGGACTTCTCGGTCTGCGGACGCGGCAGATGTACCTCGAAGTCTCTAAGCAGTCACCTCTCTCAAGGATTGTAGGCCTAAGTAGCGGTACCTGGATCGGCACATGAAAAACATGCGTAGAAGGGGCATGAGTACACCACACCGGTACTCAGTAAGTGCCAAGCCTAACCTCGGTTGAGTAGTGACGAGCAAGGTCAGGGCTCTTCTGAGATTAAATAAATATAAAGATGACGGGATAAGATAAACAGTACAATTGAGAATCTAAACAATATAATAAGAGTACAATAACGGAAACAGAGATGAAGGCAAAACACAAGGAAGTAACCGGGGATCTCTCAGTATCCCGCAGATCTCTTAGTACCCTCAATATATGACATGAATCTCTTGGTATCCCGAGGATCTCTCGGTATCTTCAATATATGCTAGGGATCTCTTGGTATCCCGAAGATCTCTCGGTATCCTTAATATATGCTAGGGATCTCTTGGTATTCCGATGATCTCTCGATATCCTCAATATATGCTAGGGATATCTTGGTATTCCGAGGATCTCTCGGTATCCTCAATATATGCTAGGGATCTCTTGGTATCCCTAGGATCTCTTGGTATCCTCAATATATGTGCCAGGGATCTCTTGGTATCCCGCACCTCAGTCCTGATCATAAATACGTACAGCGGATCTCTCAGGATGCCGTCCCCTAGTCCCAAAGTAAAACCACATAGCAGCAACACAAGAATACCCAATTATGCTAAATTTCGTACCAAGTAAACAGTTAATTATAGCCTAACATGCTTTACGTAATGCAATTAGGTCAGTTTAAGCAAATAGGCAATTAAGTCAACTAAACATGCTTTTCTAAACTAGCAACATGCTAAATTCACTAGTAGAATAAAACCGGAAAAAGAACTCAATTGAAATACTTAAGGAAAAATCGAATTTTCAACAATTAGCTCAAGTGCGCACTCGTCACCTCACGTACAAAGCATTTCCATTATCAAATATATCATATCCTAAGGGGAAGGTCCCCCACACAAGGTTAGACAAGCCACTTACCTCGAACTGGCTCAAAGTCAACTCGAAACCACGCTTTTGCCACGAGTACTCGACTTTAAATGGCCAAAAATCTATTCAATTCAATTACATAATGTAAATAACACTTCAAATAACTGATTCTACAATTAAAGTTTAAGCTAATACGCGAAATTATGTAAAATGACCAAAATGCCCCTTGGGCCCACATCTCGGAATCGGGTGAAATTTACATTTTCGAAAACTTCGTACTCTCACGAGTCTATACATAATAAGAACACTGAAATCAGAGTCCAAATGACCCCTCAAGTCCTCATTTAAAGGCTTCTTAAACTCAAGCCCTAATTAACCATTTTTTCCCAATTTCTCACCACTAATTAGGTCTTTAATCACATAAAAACGAGTTATGAAGTCAAGGATGTTACCTCCAAGCGATTCCCCTTTGTTTTCCTCAAAAATCTCTCTCAAAAGCTTCAAACCCGGATGAAAATGGTGAAAGAGTAGCTCAAATTCGCGAAGGCAACTATTTATATGTTCTGCCCAGCAATTTCCGCATTTCCGACCCTGATGCGGTCCCGCTTCTACGGAAACTTCGTTGCATCTGCGACTTTCATTTAAATACCAGAAACCGCATCTGCGATTACATTTTCACAGATGCGACTTTGTGGAACCTAAAGGAAAGGCCAAAATCCGCT
This sequence comes from Nicotiana sylvestris, assembly GCF_000393655.2. NCBI lineage: Eukaryota > Viridiplantae > Streptophyta > Magnoliopsida > Solanales > Solanaceae > Nicotiana > Nicotiana sylvestris. Next base: position 115,369,210 of record NC_091062.1, on the reverse strand, counting down.
TCTGCGGCGCCGCATCTGCGGTCCCCAAACCGCAGATGTGAAAATACCAGAAGCAACAAAAATACAGCAGCTGCAACATTTTCTAAATTTTCTCGTTAACCTTCCAAAATAACCCTGAGCCCCCCGGGACCTCAACCAAATGCATCAACATATCCTAAAGCCTTATTCAAACTTATACCAATCTTCAAAACACCGCAAACAACCAAAACATAAACCCAACCAAACCACGTCCGAATGACCTGAAATTTTGCACACATCCCAAATGACACAACGAAATTACTGCAACTCTCGGAATTCTATTCCGACCCTCAGATAAAAATTTCGCTGCGGCATTTCAAGCCTAAATTAGCTAAAACACAATCCGGTCATTCAGACGTGGCATTTCAAGCCTAAATTAGCTACGGACCTCCAAAACACAATCTGAACACGCTCCTAATCCCAAAATCACCCAACGGAGCTAAAAGAACCATCGGATTTCCATTCCAAGGCCATCTTCATTCTGTTTCGACTACGGTCAACTTTCCAACAATTAAGCTCTCATTTAGGGACTAAGTGTCCCAAAACTATCCGAAACTTAAAACCGAACATTTGGGCAAATCAAAATAGCAGAAATAAACTCGGAAAAAGTAGTTAATAGGGGATCGATGCATTAATTATTAAGACGACTGGTCGGGTCGTCATACTGGAAAGAACTACTTCTTACTTTGTCTGCCAAACGGATCACTTGGAACTACGATTGGTTATCCTCTAAAGAGGTTATTTTTGAGTTTCATACCATTCTTATTTGATACTTATAGGATAGGATGGTGTTCAACCTTATGCTCCACTTCGGGTAATGCACCAATTTGCACGACTACAAGAAGTGCCACTAACACGAGATATGAGCAAGTTTTGTTATGATTTTGGTAAAGATCAACCTCATGACAAAGAAGAAATTATGAAAATTTGGTATGCAAGTAAGGTCTCAGAGTTGAATGAGATGGTAGAAGACCGAGATCGTGGAGAGGTGATCCCTGAATATATTACCTAGTTTCATGACCCTTCATCGTTTAGAGATAGGCCTGAGGGGTCGAACAGGAGGAGAAATGATCAAAGAACTATAGAAAGGCTGAAAGAGGAATTGGAGCATGCTCGGATGATGATAGACAAACAACAAGCCCAGCAGCAAGCCGGAGTTGCTCAGATTCATTTAAATATTGAGAAAGATTATGAACCTGCCTTACGGGTCATGGATAAAGATCTAAAGCATTCAAAAAATGAGGCGGCCCGCTTAGAAGAAGAACTAGAAAACACGATTGATTAGAAGAGTTGAGGCAAACAAAAATGCTGAAATACATAAGCTATAAGAAGACTTAAGTATCATTGAAGAGGATGCGCACCAACAATAATTAGGTTGGATCAGCAGAAAGAAAAAAGGCTCACTGGATATGCTCAAAGCATTAGCTTCATGCACAATTAGAAGAAATAAAAAGGCAAAAAAGAGGTTATCAACATGCATATTTTGAGGAAGAGCGGAGTCAGTGGATGATTGAGAGAGGTGTGCTAAATCGTCGCATTGAAGAATATGAGGGACGAGAGCTCAGATGGGGCACGCCCTCAACACTACCCAGATGTGGTTGTAGAATTGTCACGTGAATATGGGGCAAGCTAGAGAGCAAGTACTTTAATTGGCAAAAAAAAAAGCAGCATATATTCATGATGATCATCGCGATCTAAACAATGAGAAAGTTGGTCAACATGCATGCGCCCTCATTCCACAGTTGTCGGTGGTATTTCAGAATTTGCACGAGACTTTGGGGGGAGAGTAGAGGTAAAGAGATGCAGATAATTGATGATACCAGTATAAGCAAGAAGACCATTGAGGATTAAAGTTTTAGTACAGTCAATTAGCTTTTAGTTTCATTTTTGTTTGTCGCATTTTTAATTTTATATTTGGTGTCTTTTATTCTTATCAAAGTTTGTTTTATTTTCAATCATGTTTATGTCTTTAGAGTCAGTAGAGTCAGCTTCTATATATTTCCTTTTCTCTCATTGTTCTAACGTATTGCTTCAGTAACAACCTTGAAAAGACCTCAAAATGCTCTCTACTCTAACTTCTATTACATCCCAAATCTTTGCTTTTTCTATCTTCTTCTCCACTCATCCTGCTTAATTCCCTCCAAACAATCATGGACCCACCAAATCAACAAAATATGCAAATTGACAAACCCGAAATCCACGCTCCAACTAAATCCTTTCTTCAAACACTAACTTCAAATTCCTATCTACCAACTTACATTTGGAACTCCCAACCCATCAACAACACAGGTGACCTAACTGATGAAACATCAAATGAGGATGATTTAGATAATTTTATTCCATTAACAGCTGAAGAGAAATCTCAACTTTACACTCCTTGAAAAAATTCTATAATAGTAAAGGTCTTTAGAAAATTGGTTGGACACCAACTGCTAAAAATCAAGTTAACAAATTTATGGAACCAACCGATAAAATTCATCTTATAGACTTGGGATGCAATTTTTTCCTAATCAAATTTCATCATGAGGAAAATATGGGTAAGGCTTTACATGAAGGCCCTGGTTCATATTAAATCACTTCCTCTCTGTTCGTCGTTGGGAGCCTAAATTTATTGCTTCCACAACCCAACTAACGTGTGCTGCTCTATGGGTACGCCTTCCAGAACTTCCCACGGAGTTTTATGATTGTTAAATATTACAAAAGGTAGGAAACAAGCTAGAGAAACTCCTAAAGATTGATACTTGTACAACTTCTACAATAAGAGGGAGGTACACTCAGATATGCATTGAGGTACTATTGGAGAAACCACTGAAAATACATGTCCATATAGGCACTCACAAACAGGTTATACTCTACGAAGGGCTAAACTTACTCTGTACAAAATGTGGAAGATTTGGGCATGCAAATTGGAGTTGTCAATTTTCACACATACCACCACTAAATTCCAGACCCACTATTACTATACCTATACTACATACTTCCTCCCCAACATCAATAATTCCTATAAAGGATTCCGAATGGAAAACAGTCAATTTTTCAAAACAAATCACCTGCCAGATACAACAGGAGCACTCAACGCCGACAACAAAATGAATTACACAATCTTCCTATGGAGGATCCAACGGGGAAAGGGAAGGTGGTGGACACAACAACCACATAAGTAACACCAGGTAAGGTTACAAACCCTACTCAATTATTGCTTGCCAACACGTTTGGCAAATTAGAGAATATGCACTCAACCCATGCAACTGAAAATAATGGGCCTGGGTCTATCACTCAAACACCTGATGGACAAATGAGCCCAAGACTGTTAAAAGATCTAGTAATGGTCCAAATTTTTTTTGAAGCGGCTAAAAATAGTTTTAACCATAATAACACCTTAAACCGTAATACTAAAAATAAATCAATTGTCAACAACCCTAAAATGCTGACCAATAATTCAACTTAAAACTATTGTTTTAAAAAAGGTAGTGGCTCACACACTGATGACCTAATGGACACTAATACTATACCCCACTCTTCTACCAATGCTAATACAGCTGACTCACCAAAAACCCCTCATATACCTATACACGCCACACCTGAACAATGATCTGATAAAATCTTTACAACTTTTATTTTTGACCACCTACAAGCCAACTCTTTGCATGCCACCCATCAACGCCCAATCACTAAACTCCCTTCCTCAACCACACCACACTCTTCTTCAATTCCAATGGTCAATCATCATTACCCTCCATGTGACAATCCATTGCCTATACTTAACCCTGCCTCTACTATACACAATGAAACCACTAACACTACTAGTATGATTTTTAATCCAAACATCCTGCCAAACCACAATATAACACCACCAAATACAACTATCCACAATGTAAAGACCTTGGTACACAACCTTCGGAGAAAACCAGCAGATCAACCACCAACACTTTCACTTCCCACGCTTGATCATGGGAGGCCCACCTCACCCACAACCAACAACTCTGCTGATATACACTTCACAAATACCACCACTGGAATATCCACTCCAATTGTGGTTAGAAATGGGGTTACAGGGATACTCTCTAATCTTTACAATGGAACTAAACAATCAGGAGATAATTTTACTAGTCCAGAACCCAACTCACCTTGCGGAGATTGTCACAGAAAGGATGAGACTAGGGATGGAGGCAGTGACTCAGTCATAGTGGTCCAACATCTATACACCACTAATGTTGGAACACACAAGGCCCTCATCATCGACACAGTCACCATGGGCTTACCTAACATTTCCACCGCTATACAGCTTCAATAAACTCATGGGGTCTCTCCCATTCTACCCACAACACCACACGGGGATGATATATGTACCATGGTTCCAACACATGAACTCCTTCTCACTACCACAAATGAGTCTGTATCCAACGAGCATCTAGGAGCCCATGTCACCTTTCGTGAGTCCTCCAATAACTTCACCTCCATCGCCCAACGAACTAGGAGAGCAAACAAGGCTTGAGTTAGAACAAATTATGGAAGAAATGAGGGAAACTAGAACAAAGTTCATATGGCTAAAGAGCTTCTATCTCTACAACTTAAAGGAGCAGTATGCAAAACAATTCATACTAAAATGCCCTCCAAAACTCATAACATGCAGTGTAAACTTCAGGGTAAATCAGAACCAACAAGATGAAAATATTCCATGGTAATAATCCGATCCCTGAGGCAGAACCCTACAAGACAACAGAACACTCAGGCTCCATTGGGAGCAACGAGTGATATTGCTGAGCTACATGAACCTACCAACCCACAACCTATCATGAATTCAATTGTATGTAATTGTAGGGGTTCGAACAATGCAGAATTTAGAAGACAATTCAGATCACTTTTGGATAATTATAGACCTGTCTTAGTGGTACTACTGGAAACACGTGTGCATGATCACACTATCTTAAAAAATGATTTTAACTACTCACATATGGCACAAATTGAGGCACAAGGAATATTAGGTGGTATAATATTACTGTGGAATATAGATATGGTAACAGTGGAAGATCTTACAATGACTACACAGGAGGTGCATTGCATGGTCCAGGTATGGCCTAACCCTACTAAATGGTTGTTTTCTTCAATTTATGCAAATAACTCAACCTCTTTACGTAATATACTATGGCAAAACTTAAAATGCGTCCATGACTCATATAAGGGTCCATGCTTAGTTGGAGGGGATTTTAATGAGGTAATTAGAGAAAATAAAAAATTTTGTGGAAACCCCATTAATAATACAACGGTGGATGCCTTTGCACAATGTATTAACTATTGTAAACTAGTTGACTTAGGGTTTAAGAGTAGCAAGTATACATGGACAAATAAAAGAAGGAATGGACATACTATACTGGAAAGGTTGGACAGACTCCTAGCATATTATGATTGGCTTCAAATATTTCCTGAAACAGTAGTGCAACACCTTCCCCGTACATACTCAGACCATTGCCCCCTTCTAGTCACACTTGAACCAAATAAAATACCTAGAAATAATATTTGTCGATTTGAAAAAATCTGGATAACAGACTCTTCACTCATAAATGTAATTCAACAGTCATGGCAAAATTGTCCTTCAATAGTTGAAGCTATGAATAATTTTCAACATCACGTAAATTGTTGGAATAAGCACACTTTTGGAAACATTTTCGTTAAAAAGGATAATCCTAGCTAGGATTAATGGAATTCAACAATCCATGCACTATCCTACTAGCAATTTGATACAAAGCCTAGAGATACAACTAAATCATGAATTCAGTGCTCTACTAAGGCAAGAGGAATATTTTTGGAAATTAAAGACTAGAATTCAATGGCAAAATGATGGCGATGCTAACACCAAATCTTTTCACATGTCAACCTTACAGATATGTAGACGTAATCGTATAAATGCCTTAAAAGATACTGTAGGGAATTGGACTAATGATCCGATAGAAATTCATGACCAAATCTATCAATACTACACTACTCTATTCAAAATACAACACTCAGTTTCTAATCAAAGAAAGGACCAATCGACAATGATTAATTCTTTAACATATGCGGATCAATAATAATTGACACACCCATTAAGGTTGATGGAAAATAAAAAAAGCACTATTCTCCTTCCAACCTTTTAATGCACCAGGGCCCGATGGACTCCATCCATATTTCTTCCAAAAATATTGGAACAAAGTGAGTCACTCAATTATTAATTGTTCTTACAATTCTTTCAATCAATGTAAAATTCCAGAAGATATTAATAACACTTATTTGTGCCTAATTTCTAAGGTAAAAAATGGCATCGTAATCACTCAATATCGTCCTATAAGTCTTTGCAACACGATCTACAAAATAATTACTAAAATCATTGTAAATAGACTAAAGCCTTTCCTACAACAAATAATTGGACCAACACAATCAAGCTTCCAACAGGGAAAACAAACTTCAGACAATGCAATCATCGTACAGAAAATTCTTAACCATTTCAAAAAAAAGAAGAAGGAAGAACGAGTCAAATGTTGCTCAAATTAGATTTGGAAAAAGCTTTTGATAAACTTGAATGGTCCTTCATAAAAAATACATTCCACTACTTTAATATACCATATAAGATCATTTCACTGATCATGTCCTGCATTACAACGTCTTTCATATCTATATTGATAAATGGATCACGTACTAACTTCTTTAAACCATCTAGGGGTATCCGTCAAGGAGATCCCCTATCTCCTTACATCTTTATTATGTTCTTAGAACTCCTCTCAAAGAACATATTTCAGTCAGTAGATTACCTATTATGGAAATCCATACAAGTTTCACAACATGGTCCTCAACTATCACATCTTTTTTCGCAGGCGACATCATCCTTCTGTCTAAAGTAAATGATAATAGCTTCAACACCATAATTGACACTGTTAATACTTTTACCAAATTATCCGGGCAAACTATTAATTTCCAAAAATCAAGAATCTTTTTCTCAAATAATTGTAACACTGAAGCAAAACAAAATATACTAACTTGCTTTAGTATGCATGAAGGAAAACAGTTTGGAAAATAATTAGGTTTCCCCATGTTTCAACAAAGACATAAGAAGTCAGATTTTTAATTTTTATTAGATAACTTCAAGGCTAGACGTGCAGACTAGAAAACAAACATCCTATCACTCTAAGGAAGAATTACCCTCATTAAATCAACACTCTGTACTTTACCAAATTACATAATGCAATACATTGCAATCCCTAAAAATATTATTCATAAAATGGAGCAACACATGCGCAATTTCCTATGGAGAACTACATAACAAAAAAGAAAGATTCACTTAGTAAATTGGAAAAGAGTTACCATGCCCAAAAATTTAGGAGGTCTAGGTATACAGAGACTGGATTTAAAAAATGGCAGGATTAGCATGAAGGGTATTTCATTCGCCTACACAATTATAGGCACACACTCTTATTCAGAAATATAAGAACAAACGTGTAATAGAAAACTCCTCTCATATTTGGCACAATATTATTTCAGGATGGGAAAAATGCCAACATGAAATTCACTGGAAAGTAGGTACAAATTCAAAATTAAACTTCTGGACGGAGGCATTGATTGCTCCAAATGCAAGACTTAGATCCTTACTACATGGTCATATACCTTTATATCATACTACGCATAATATTAAAACTTATATAGATCAAAACAATTGGAAATGGGCAGAAATAACGTTTCATCTTACAAATTTTCTTAAAAATAAACTCAATAGGATCAATGTAGCTATCTACACAAACAAAGTGGACACTATCTATTGGGGATTATCGAATAATGGAAAATTTACTGTCAAATCTATGTATTCACAATTACTACAAGAGGAGTTAAACTTACAAGAACACACAACTCCTTACAATTGGATTTGGAAGATTCCAATACCACTCAAAATAAAAATATTTCTTGGCTTATAATGCATGACAGGATACTACCAAAAAAATACCTACATCACATAGGAATAACATTAGATGACCAATGTCAAATATGTCACATACATCTAGAAACTACCAATCACATCTTTCTACAATGTCCTAACATAATACATATATGGAATGACTTGGGAATGACACACCTTACCAACAATATACCTACACACTCTCATCCATCAGATTGGCTTATGAAATTCATTAATACAAAGTACAACAATATGCCACACCGTATAAATGCTAAAATTTTATTTCATAAACCTTATGACACATTTGGATTAATTGTAACAATAATATTTTTAATAAGACACAACAACGACTATCAATTAACATAAGTACTAATAATGCACTGTAATTTACATATTTCGCTGCCAACATGCCAATAACAAAAAATTATATAATGCAACCTCTTAAATGGATACCCCCTAAAACAAATTACTATAAATTAAATACGGACGGGGCAGCTTTAACATTAACTGAGAAAGCAGGTATAGGGGGAGCCATACGTTTCTCAAATGGACACTGGATTATAGGGTTTGCAGGCAATGTAGACAATGCAAGCACCATCCAAGCAGAACTAAAGGCTCTATTCCATGGACTGGAATTGGCGAACACATACAACTTGGTTCCACTGAAAATAAACATCGATGCTTTAGAGGTACTAAAAATACTACAAAATGATAACATCGTTTATACTAACATACTAGCTGACTGCAGGTACCTCCTGGCCCAACTGCATAGTGCTGCCATTGCACATACCTACAGAGAGGAGAATGAGGTGGCTGATGGTTTAGCTAAAGCAGGATGCAATATGGCCTCTACTAATAAATCATTTATTTTTGAAGAACCACCGGATTTTATCAGCACTTTTTTGCAAAGGGACCAGGCTGGAGAAACTCGTATTAGGAAGATAACATATACACTGCAGGAACAACCGGAGAATGTGGATCAGAACACTTTTGAAATCCATTATAATGATCTAAGTATGGCTGCTTCCAATGGCAACACTGTAATGGTTAATTATGATAGCATCGACAGTAGTAGTATTTGTAATAGACATCTATCAAACAACTATAGTACAGATGCATACACATCACCCTCTCTGTAGTCATTCTACTTATGTTTAATACAATATTATCTTTCTCACCCAAAAAAAGTATATAAAAAATTTGATTGAAAATGAATGAAAAATATTTTAGTTTGTTTTAATTTATTTTTATATTAAAAAATTATCAAAATTGTAATTCTTTTCCCTGAACTCGGTAGTGGCCTGATTCATGCAGCGTCATGATACGTATGCAATCCTTATTGGATGCGATCATAGCCATAATTAATCTGAAAAAATTGACACAAAAAAAGAGAAAAAAGAGGAAACAAAAAAAGGTTAAATTCACGAGGAAATACATCAATAAGCCGGGATGAAGTATGAAGCTTTACAAGTGCATTTTAGAAATGAAAATGGCATTAGGTGCATGACATACAATGTGTGAATAACATCTACAAAATGTCTAACTCTAAAATGTTTATTGTTTGTCATTTTAAAAGATAAAGTTAAATAGAGGTGGTTAGTTTGTGGTTTAAACGGATGACTCACCCTTACAATACGAGATCAAAAGGAAAAGGTAGAATGGCAAACAACAGTGAGAATGAGTCAGATAATGATAATGTCCATGGACAAATGGTCGAACAAGGTTCGAGACTGGTTGAAGAAGTAAGAGTGTTAAAGCAACAATTGGCAGAGACGTACCAAGCCTGAGTGAATGGACAGGCACCGCCCTCACTACCCATAGGGACTTTGGATAATTTTCATAATGTGTCAGTTGCAAATCAAGTGCCCATCTCCATAACAAGTAACCCATTGTACCAACCTGGATTCAGTCCGAGCATTAACCTTCCCACTAACTCCAATACCTCCATTCCACGTCCTCTAACCCTACCCCTAAGAAATGACCTACAAACTGTACCCATTGTCCCTACTTTCATCATTATTCAACCGGCTCTCGCTGAAAAGCTCAACAATGATCCACAACTGAATGGTCATGATGCCCAACATTACTCTCCAGAATTGACTGTCAAGGTTCCAGATTCATACAAGCATACTCCTCAGAACATGTTCCCAGTTGAGATCGAAAAGCCTGACAAGAATATGGAACAAGAGGAAATGACTAGAAAAATGAAGAGCTTGAAACAAACCATGAGAAACATATAGGGTTTGGGAGGCCACAAGAGTGTTTCATTCAATGATTTATGCATGTTCCCCCATGTTCATTTGCCACCCGATTTCAAAACCCCCAAGTTTGACAAGTATGAGGGTCATGGTGATTCTGTGGCCCATTTGAAGAGGTATTGTAACCAATTAAGGGGAGGAGGCAAATAAGAATTGCTCATGGCCTATTTTGGGGAAAGTTTGACAGGAATTGCTTCAGAGTGGTTCACAGATCAAGACATCTCTCATTGGCACATTTGGAATGACATGGCTCACGATTTTGTCCAATAGTTTTAGTACAATATTGATATAGTGCCAGATCGCTCCTCTCTCGTCAATATAAAGAAGAAACCAACAAAAAGCTTCAGAGAATATGCAATCAAGTGGAGAGAGAAGGCTGCTAGGATCAAACCACCAATGAAAGAGGTAAAAATGATTGACTATTTTCTTCAAGCTCAAGATCCCGATTACCTCCATTATATGTTGGCCTCCATTGGTAAACCTTTTGCTAAGGCGATTAAGATTGGTGAAATAGTTGAGAATGGCATAAAGTCAGGAAAAATTATGAGTGAGGCAGCCCTTAAGGCAACCATGCAAGCAATTCAAATCATGTCAGGCAGTTTCGGAAATCAAAAAAAGGAGGAAGGATCCATGATGTTATCTGGATTTCGGGGAGTTCAAAGAGGAATAGTTCCTTCTTATGTGCAATTCCAAAGATGGCAATTGTAACTCCCCGAGCCTGGGTGTGAGACCAGCACTCAGTGCCTCACCTATCCTTGCGTACTACTTACGACTAAGAGACTCTAAACATGTAATGTCATACTTTGGTCATGGGCCACATTACAAGATAATTTGCGAAGCAAGATATAAAACTGAATAGAGACTAACACTGACTAAATGTCAACATAAAGTTGGGCCGGCAAGGCCGTCATAACTACTACAACTGACAAGCCAACAAAATATACATACAGGGCCTACGAGCCCAACATACTACACTAGTTGACAGGTCTACAAGCCTCTACTGATAGATGTACTATGATCGGAACAGGGCCCCAACCTACCCATAACCTATCTACATATATACATAAGATGTACATAAAACTTCTATACCCAGCAACTCCGAAGGACGGGGAGCTTACCGATAAAGTTGAACTCGGGCAACACCTACTGAGGAGGTATACCCGCGTGTCTGTCTGAACCTGCACACATAAATGCAGTGCCCCTAGAAAAGGGACGTCAGTACGAAATAATGTACCGAGTATTGAAGGCAATATACTGAAAGCTGGAACTGAACTGATAATATAATAACAGAAAGCAACTGGGGGTCAAAGATAATCTGAAGATATGCTCACCTGCTGATAGTGACTCTATTCTCTCAACATAGTAAGTAAAATAGTTGTCCGGCCCTATAAGGCTCGGTATACATATATAACTGCTCTGCCGTATTAGGCTCACTCATAGGTGCTCGGCCATACTAGGCTCTGTATCTCGACCAACTAGGCTCGCTCATAGGTGCTCGACCACAGTAGGCTCAGTATACAACTTACCTTCTGATCAGAGGTTGTCCAATAGGGGCCTGCCCATCGATTATAACTTGATGGTAATGAAAATAATGTAATACTGTATATATAGACTTTCTGCTCTCTTAACTAGAAGAAAGAAATACTCAAATAAATATGAAGTCTCGATAGAATATAAGTATTAAGGGTAAGGAAAAAGACCTTAGAACAGTTCAATACTCTATTATTACGGTTATGCCTGATTAGAATGTGCACTAGTTTGTTCAGTTAATAAAGAATAAGGATCAACACTAAGTTAATCTCCAATAAACCAAATGTGGTCTCACAAGTACAAGGTTTGACCATTAATTTAAAGAAAGCCTCAATAAAATCCCTTCAACAACCTAAAGTCATTATTGAGATAAATGTAGCACTGTTTTCTTTTGTCAAGGAGAACTGAGCTACATCACATGGACATAAATATAAAGAATTTAAAAAAAGTTTACAAAACTAGAAAAATATACGTAACTTGAGAGACTAGCAAAATATACGTAAATTTCGGGATATGAATTTTTTTTATGCCTCATTATCAAACTCGTGTAATTACGACATTATGCCGAAATGAAGGAAGAGCTTAGCCTTAACATATACGGTGTAGAAAAAATCCGTATGATATTCTTCAAAAAAGTTACACCGTACTAATTGATACTCAATTTTTCCCTATAATATTTTTGAAATGCATATATACCTTTAAAATTATGCATTAGCATCAATGGGTATTTTACCATAATTTTTACATTTTTAAATTAATTTATCTCAATATTTTCTTCATATAAATAATTACAAAATCGCATTACAGATGATTTTAAAATATCTCCTGATTTAATATTACCATTTATGGTCTTATTAAGTTCCAATCATTTCACAAATGGCCAGATTTACACCTTTTGATTACAATTGCACTAATTTTACAATTATATCCCATGCACACATCACTGCATAATTTTGCCAGAAATTGGCCCCTTTATATTTTAAAAATATTGAATAATTATTTTGAGGCACTTCAATGCATGAAAATTATTTTTTTCTCATTGTTAGTTATTTTTATAAAATAATTTTATTCAATTATTTGGGTATTTAACAAATAGCCTTTTAATCACCCTAATTTTCGGACCCAAAAACCAGCCCAAATCCTAACCCAGTTCACCCCAGGCCCAAATGCAATTAGACCCGACCTAGGCCCCCTAATCCTAGCCGTTAATCTCTGAGATCAATGGCCCATATTGGTTTTTACCAATTTTAACTCCAAACGACCCCCTCCTAACCTAAACCATTTTCCACCATACCCCGCCGTCACTCGTTCCCTTCTCTCTCAAATACTATCTACCTAAACCCTAATCCTCATGCACCGTCAATGGCTTAGCCCTCCGTTCTATGATGTTTCTCTGTCGTCTCAGGCCTATACTGGCCTCCTACTTGCTATGGTTCATCAATTTTTTAGATCCTTGGAAAGATCTCAAGGGACCTAGGCGGTCTAGTTTGCACCCTTGATTTCTTTGCCTGCTTCAAGCCATTTGCTCGACCATGAGTTGGAAGCCTCTCTTATTTTGATATGAATCCATGATTTTCTAGATCTATATTCTCGTCTCTGTCATGATTTCTAAAAACCTTAATTGTTTATTTCCGATCTTCTCAGATTTGTATAAATCTGAGACGAATCTAACATATCTCACATGTTTTCCTTGAAAGTTTCTGGTTTTTCAACTGATTCCCCGCTTTCCTAAACTAGGGTTTACCCAAAATCATCTTCTCAAAAGGTTTTTCGGACGTTTGAACGCTTAGTCGTTTGTTCTTAAGTGTTTTGACTGATTTATGCAAAAGTTGTATAAGCCCTAAGTTAATTTGTGTTAAAACTCTAACTGTCTGAAGTTTTGCTTTGATTCTGAGCTTTTCAAAGTTATCAGTCGTGTTGGTTCATTCTGTATTCTAATTTACACGCCTTTCCTTAGTCATATTCCTTACTTTGTGATTTTCCTATCCTTATTAACCTATATTAAGGTTTCGAATTATTTTCCGCCTAATTTCTCTGTGTCCCTAAAGTTTTATTCAGCCAATTTCGTTTATAGAAATTGATATATTTTGTCTAGAATTGTTAAGTGATTTGCTCTATTAACGTTTGTGTGTATGATTCTTGATTGTTACTTTGTTGATGACTTTAATTAGTTTTCTTGCCTTATTTAACTGCCTATAGTATCTAGTGATTCTTTGCACGATTATTTCCTTAACTAGATTCTTAATTATTCACTCTTTGCCTATGTCTGATTTGAATTTCTTTCCTTAAATATTTCTTGTCCTTACCGTTGGTTAATTACCCTTAATTAACGGAAGATTATGCTAATTTTTCGTGTAATTGGTTCTGTGATCTTCCCTTGATTAACTAAAGTTGATTCTTTTACCTTATTGGCTCTACTCTTGAACTACTATATAGACTCCTCTGTTTTACTTCTCAACACACTGACATCAGTTCACGACACACACATACACTCAAACTCTTCTCCTTCTTTGCTACTTGTGCTATTTTGGGTCTAGCCGGCTGAAAGCCAAGGCTAGATAGTGAGACTACACTAGCTCGATATTCTGTGCTCTTTCTTTTCTTCAATTGGTATGTCTCTAGTTAAATTTGAAAACCCAAACTCTATGTTTTTCAATCCTGCACTAGTTCATTGACTATGAATTTAACCTATCCTTTTATTTACTTTTTTGCTTAGCATGCCTAAATTCTGCCCTGTTCAATGTATAACTAGTATGTCTACACTTTACCTGTTATCTGATGCTTGACTAGCCAGTTTGTGATTTATAATTAATCCCTTAACTATGTGAACTTGTTAGTTTCTTAATGCATATGGTTGATCCTACTTGTGTGACTAATTCTATCCTCTACATCTTTGCTCCATGTCTTAATTGCCTACTATCCTGGTTAATTTGTTAAGGGTATGAAGCTCCTAAGTGTTCTATGCATATTGTTGTCTACATGCCTCCATGCACCCTATTCATGTACCCCCAATGAGATTCCTATATATTGCCAACCCCTTTCACCCCTTTGTGCAAACCTGCTTGCTGAAGCGCCTGTGAATCTGAACCTTCTATGATTGACTGGTTGCTTACTGAATTTTCTCTCTTCAGAGTTGTTTTCAAAATGTTATTAGTATTATTCTAAATACTGGTTTTCATTCCTAGCATTTTCTTAAAACTGGTCTATTCCGAAAAATCTTTTCACTCCTAAAAGGTTATCTCCACACTGTTTTCACTAAGTATTTCAAACTATGTCAAGCACTCTCACTTACTCTTAGGTTATTAAGTTCTGCCCTTCTGGTATGTGTACTGCTTAGGGATCCTTGAGATCTCTCTAAACTCGGACATATCAGGGCTATCTCTTCCACACTGCACATAACCAGTCCCTATATGAGAAAAGTCTTGGTGTGAGCATTGCCCTGGATCCTTGAGGTCCTTAGGGAACTCTGACACACCTGGACACTTGTTGGCTATGAGATTTCTGAGCATTTGAGACTACATTGAAGGCCTGGTAATCCCAGGTTTACTTTGAGCCTACTTTAGGCTCCCTATAGTATAATTTTACATTTCATCTGTGTAATTTATTCAATCTTGGTCTGTAATAATTATTTGTAAATAGATATTGGGGTAACTAGTAAAAGGGGAGGGTTGCTATGCGATTCTGTAGGGGTAGATTGGGTAGAAACCATGCTTTAGGTGTTACATTATGTTGAGCTGCTGTAGAAATCATGTTCTATGTTTCTATGACGCATTAGACATCATGCTTTAGGATTGTTATGCTTACTCGCATTAAATCTTGCAAAATTTGTGCATTAGATACCTTGACTTAGGACAATCACGTTTATTGCTTCTGTATATCACATGTTATAGTTCATCATCTCATTTCTGATTATGTATAAGTCGCTATCACTTAGAAAGTCTGCCATTAAGTTACTAATACTGTTTAATAAAAAATAACCTTCTCCATGTGCATTAGAGATCCTATTTTAAGACTACACGTGCATTTGCCTTGAGATATGTCACTAAAATAAATAGGCTAAAATAGCCCTTACACATGTGTATCATGTTCTGGTATGAATTGGTATAAATCACCTGCTATAATATTCATCACTTAGATCAGCATGCCTATAGGATGAAAGAACTTCAAACTGCTTAAGTAGTCCCCAGATTGTGACTGCATATACACACCTAGGCAAGCCTTATGCCGTTAAACTATTATGAAACCAGTTCTGTTTATGTATGAAATTATCCAGGCTTAACAGGCTATAAAACTAGTAGGCAAACTGGTTAGGATTCTGCCACTTCCCTTAAAACAAACACTACATATCCTGTATATGTAACATCCATCTAGATATCATGTTCCTAGGCTTTCTGAACATCTTCAAAATCAGCTGTTTGAGACGTGCTGTTAATTTGCCTATGCATATGTGGAGGTAAATATGAGCCTTTTACCTCCTTCCTTAATTGACAGTCCTATGTGTTATTTGTTGTCGCCTAGTCTTTTCCCCTTTAAACGCCTTAGGATTGTCTAGAATTGCCTAAGTCTAGAGGTCCTAAATTCCTCCGGTGCCACAAAGAAGGGACGGGTAACAACACGCTTATAGGTGGTTAATCAAATTCGCTTATATAACCATTAAAAGGAGCGTAATGAGTAGTAAAAGGATATGATGACCTGCACGCTAATGTCACGTGTAGCCCCTCTAGTTGAGGAGGATTATCGGACATTGCACAGATTGATCATGTAGGCTAATCAACTTAGGACTTCCCTTTCCCAATTCCTATATGTGTTTAAATTATCTGAATTTCTTTCATATATGTGCATTGGACCATCTCAGCTTCTTTGATCATATATGTATTTAGACTGTGAAAACTATCTTTATTTGCAAATATGTGCTAAGACTGCTTATTTGTTAATTGACTAATTCAAATAATTTATGTTCGGTCGGGACCCACCATTGTGGACCGCGAGGGGTGCCTAACACCTTTCCCTCAAGGTTATTTCGAGCCCTTACCCTAATCTCTGGTAATGCAAAACTGGTTACATGAGTTAATTGCTCTAGGTGCCCTAACGCACCTTAATCCGTTAGGTGACGACTCTTCAAATACCCAATTTCCAAAAAGGAAAGGAGTTGTTCCCCCATGAATGTCGAAACCCAGACTTCCCTGCAAAAAGGAAAAAAGGGGACGCGACAACATGGCGACTCTGTTGGGGATATTTTAGGCTCTTACCATAACAAACTTATTTTTTTTAAATTAATCTAAGCAGGCTTTATCCCGTGCACCCTTCCTCTTTATTTGGATTTAACTGCTTATTTTCAAGCATTTATGATTTCCTTTATTTCCTGAAACTGACTTGTCTCTTTGTTTTCTTTTTCCATAACTGTCTTTCAATTATTTAAACGCTGCATTTATCATTTTTTACATGTAAATACTTGACAACATGCTATTTATTGTTGTATAAATTATGCTCAACATCATATTCCACTCGTGCGTAATCAATACTATAGCAACGCTTGATGAGTGTTTGCGCTCTTCCCATATATCACCTTCTTAAATTCGAAAAGGCGTATTTGCGGTAAAACTAGTTGATCAGCGGTGCGTTCGACGGTTCCGTGCCTTTCCCCCTCAAGTTGTCTGCTTGAGGATCCCAGTCTAGACCCCTATAGCAATCTTACTCTGATTAATCGTGCGTGCATCATGGTCAAACCTAGTCGTGTTAATATTTTGTCTACATAATAACCCTTTAGGACAAGCCTCGTCCAAAAGTCCATCGGGTTTTCCATAATCCCAACGGACGCAACCATAATTGTGTGCATTAATTTTGGAGAAATAAGTGCCAATATGCTAATCATTATTGTATAAATAGACGAACCTGGAGGGGGAAAGGGCTTAACCATCTTTTGTTTTGCAGAAAATGAGGCACGAAGTCCCCAGATTCTATATGGTCGGTAGCATACCTCCACTTTTGCTAGATTGGAGGAGGGATCTTCCCTCATGTGAACAAAATCATGTGAAAAGAGTCTTAGGGAATTTGCCGTCATTATTGGATCTTCAACCGAACAAAATGTTGATCGAGGCCACCACTCTATTTTGGGATAAGGAAAGGGTTATGTTCCGCTTTGGGAACATAGAAATGACTCCCCTTCTAGAAGAAATATGAGGATTTGTTGCGTTGCCTTGGGATAGCCTTGGTCTGTAAGCACCTGAAAATCGCACCACCAGAGGGTTCTTTAAGATGATGGGGTTGAAGAAAAATGATGATTTGGAGTGCCTGAAAAACTCCTATGTACCTTTTGATTCCTTTATGAAAGATACGGTCGCTAAAGCTCTTACCGTATTTTTGATGATGAATTCTCAATCACCTCTTTGGGCTGGGTTCATCGTAGGATCTTTGTGTCCATTGTGTGCTTCTTGGGCATGCTGGTATTCCCAATCCAAGGGGATAAAATCCATACTAGGCTGGCCATGGTGGCCAAAACTCTGATGGATGGGATCGAGGGGTAGACATATATTATTGTCCCTATGATCATTGCAGATATGTATTGGGCCTTGGAACGCTATCAGAAGGGGTCCAGATTCTTTGAGGGTTGCAATTTGCTGTTACAAGTTTGGCTGTTAGAACATCTCCAAAGGGGTCAATACCGCCAAGAGTTTCCACGAAGGCCGTGGAATGACCACATAGTCTTCCATCACCCTAAGAGAATGACTTACATTCTAGATATGTTTGCTTAACCTAAGGATGTTATAGGATGGGTGTAGTTCTTCAACAAGTTAACTGAGGACCAGGTTCAATGGATATTCGAGTGGTTCCCCACCAACGAGTTCATCATAAAATCCAGAGACGTCCCACATTTAGTGCTTATTGGGTTAAGGGGGATATACCCTTATGCTCCCCTCAGGGTTATGAGACAGGCAAGCAGAAGACAGGTCGTACCACGGATTGCTAAAATGAGTCACGTCATAGCTGATTTCCAGGGTGACGCCATCCCATATAAAAATGAAGCACAACATATGTGGACTTTGAAGATTATTGTTGAGAAGGATACCATCGAGCCGGATCGATATCATGCGGGCCATTCATTCTTTTACCCCTCATGGTTGGATGATAATCTATCAGGAATCTTCGAGCCAAGGGTTGATCCAGGAAATAGGGTTATAGATGAGTTTGCCGAAGTAGAGGTGAAGTACAACAAGCTGCATAAAAGATTTTGAGAGTTTGAAGCTGAGCATATGGCGAAGCATAAGGCCGATATGGAAATGATTAACGAGTGGAAAGAAAGAGCTGTTAAATCCAGCAAAAGGCTGGAATATCTAGAGTACAGTTTAATGGAATTGGAAGGGAAGATAAGAAAAAGGGTCACCGACTGCCAAAACACTGAGGGAAACAAAGGAGGGCATTTGGCGAGGCCATTCCTACTGCTAAACCTGCACGAGTTGGGAGAGTTTATCGACAATAGCATCTTGTCTGGAGAGGGTCCTTCTAATACCAAGTAGATTAGGTTTATTTGCTTTCTTTTTAAATGTAATAAGGCCAAGTGCCATTAGCAACACTATCTTATTTAGTGTCATTTTGGGTCATTTATTTTTACATTAATGAAATGAGCCAATTATTGGCACTGAATTTCTCCAAATCTGTTTGTCGCTAGGCCTACCTCGGGCAAAATGAGGCTCCCAAATTAGGACGCAAATTTACATTCCTGCAATATGTGTCTAAATACTACAAACATTTCAGAACCCTTACTGACTTGTTTACCTTTTGTTTTTCTTTGTTCTTTATTCCCATCCCCATACTATCACTATTACAAAATTTAGAGGCGCACAAGAATGCTTTGATGAAGGTGTTGAGTGAAGCTTATGTACCCAACAATATCACATGCGGAGAAATGGCCAACATGGTAGGGCAGGTGCTGGAAAGTCATAAAATAATCTTCCACAAGGATGAGCTACCGCCTAAAGGGTTGAATCACATTCGAGCATTGCATATCACGGTATACTTTGAAGATAAATTCATTACCATGGTCTTGATTGATGGAGGTTCAAGACTCAATATTTGTCCATTGGATACTCTGAAAAGATTGGGCAAAGGTTTCCATGAAATACGGGCATAAAGCATGAACGTGAAAGCCTTTGATGGGTCTCAAAAGGCCACGATTGAGGAGATTAATCTTTATCTACAAATGGGGCCAACTTGGTTCGACATTGAATTCCAAGTGCTTGACATATCAGCTTCATACAATCTTTTGTTGGGCCGACCATGGATACATGCTGCTGGGCTATGGCTTCCACACTACACCAAGCTGTGAAATTCGAATGGAACCATCAGGAGGTGATCATTCACGGAAACGGGAGTAACCCCATTTACACCAGTCAAACCATCCCGGTTATTGGGAATAAAAGAAGGCTAGGAGGGGAAACCCATCATCACATCGAACGTGTCAATGCCGTTGAGAGAGAAAAATGTTGGAGTAACAAAATATAAAGGATACTTGCATGGTCTGGGTATGAACCCGACAAAGGGTTTGGGAAGAATCTCCAGGGTATTACAGAACCGATACAGCTGAAACGTCATGGTACTACCTTCAGGCTTAGATACCAGTATACATGGCAAGAGTATGATGATTGGTTGCCTCCATGGTGCAGACCTTATTACCCTCTCGAGCAACCAGTGCCACATCTTGGTCAAACTTTTTACCATGTTGATACAATATGGGGAACTGCGGAAGAAGAAGCATTAGCTGGGCTGAGGAATCTGTTCCTGGAGGACGAAGACATGAGTTGCAGTGTAATAATTGAGGAGAATGAGGGGGATGAGGAGGAGGAGGAGGAGGAAGGCCTTACTATTCAGACTGTGGAGAAGGGAGTTGTTCTTAGGAACTGGACTGCCACACCATCCCGGGCCCGCCAAGTCCCTGGGTAGCTTGGCAGATTTTATTTCTATAACCATTCTAGGCATCTAAGATTTTCAGTAATTTTATTTTAAAGAGTTACTTGTTTCAAAATAAATGCTCGATTCATGGAGCCGTACTTGTTTGGATGTTTTCAGTTTTAATCAAATGCATTGCTCTTTATTATTCATTATTATCTTCCACACTTTTTCTTTCTACAATATTATTATTATTTTTTCCTGATGAACTAGTGACTGTGACATGTAATGAGGCAACGCAATATGAGTATAGTGACTCGAATGAAGAAGATGAAATACCTGAGGAAGTTGTCAGGGAGGTTGGAACTTTGAGAATAAGCCTAAGTCCAACCTGGACAAAATCGAAATAGTAAATTTGGGGGACGCCGAGACCATCAAGGAGACTCGCATCAACATTCACTTATCACCGACAGAGAAAGGGGAGTACATTTATTTCTTAAAGGAGTATGGGGACATCTTTGCATGATCATATGATGTTATGACCGGTTTAAGCACGTCCATAGTGGCTCAAGTTGCCTACTAATCCCATGTATCCGCCAGTGAAGCAGAAACTCAGAAAATTTAAACCAGATATAAGCCTGAAAATCGAGGAAGTTACTAAGTAGATCAAAGCCAAAGTCCTCAGGGTGGTTGAGTACCCAGCCTGGTTAGCCAACATTGTACCAGTTCCGAAGAAAGATGGGAAAGTTAGAGTATGTGTTGACTATCGAGACTTAAATAGAGCGAGTCCCAAGGACGACTTTCCACTACCAAATATACACATCCTGATCGACAATTGTGCCATGCATGAACTTTAATCATTTGTAGATTGTTTCGCAGGTTATCACCAGATCTGGATGAATGAAGAAGACGCAGAGAAGATAGCTTTTATTACACCATGAGGGGTATACTGCTACAAGATAATGCCATTCGGTCTAAAGAATGCTGGGGGTACTTACATGAGAGCCATGACAACCATCTTCTATGATATGATACACAAAGAAATAGAGGTGTATGTGGACAACGTCATTATCAAATCCAAGAGGGTTGCAGACCACATAGCAGACTTGAGAAAGTCCTTTGACAGGTTAAGAAGGTACAACTTAAAACTAAACCCTGCAAAGTGTGCATTCAAGTTTCTTACAGGAAAGTTATTATGATCCATTGTCAGTCGTTGAGGGATCGAGCTGGACCCGTCTAAGGTTAAGGCTATTCAAGAGTTACCGCCACCTAGGAGCAAAAAGGACGTGATGAGTTTCCTAGGACGTCTCAACTATATAAGTCGCTTCATAGCACAGTCCATAGTCATATGTGAACCCATGTTCAAGATGCTGAGGAAAGATGCTGAAACAAGCTGGACCGAGGATTGTCAGAAAGCTTTCGACAAAATCAAGGAGTACCTATCCACACCACCGGTCTTGGTCCCGCCAGATCCAGGACGACCTTTGCTACCCTTTCTATCTGTATTGGATGGAGCCTTCGGATGTGTTCTGGGACAACATGATGAGACAGGGAGAAAGGAGCAAGCCATATACTACTTAAGTAAGAAATTCACACCTTATGAAACACGATACTCTCTGCTGGAACGCACTTGTTGTGCTTTAACCTGGATGGCCCAGAAATTGAGGCATTACTTCTGTGCCTATACCACATACCTCATATCCAGGATGGACCCTCTAAAGTACATATTTCAGAAACCTATGCCAACTGGGAAGTTAGCCAAGTGGCAGATACTGTTAATTGAGTTCGATATCATTTATATAACTCAAAAGGCGGTCAAAGGACAAGCATTGGCAATCCATCTTGCTAAAAATCCGGTGGGAGGAGAATATGAACCCTTAAAAATGTATTTTCCTGATGAAGAAGTGTCATTCATAGGAGAGGACATTACTGATGTATATGACAGCTGGAGGATGTTCTTTGATAGAGCTGAAAATTTCAAAGTAGTGGGCATTGGAGCGGTTTTGGTATCAGAAATAGGTCAACATTATCCGGTATCTACTAAACTCAAATTTCCCTGCACCAACAACATGTCAGAATATGAAACCTGCATACTAGGGCTCAACATGGCAATCGACATGAATATTCAGGAGCTGTTAGTAATCGGTGCTTCAGATTTGCTTGTGCACTAGGTACAAGGAGAGTGGGCCACCAAGAACTCCAAGATATTGCCATATCTGCACCATGTACAGGAATTGAGAAAAAGGTTCATGAAGATAGAGTTTCGGCATGTGCCCAAGATTCAGAATGAGTTTGCTGATACATTGGCCACTTTATCATCCATGATACAACATCCAGATAAGAATTTCATTGATCCCATCCCAGTGAGAATTCATAATCAGCAGTCATATTGTGCCCATGTTGAAGAAGAAACGGATGGAAAACCTTGGTTTCACGATATTAAGGAATATTTGGTGAAGGGAGAACACCCGGAGCATGCAAACCATACTCAGAAACGCACACCCCGGAGATTGTCAACCATTTCTTCCATAGTGGAGGAAACTTGTATAGAAGAACGCATGATTTGGGATTGCTAAGATGTGTCGACGCAAAAGAGGCTTCTAAGCTACTTGAGGAGATACATGCTGGGACCTGCCGCCCACATATGAATGGTTTTATCTTAGCCAAGAAGATACATAGGGCCGGTAACTTTTGGATGACTATGAAGACTGTTGGCCCAAGTAAAGGTTAGTTTTGAAGACTGACAAAGGAACTCAGGATGAACCAGGTCCATCCCTCAGGTGCACCAAAAACGGGCAGATTCGAGCATGTGGGTTGCACGTGAAGGAGATAAGCTTAACTTGGTGTATTTAATATCTCCTGATCGAAAAGGTTGCATAATTGATAAGGAGAAGGACTCCTTAATCAAAGAGAACACTATCCAAGATAGGAATGGAGTTAGAAGTTGAAATCAACTAGAACTCTTCCACCAAGGAAGAGTTGCATCAGAACTCTAGTTATTTCTTCATCTACTAACTCTATAAATTGCAGGATGTTCTCACATTACAAGTGTTGCACAAAAATGTAGAAGTGAGACATGAATTGAGAGAAAAATAGCAAGGCTTCTTGCAAGCAGTTCGTGTGTGATTCAAGTGTGCAAACCTGAAGCTACATGAAGCAGATTGAACAACCAGCTCCATAAAGAGTTTCATGTGTCTATCTTTTATTCTAGTTCAATTGTAGTAGATGATTTTATATTGTACCTTTGAGCTTTCATAGAAGCAATTGTATTAGGTACCTAGAGTGTTCAAGTTAGAGTTAACTTGAAGTTGTCACAACAGTTGAGGCTGTGTGCCACAATAGGATTAGAGTTAATCCTTAGGTTTACAAAGTGTTTTTGTAAATGTTGTTTTGGCTCAGTGATTTTAGTGGAAGTTTGGGAAAATCCTACTGAGTGGTAGGTCGTGGTTTTTTCACCTTTTGAGCCAAGTGTTTTCCACGTAAAAATCTTTGTGTTCTTTATTTTCTGTATTCATTATTCCACAAACAGTAGTAGTTAGAACACCTAGAAGAACCAGGTTTTTCTATAGAATAGTTAAGCGAAAATTGGGTACCACACAAATCACCCCCCCCTCTTGTGTGGTATTGACGCTTAAAACATCAGAGACAGATTGCGTCCAATATGTCTTCAAATGCTACCAATGTCAAGTGCATGCCGATATGATAAAAGTGCCGCCGAATGATCTCAATGCAACAAGCTCGCTTTGGCCATTCGCCGTCTGGGGTAGGTACTATTATAGGGGTAGGAACTAGGTTAGGGGTATGGGCCTAGGAATTATGGGTTTGGGAATTATGGGCTAGGTCCAAAATTAAGCCTAAAGATGGGTTGCTCGAGCCCAAATTTTATTCTTTCCCCGCGAACGAGATTAAAAATGCGACCTTATTTATTAACTAATCTTACTTAAGTAAAATAAACTATTAAAATAAGACTGACCGTTAAAATAAACTACTTTTTTTAGTATTTTTCAAGATTAAAAATTTACTACAAAACATTAATGGAACAATTTTTGGTAATTTTCATTTTCATGTAATGAAATAAAGTAAAAGAGTAAAAATTAGTTGAAATAACTATATTAAGCCTAAATTAAATATTTACGTGCTAAAATATGAAAAATCTTGGGGAGGGTCAAAAATCACATGTCTACAATAACACTAGTGCTATAAGTATGAAAAAGAACCTTGTTCATCATAAGAGTACTAAGCACATAGATGTTAGCCACCACTTTTTAAGAGATAACTATGAGAAAGGATTGATCTCTATAGAATTCTGTGCTATTGATAAACAAATTGCTGACAACTTCACTAAAGCACTGAGTAGAGAAAACTTTAAGAGGAACAGGTTGGAATTAGGGATGATTAAGATCACCTAATAGGTCCAGCTCAGAATGAACAATGAAAAAAAATTGAAAAACAATTTGGTTAGAAAGTCTGTAAATTGTGTATAATTAGATTAAATCTTGCTCAGTCTCATACTTTCCATAGTATACTCTTGTGTCATGTGTTAAAGTGACTCATTAATCTCTAATGATATTTTCTCTATTTTGGTAAATTTAGACTTACACAAGAGAGTTATCAATGAAGAACCTGGTTCATCAAGATAACACGGTATGTTTTCTACACTCTGCATAATTTGAAATAACTATATTTGGATCATGAGCAGATTCCTACCAAATACCAAAGTTCTTTTGAACTTATTCGTTACAAGTGAACCGGTTACGTTCAAGACTCCTAACCGTATTAAAATACCTAGATTCTTTTAAGTTTACTATTCAGGGGGGAGAAAGTGGTTCTTCCGAAATTGAACAAGTATCTTCTGATTCTAAAGTTTCTCTTGAGACAATTTCTAAAGTTGCTGCAGATTTGGAAAATAGATTTATAGGATCTATAACAGGTGTTGAGACTATAGAATCTGGAGAAGTTGGTGGTAAAAATAGAAAAAAGGAGAGCAAGGGTGCTAGGAGTACTGTGAGGGGAAAGGAGACAAGAGTGGTTGATTCTTCACCCACTCCTGTGAGTTTAACCAAAGACGCATGTGCAATGGTTGTTTGGGGAGATGAACCTGGTTCATCTGTAGAGGAAATTCTCGCAAGACCTGCAGAAGAAAGTGACTGAAAGCTATAATTCAGCTTCTTGATAGAGTTATTAATGGCACCAAAACTCATACCATTCCCTATGGCTTCATTCTCACAACCGTGCTTGCACATTTCAATGTACCTATGAAAAGGTGGGAGGTTAGTACAAGCATGGATCATTTTTGGGTTGATACTCTTCTTCCTTGTGATATGAAGTCAATGCCACTCCTAAAGAACCTAGTTCATCCAAAAAAGTACCAGTGAATAGCAAGGTCAGAGCCTTGGGGCAAGAAAGTGGGGCTAAGGATGCTGAGATTGAAAGGCTGAAGAAGAGGTTGGTTGAGATGGAGACTAAGAGAGATACTCTCAGAACTGAGCTGGCAAAAGAAAAAGAGAAGAATGATGGCATTCTTCAAGGTGTGTTGAAACTCGTCTAAGCTAAAAACCAAGCACCTAGTTCTTCCCAGCCTTAAACCTCCTAGCCTAGTGTAGATTAACCAGTGACCCAGTTCGAGATTTTTTGTTTCTTTTGCTCATGTTTTTAGTATTTTTATTTCTTCTTATGCTTTGTGTTAGAATCTTATCAATCATCGAAATTAACCGTCTTTTGCTCTAACTGTTTGTTTATATTTCTTTGATGGCTAAAATTATTAGCTTGATCTATGATGATTAATCCATGATTGCATTTGAAGTAGCCTCGTGGTCATGAGTAAGCTTTAAAATATGGTTATCTCACATTTCTTATGCAACTTTTCGATGATGCCAAAAGGGGGAAAAAGGTTGTGCTTTAAACAAGTGATGTTTATAACTTAATGTACCTGGTCCTTGATGATAAGTGATAAAAAGGAAAAATGCTTCTAACATTGTGTTGATGTTGAGCTGAGTTGAAACAGGGCCTAAGCTTATGAAAAGCACAGAGTTTGTCATCATCAAAAAGGGAGAATTTGTTGTCCCAAGTAAAGGTTAGTTTTGAAGACTGACAAAAGAACTCATAATGAACTATGTCCGTCCCTCAGGTCCATCCCTCAGGTGCACAAAAACGGGCAGATTCGAGCATGTGGGTTGAACGTGAAGGAGATAAGCTTAACTTGGTGTATTTAATATCTCCTGATCGAAAAGGTTGCATAATTGATAAAGAGAAGGACTCCTTAATCAAAGAGAACACTATCCAAGATAGGGAAGGAGTTAGAAGTTGAAATCAACTAGAACTCTTCCACCAAGGAAGAGTTGCATCAGAACTCTAGTTATTTCTTCATCTACTAACTCTATAAATTGCAGGATGTTCTCACATTACAAGTGTAGCACAAAAATGCAGAAGTGAAACGTGAATTGAGAGCAAAATAGCAAGGCTTTTTGCAAGCAGTTCGTGTGTGATTCAAGTGTGCAAATCTGAAACTACATGAACCAGATTGAACAACCAGCTCCATAAAGAGCTTCATGTGTCTATCTTTTATTCTAGTTCAATTGTAGTAGGTGACTTTACATTGTACCTTTCAGCTTTCATAGAAGCAACTGTATTAGGTACCTAGAGTGTTCAAGTTAGAGTTAACTTGAAGTTGTCACAACAGTTGAGGCTGTGTGCCACAATAGGATTAAAGTTAATCCTTAGGTTTACAAAATGTTTTTGTAAATGCTGTTTTGGCTCAGTGATTTTAGTAGAAGTTTGGGAAAATCCTACTGAGTGGTAGGTCGTGGTTTTTTCACCTTTTGAGACAGGTGTTTTCCACATAAAAATTTCTGTGTTCTTTATATTCTGTATTTATTATTCCGCAAACAGTAGTAGTTGGAACACCTAGAAGAACTAGGTTCTTCTATAGAGTAGTTAAGCAAAAATTGGGTACCACACAAATCACCCGCCCTCTTATGTGGTATTGACGCTTAAAACATCAATTGGTATCAGAGCAGGTTATCTTTGAAGAGGCTAACACCTTATGAACAGATCAAGATGAGCGCACCACCTGAAATGTGGGAAGGGCAATCCACTGATAGGCCTCCACTCTTTAATGGCTACTACTACTCTCGGTGGAAAAATAGGATGAGAGATCACATCATCGGAGAAGACTATCAGCTATGTAACATTGTCACTGATGGTCCCCTGGCTACCATGAAGAAGAATGCTGAAGGAGTAGATGTGCCAAAAATAAGAGCTGACTACAATGCTGAGGACTTGAGGAAATGGGAAAAGAATGCTAAAGCGAAGAAATGGATTGTGTGTGTACTTGGTCCATACGAGTATAGTAGAATTCAAAATTGTACCACTACTAAGGAAATTTGGGACACATTACAAGTGGCTCATGAAGGAAAACCTCAAGTGAAGTGGTCTAGAGGAACACTATTGTATTCTCAATACGATATTTTCACCATAAAGGAAGGGGAAACCATCTAGGAGATGTATACAAGGTTCACCACACAACAAATGAACTTAAGTCTCTTGGAAGGGTTATTCTTGAAGAAGACAAGGTTGAGAAAATTCTAACAAGGGTTTTGCCTATTACTTGGGAAAGCAAAATCACTGCTATTCAGGAATCAAAGAATATCGCCACTCTTAAGTTGGATGAGCTAATTGGAAATCTCGCTGCCTATGAACTTAGAAGGCAAACCATGAAGATGGATGCACCCAAGAAGGAAAGGAGCCTGGCATTCAGAATCACTGAAGGTGCTGATCTACAAGAGGATGAAATGACGATGATCACAAAAGACTTCAAGAAGTACCTAATGAAAGGAAAGGGGCTTTCAAGAAGTGGAAGCTACAACAAACCAACAGTTCCTGAAAAACAAACCAATGAGGGATGATACAAGTGTGGGTAGACTGATCACCACATCAAAAACTGCCCTCAATGGGAAATTGAATGGAAGAAGGAAAGAGCTGAACGAAGGAATATGAAGAAGGAACAGGTTCAACCCAGGAAGAACAAAGGATCAATAAAGGCTATGGTTGCTGCCTGGGGAGAAAGCTCAGATGAAGACTCAGAGGGTGAAGATGGAGATGAACAAGCACTTATGGCAATTGGAGAATCCAATGAGGAATCTGAGGTAAGTATAATTCATCTCAAAGACGAGATTAAACTTTTGTCTAAAGAAAGGCTATCTGAGTTACTCCTGGATTTTATTGATGAATTGAGGATCTAAATAATGAAAAGAAACAACTGTCTAAGGAGTGTGTGACTTTGAAAGCTAAGTCCAAAAATCTGGAACTTAGGGCTAGTGAAAGTGAAAGCAAAATTGCTCTTAAAGAACTAGGTTCATAAACTTGACACCACTATCCTAGAGCTTAGATCTGAAAATCTAAAATTGAAATTAGGAACTGGTAAAAAGAAAGCTGATCACACACAACTCACTTTAGAAGAAAATGTAGGAAAAATGAAAGATGAGTTGTACAAAAGAGATGAGTAGATAAGAGTCCTTAAGGAGGATCTAAACAAGGTTAAGCACGTGCTAGACAGAACCTGTAAATGGAATGCGTCCTCCGATGCACTTTCATGGCTACATGAACACCATAGTAGCAATAAGAGAGGACTTGGCTACGGGACCCCTACACCTAAGTGGGATCCCAAAAGCATGTACCTCACACTTCCTGAGAACATAATTTGCACACACTGTGGTAAAACTGGTCACTATAAATTTGAATGTATTGCAAAAGAAAAGGCTAGTCAAAAGAATAAAGAATTTGTTCAAGGGAAAAATAGGTTTCCAGGTGGGGCTGAAAAGAATCTGATTCACCTTTTTGTCTATAGAAAGGGACCCAAACTAGTTTGGGTTCCTAAGACTAACCCTTGATTTCCTTTTACGGGTCCAAGTGAAGGGGAGCAGCCAAATATGGTACATGGATAGTGACTGCTCAAAGCATATGACAGGAAGCAAGAACTAGTTCCTTTCACTTGAGGACCTCAAAAGAGGTAATGTCTCCTTTGGAAATGAGAAGAAATATGAGATCATTAGGGTTGGAAAGGTAGGTAAGACTGATTCTCACTCTATTGAGAATGTCTACTTGATAGATGGCCTAAAATACAGCCTAATAAGACAATCACTATTGTGTGATAGAGGTAACTTGGTAACATTCACCTCTACCAAATGTTTTGTGACTAATCTTACCACTAACAAGATTGTTTTGCAAGGACAAAGAGTAAATAATACATACATTGTAGATTTGTCCATACTTTCAGAAAATGAACTCACTTGCTTAAGCGTGTTGGACAATGATCCCTTCCTTTGGCACAAGAGACTTGGACATGCAAGTTTGAGTCAACTCAACAAATTAATCTCCAAGGATCTGGTGATAGGGCTGCCTAACATCAAGTTCAAGGAAGACAAAGTTTGTGAGGCTTGTGCAAGGGGGAAGCAGGTAAGATCCTCTTTTAAATGCAAGAAAGTGGTAAGTACCCACCAGAACGATGGAACTGGTACATATGGATCTCTGTGGTCCCATGAGAACATCAAGTAGATGTGGTAAAAGATATGTGATGGTGCTTGTTGATGATTACTCTAGGTTTTCTTGGACATTGTTTTTAACATTTAAAGATGAATCATTTGACATGTTTACTTCTTTTGTTAGAAAAACTCATAAACAACTAGGTAATCAACTTGCATCAATTAGGTCTGATCATGGAATTGAATTTGAAAATGCTAAGTTTGCTGATTTTTTGCATGCTACATCATAAATAGTTGCATGACTAGACCTCTTGTTAAGAAGATTCCCTATGAGTCACTTAAAGGGAGAAAGCTAAATATATCCCATCTTAGGGTATTTAGATGGAAGTGCTTTGTGCACAACAATGGCAAAGACTCCCTAGGTAAGTGTGATCCCAAAAGTGATGAGGGAGTATTCTTGGGATACTTTTCACACAGTAAATCTTATAAGATATACAGTAAAAGAACTATATGTGTAGAGAAAAGTGTATATGTTATTTTACTGAAAAATAAACACTCTTTCTAAGAGGCAGGAACAAAATAATGAAGAGATTGGGCTGGTAAGAAATTCAAATGGTGAAACCACAGTCTATCCTGAATATGCATCACAGGAAGGAACAAGTGATGGAACAGGTCCTTCCACCCAGGGCAACATGACAGGGGGAACTGACTAGAGAGGAACTGATCCTCAAACCTCGAGTGAACCTATTCCTCAGTAACAAAACCAGGAAGGAACATCCAAAGATATTGACACTCCTATTGCAACATCCACGAAATTGGATATAGATGAACCTGGTTCATCTGTTGATCAGAAGTTGTATAGGCGAATGATTGGTTCTCTTTTATATCTCACTACTAGCAGACCTGACATTGTGTGTAGTGTAGGTCTTTGTGCTCGCTTTCAAGCCAATCCAAAAGAGTCTCACTTGACTTCTATCAAGAGGATACTGAGATATTTGAAAGGCACTACTGATCTGTGCCTTTGGTATCCTAAAGATAGTAATTTCAATCTAGTAGGGTATGTTGATGCTGATTATGCAGGTTTCCTTGTAGATAGGAAAAGCACCTCAGGTATGGCGCATTTTCTTGGTTCATGTCTTGTATCGTGAGCTGCTAAAAAGCAAAATTCAGTGACCTTGTCCACTGCTGAGGCTGAATATGTTGTTGTTGCCTCTTGTTGTGCTCAATTGTTATGGATCAAACAACAGCTGGTAGATTTTGGCATTGAAATTGGTCGCATTCCTATATTCTATGATAACTGTCACACCTCCTTTTTCCTGCCCCCGAAAGTGGTGTAAGGGAGTTTTTTCCAACTTAAAGTGACAATCAAAACGAGATTATTTCATTAAAAATTCAGAGTCGCCACTTGTGATAGTTTATTGGTGTCCTAAGTCACAGGTTTATAATCCCGAATTGAGGAAAGATTGACTCTGTTTTATAGTCCGCGAACACATAAATCCTGGTAAGGAATTCTGTTAACCCGGGAGAAGGTGTTAGGCATTCCCGGGTTCCGTGGTTCTAGCACGGTCGCTCAACTATTACATTGGCCTAATTATCTAAGTAATTACACATTTTAAACCTACGTGCATTTTTAACTTTAAAACCGCTTTTAATTATTAAAGGAATTATTTCAAGGTTATTTAAAACACATCGCAAGCCACGCTACATGAAATGCACCCGTGATTCACGACACATTCTATTTAACCTTGTTGAAAATTGGAGTTGGGTCACATAAAATGCACACCCGAGTTTAGGAAATTAATTTTAAAATAGCGCGCCTAAAGCAACTGCGCGCTTTCAAGTTAATAACAAGGTTTGCGAAGGCCATGGAAAATTTAAGTAATGGCACACCTCAATTTTAAAAGAATTAGCATTGATTAACCGAGGGCCATGGGTTATCTAATTTTGTTTATGGTACACCTCAAGCATGTTCTTACAACTAATTTATTGAATAAGGTAATAAACTCAAATTTCTTTCGTTAAATGACAAGCTAATGGCCAAACAATTATCATAACTTCTGTTAAATCAATAAAATCAAATAAGTAATTCATGGGCCAAATATTTGCTTTCAATTAGTATTTACCCAAACCACATGGCCGATTCAAACACTAAACAATCACAAATAAAGATCATAATTTTGACAAATTAAACTTATCAGAAACAAAATGCTACTACTATTCGTAATGCCTCAAACAAGCACCAGGATTTGCTTTAAGCGATAGTTGTATGAGATTTCACGCTAAGTAATTGAAACAATAAAATATTTATGGACTGGGTTGTTGAGATTACGATCAGATTTGTGGAAAACTGAGTATAAGTAGTGAATGCGTGAAGATATAATTTCAAGCTTTCCGTTGAGGCATTCCATTGAACAAACAGAAACTGTATACACAACAATGGAACAATAGACGAACACATCAAACAAGATAAGAGGATATGACCTTTATTCGAGCTTTTCCACTTTCAAGTCTTATAACAAAGTTGTTTACAGCAACATGGGATCGGCGTAACAACAAAAATTGAAAATCGGCGCTTCGACTAGAACTCGACGACCTTGAAGGGAACCTCACCCAAGTAGAATCAACCTCGACCTCGGCTGTGAATCAAAAAGAACACTCAACTAAACCAGAGAAGGGTGAGGAGTCACAGTGTTGTTGAAATCACACAACAAATACGAGCTTGTGAACGTGAATTTCTCTATGTGCTCGTCAATGAATGAAGCTATTGAGTGTATTAATCTCCCCTGTCGATTCTGCTATGTTTTCCCATCTTTCTCACTATTTTCGTTCAATCTAAGAGCTAATCCCCTACTCTCAATCTCCCATTCTATTTTTTCTTTGCCCTTTTGCGTGCATTAGCTTCAGGGGCGTGAGACGAGGGGGTCGTTTTGATTTGCTAAAGACGGCGGATCAGTTCCTTGTCTGTCTAGGTCTGATTTTTAGGTCTCGAAAATGAAGAAGAAGCTTATGCTTTTTTATCGTATGGAGAAACGGCGAATCTGATAAGAATGTAAGGTTTTAGGCGTTCCGTTTATATTTTAGATGTAAGTACTATTATAGGGGTAGGAATTAGGTTAGGGGTATGGGCCTAGGAATTATAGGCTTGAGAATTATGGGCTAGGTCCAAAATTAGGCATAAAGATGGGTTGCTCGAGCCCAAATTTTATTTTTTCCACGCGAATGAGATTAAAAATGCGACCTTATTTATTAATTATCTTACTTAAGTAAAATAAACTATTAAAATAAGACTGACCATTAAAATAAACTATTTTGTTTTTGTATTTTTCAAGATTAAAAATTGACTACAAATCATTAATGGAACAATTTTTGGTAATTTTCATTTTTCTTGTAATGAAATAAAGCAAAAGAGTAAAAATTAGTTGAAATAGCTATATCAGGCCTAAATTAAATATTTACGTGCGAAAAAATAAAAAATCTTGGGGAGGGTCAAAAATCACATGTCTACAGCTGTCCCCTCTTTGACAAGAAATATGAAGTATTTTTAGACAAAGAACGACTAGACAAGTTTTTTGACCCGACCCTTATTTAGGGAGATCAAAACTAAGAGAAAAGGGGAATGTGACCGAGCCCTGGTATCTGAGCTGCCTACATATCCTTGTCTATAAAGGAATCAGGCCACGTGTATTTCAGAGGTGAGAGAGATGATGGAGTATACCGAGGTGGAGAGCCGGTCGAGGTGTCCTTTCGTCGAGGTTCCGGTCTGCGGTCCTGATGTTACATGAAAAATCAAAACATGAAAAAGACTAGCTAAGCCTATCAGCTACTAGTTACAAGATTCCGATCTATAAGTCTTCTAAAGCTTGCTCTTGAGTCTTGAATGGTTCTTCATGCAGACTTTAGATTTGAACCTTGACGCTTGCTAGTTGCAGGTGCTAGTTCATCCTTCTTCAGCTTTTCGGATCAAGACCAGGTATGCAGTGCTTGTGAACTCGGCCATGTCTTGAGCAACCCACATCTTTTATCAACTACTGCATTTGGATTAACTTCTTGCCTTTCTCTTTTTTTCTTTATTGTGACTAACTTCTGTTGATCACCTCGGACTGTTGACTCGCATTATTGCCACGAGCTTCTTTTGTTGCTGACTTGAATTGGATTCTGAAGTGAATTCTCTTATTCTCCAGGTAGGCACCTGATCGCCAATACTCGACCTGTCTTCCTTCGAAACTTGTTGCTTTCCCTTTGTTCTCCAGGTGGGCTCCTAATTGTTGTCTTCCTTTGAACATTGTTGCTTCCCTTTATTCTCCAGGTGGGCTCCTGATTACCACACTTGTGCGGCTTTTCCTCGAAACTTGGACTGCTTCCCTTTGTTCTTCAGGTGTGATCCTGATTGCTGAACTCCTTTGAACCTTGCTGCTTTCCCTTTGTTCTTCAGGTGGGATCTTGATTGTTGTCTTCCTTTGAACCTTGCTACTTCCCTTCGTTCTCTAGGTGGGCTCCTGATTACCAACACTTCCACTACTTTTCCTCGAAACTTGAACTGCTTTCCTTTGTTCTTCAGGTGGGCTCCTGATTGCTGAACTCCTTTGAACCTTGTTGCTTTCCTTCGTTCTTTAGGTGGGCTCCTGATTGCTGAACTCTTTTGAAACTTGCTGCTCCCCTTTTTTCTTTAGGTGGGCTCATGATTGTTGTCTTCCTTTGAACCTTGCTACTTCCCTTCGTTCTCTAGGTGGACTCCTGATTACCAATATTTGCACTGTTTTTTCCTCGGAACTTGAACTGCTTTCCTTTGTTCTCCAGGTGGGTGCCTGATTTCCAACTTGAACTGACTCCTCTGAAATTGTTGCTTTCCCTTTGTTCTCCAGGTGGGTTCCTGATTGCCGAACTCGAACTGACTCCTCTGAGACTGCTACTTTTCTTTGAACCTGATTACAACAAAACAGACAAACAAAAGAAATTTTTCTGCCCCAGTTTGATATTGGGAGCATCTGTGAGTAGAACAAATTCTAAACTAAAATCCTTTATCCTGAAAATTTCGAACCAAACCTTATCTCAAAAGTGAAAAGCTTAGATGCCAAAATACACTTCCCAAAAGTAGCCCTCTCGTCTGACCTTGTCATTTGCGAGGGTCTCAAAACTTACCAAATCCTGTTATCCAGGAAGGTACTGGAATACACTAACGAGCCTGTCTGGTACTTGCTTTCCTAACGGAGGGTTTCTCCGGAACAAACAAAATTTCCTGCCCCTGTTTCAATCAAAGAAAACATGTGAATTTAAACATGGTGGTTGGTTTATGGCCTTGAACTTTGAGGGCGATTGCTCCTTCACTTCCCATGGTAACTTCGGTTTCAACTCGACAGACCTTGCCTGTTTATTGACTGACCATTTTTCTCTATCACCTTTATCACGGAGAATACCTCTGATCCATTCAAACCCACTACCGATCATCTATTGCATTGTGCTCGTACTGACATATACCGAACTTTTGTGTTTCACATGAATCCCAAAGCTTGTCAATTGCCACTCACTCAGTGCGCATGTTGTTCTTTCCTGACTTAAATGACTGGCCTTGGCCTTGAGGTCTATTGCTCCTTCACTTGCCATAATATACTTATTTCCGCCTAGAAGATCTTGCTTGTTCCTAGTTAACCACTTCCTTTGTCAATCTTATCACAGAAAATACCTTTGATCCGTTCACCCCACACCCTCCCTCTGTTGCATTGTTCATTAATTGACATATACCAAACCTTTATGTTACCGACTCAGTGCTTACGCTGTTCTTTCCTGACTTATGCCATTTTGATGTGCTAGCCAGATCCCGTTTGGTGCAATTGGAAAGCTAGTGGCAAAATTTTGAAGTCATTTCTCACTTGTTCTGACCAAACAGACTCGGGAAGAGGGAGTAAACAAAACAATAGGAACATAGTACAAGATAATGGAAAGAGATGATTCCTAACCAGAAAACTACAAAGTAGAAACTTATTAGATGTGGATACCAACTCTAATGACCATGACATGCACCTTTGGATTAAGTGGCCTAATCTATTAAGCAAGTCTGATGTTCAACTCTTGTTATACTCCATAAGCCGTGAAACTACGCTTCAATGCTCCGATTATCCAATCTGATTCCCGATCCTTATTCGACTTGTAGTGCCCGAAGGGTTTTCACTATCAAGCCTCTCTCATTTTGTTATTTCTCTCGACTCACTGTCGCCTTATGGTGCCTGTGAAGGTTTTACCAATAAGACTCTTGTTTTGTTCTTTCTTCTTATTTCCTCCGATTCTGCAGATGACAAGGCATTACCCATAGTAAAACATCATATACCCTTGGCATGCCAAAACTCAGTACTCTCAAAGATTATCTGGGAGGGCTTTCTTGGACTGTAATGTGGCTTTTGGACAGGGTTAGAAGGAAGGGATATCATAAAGGCTCAAAATAACTAAGACAACAGGGTTAATTTATCTACAACTTTTGGAATCCATTATAAAAATTTTGCCCCAATTTCTAAAATAGGGGAATTTGAATATATTTTTCCCTTTTTTTTTTGAATTTCCCGCTCTCGACTTCGTGGGATTATGAAATGTTTTATTCGGTATGACAAAACCTTAAGGCTGCCTACGTATCTTGTGGTGACAAGAATCAGGTCAAACGTAGTTCACAAGACAACTTTTGTTACTATTTTCCTTTTTTTCTTTTTCCCTTTTTTTTTTCTCTTTTCCCTTTTTTTCTTTTTTTTTTATCTCTATTTTTCTTTTCTTTTTTTGAATCTTTCTTTTGGAATGAACTTCTAAAATAAGCCTATGAGAACATGAACTTTTTTTTCTTTTTTCGTATGACTCTAACTTGATTCCAAAAGAGGGAAGGTCAAAGAAATCGGTACAAACTCAAAAAGGGTATCGAATGGTATAAGTGTTTGGGTAGCTGAAAGAGGGCCTCCCAATTCTTGAAAATGTCGAGTACAACATATGCAACTTGAAATGAAAAAGTAAGAGCACACACAACATTTCTTTTATAGCTTCGGCATTGATATCACGGATATGCTTTTCACTTTTTTTCTTTTTTTAGTGCCTTGTCAAGTACAAAACTCCCATTGGGTGATTTCTTCTTCACGATGGATATCCTCCGTTAGTTCAGAGCAAACTCCCTTGGTCTTGTAACTTGAGATGCACTTGAACTGAAAGTTGCTCGCTTCATATTGTTCGGGGCACACTCTCTCATGACAAATTCTTGTCATCCTGTTAACTTCCCAAATTATCTGCCCCAGTTTCACATGGTTCGAGCTTCAAATGATCTCAAAATATCCAAATCTGTACTTATTTCCCTCAAGTGCCCCTATCATCTTCAAAATTATTTCATTGCTTCATAATTAGACTAACTTTTAAGATCGAGCCTTGAATTATGCGTGCATGTCATGTCACTAGGGCCAGCATGAAAAAAACTATAAAAGGAAAATAGAACTAAACAAAAATGACTAGAAATAATAGAAAACAGAAAATTTCATTAGACCGACGGTGAAAGGGTTTGAACAACAAGACAAGCAAAATAAACTAGGGTACAACCCTGGAACAAAACTAGATAACACTAAATGCGTTGCTACGACTAAAGGAACTAGGCAAAATAAAAGGATAGAAGAGTTTGAGCCACAAGACAATATTCGGATTACAACCCTGAAGTAAACCGGACAACAGAAATGACAACAAAATAAACCACCAAGACTCCTCCCTGGCTAACCAAAAAAGGAGCATCTTTCCAATCACCAAGCTCAACATCTTAGCCGCTGAGTTCTGCATCAACAATACTAGGACCTTCACAAGTCTTCATCACATTATTCTTAACAAATTGCTTTTGGGTTACTTTTCCCGGCTCGTTATTAAGATCAACCTCTGATAGCGCTGAAAGCTTTGTAGTGCGTGGATCTCCGAGGATCTTAGAAGAATTCTCATATTCCTTTTTCAGAACAAATCATACCCACCATATGCGTCTCATTACGAATAGATGATGGACTTTGGTTAGTGTCTACTGCATCTGGATTTTACACGACAATGTCACCTGTATCAATAAGCTTCTGAATTGCTTTTTTCAGGGGCCAACACTTTTCTGTGCTGTGACCCGGGGCATCGGAGCAATATGCGCACCTTTGAGAAAAATCAAACTTCTTTGGCAAAGGGTTTGGCATTTTTATCTGAATCGGCTTCAACATGTCCAATTGCCTCAACCTTTGGAATAAACTGGCATATGATTCTCCAATAGGGGTGAAAGCCTTTTCTTTTTCAGTAGTCTTTTCAGTTTGTATTCTGGCCTCGGTTGGAACCTTTTGCGGGCATGTGGCTGATATGCTTGAGGAGGTGGGTAAGACATTTGGGGAAGTGGTGCGGGCCTCGTGGGTGTGGAGCATATGGTGGTGCATTGTGGATAGGGTACTGGGAAAGTGATGTACAACTTTGGGGGTTACGTTGAGAGAAGTAGCATTGGGGAGGATCATCTGGTGCATAAGGATATCCATGGGGTCGATGTCGAGGCTGGAAGCGTTGAGCAGGAATGGCCAGCGGATCATCTTTTCTATTTCTCTTTCTTCCACCCGAACTTACTGGGATGTTCTGAATGTCTTCCGTAGTATCTTTCAATGCCGAATAACTCATGATTTTGCCTGACTTGATTCCCTCTTCTACCATTTCCCCTATTTTTACCACATCATTGAAATGTTTACCCAAGGTGGGAATCAAATGACTGAAGTAGGCGAGCCCTTGAGCTTGTAGGAAAAGCTCAACAATTTCTTCTTCACCAATCGGGGGGATGACTCGAGCAGCTTGCTCCCTCCATCTGAGCCCAAACTCCCTAAAGATTTCCTCCGGCTTCTTTTCCATTTTAGATAGGGAGGAACGGTTTGGGGTAATGTCTAATTTGTATTGAAAGTGTCGAACAAAATCTTGAGCCATGTTGCCCAATGTATGTCACTTACCGACATCTTGACGATTATCCCATTTCAAAGTTGTCTCAGTCAAGCTCTCACTGAAATACACCATCAACAAATCATCTTTCTCGCCAACACTTCTCATTTCACTGCAATAGACCCTCAAATGGGCTACCGAATCTCCACACCATCATACAAGTTAAACTTTGGCACTTTAAACCCCGCGGGCAGGCGAACGTCAGGGAACATACACAATTCTTTGTAAGACATTTTAACCTAGTCTCCCATCCCTTGCATGTTCTTTAAAGACTGTTCTATGCGTTTAAGCTTCCTGGATATCTCGTCTCACCCTTCTTTTTTGAGTATTTTTCATTTTCAACATGAGGCTCATTCCGAATGATCTGATTGTATGGTTAGGAACCCTGTGGGCAACCTCTGAGGGATAATATTGGGCATCATGAGCTTTGAGTGGGTGTTCATTGTTGGATCTATGAAGGGAAGATTGTTGAGAAGTTCTGATCATGGGGGTAGTGGATATGACAGGAGGGCAATTTTGGGGAGAGGTAATTGGAGGATGATGATGGAGCTACTAGGGTGGTTGGAAAAGCTGTGATAAGAGGGTGGATCTGGAAAGTATGGGGGATCATCTGGCACAGTGTCCGGAGTTTGGGTAAGGGCAGCATCTAAGAATCTAGGTGGTGGTGGGGGTGGTGCCTTCCTAGTCGTCCAAGCCTGATACATGTCCGCAATGTGTTGTCTTAACATCATTACCTCTTCAACCAACCAATTGCCCTTTTCAACCAATTGCATTTGGGCACCAGTATCAACCGACTCTATTCCGTTGTTGTCTGCCATTGTCTTTCGACCTTTTGTTGTAGAGAAGAGTTATCACTTTAAGAACTACAAACCAACCACCTTTCTGCTATGGAGATATCAAAAGAAACAAAATGGGGTCATCCCGTTAGCGTTAGGGCATTTAACATAAGATAATCTCACTTTATGTGCAATACACCTAGCCCCAGTTATCGGTTCTAAAATGACTTCGAGGGTACGAAGGTCATTTGACATCATCCCAATTTGTTCATCTCAATCCTCTCTTTTCTTTGCTTTTCTAGCACTTGCTTGCTCATTTTCCTTCCTCTCTTTTTTGGCTAATTATCACTCTCTTCTTTCCTCTCATTTCTCATATCCCATCCTTTCAACCTTTTTTTCCTTTTGTTTTTTTCATAAAAAATAAAAAAATTCAATCGCACCCTATGTAGGTTGCCTACGTATCATGACGCCGCATGAATTAGATCTTTGCGTAGTTCGGGAAGATCGGAAATAAGGCAAACAAACTTACATTCCTTTTCCTTTTATTCTTTTCTTTTTCTTTTTACCTTAATGACTACTCTGATAAAATAAGAGAAACTAAAGAAGCAATTTTTTTTTGAATGTCCTATTCTAAACTCAAACTTAAAAGGAATGTATTTTTTTTCTTTCTTTTCTCGTTGAAACAAACACTCTATTGGAAATTATTAAGGAAAAAACCCTACAAGAGAAAAACATTTTTTTTTAATTCTTTTTTTTAGGAAGGAAATCTAAACAATAAACCAAAGAGAAATATTTTGAATTTTTATTTGATATCCCTGAAGAAAGATTTCAAAACGAGAAATGAACAAGATAAAAAAATATTTTTTTGAATTTCAAATTTTGATTACCTAAAGGAGAATTACTAATGATAAACCAAATATAAAATATATTTTTTTCCTTCTATGTACAATGTCCTAAGGTTCTAGTGAAAATAGAAAGAATATTTTTTTTTTGTTTTATTAATTTCTGAAAGAAGAACCTCAAAGGAAAATCTTTTTAGCTTTTGGAATTAATATCTTAAAAAAAACTTGTACAGAAATATCAAAAGAGAAAAATTCCATTTTTGTTTTTGAGTTTTTAGTCCTAGCATCCTAAGGGAAATATAAAAGCAATTTTTTTAAAAAAAAATTTTGAGTGCTAAATATTAATTTCCTAAGGGAAAAAACACCTCAAAATTTCTTTTTTTTTTTAAAATTTCTAAGAGTAGTATTTCTAAAGAAAATTCTGACGGAATCATAAAAACCCAAAATATCTTTTTTTCATTTATAATACATTTTTCAAATACAAAATAGGAAATAATAACAAAAGACTCGACAAACTTAACTAGACTATGACAGACTCTAGCATCAACTAAATGACTGAATACTACCGTAAAAGACTAGAAAGTAAAACATGAACAATAGACTTAAAAACATAAAAAGGCTCCTGAGACAGCTCCTGAATGCAGTGGTCCTGGGGTATCTGTCACGCTCAAACTCCGACAAGTATATCCACTCCGACAAGAGGTCTGTTATTTTGGGTACACCTGTCCTAAACAGACCCAACCCCTGTGTTGAGTCCCCAAAGTCAAATGCACGTGATACAACAAACGTTCCTACTAGGGATCCGGCATGAGGCTATGCTATTCTATGTTTAAAAACCTGGGTTTATTTGTTCTAGACCTGGCTTACTCGAGCGGACAGCTCAAGCCGGGGTGGGGGGGGGCAACGTACCGAGAATACAAACGGTTCACCGGCTTCGCAACTTGTCCGAACCTCGTTCTAAAATTGGGATATGACTCTAACAGAAAAGAAGTCACACGAAGTGCACACTTCCCAGATGATTTAGAAGACTTAGCGAGAAGAGGGTTCCGTAACAATTTATATACAGTTCAACAATATCAAAGCGGTTAAAAAAAAGGGCATTTAGCACATTAGGCCCAACCATGTAAATAAAACCAGATAATAAATAAAGCCAAATATAACATTATTCAAAGCTCAAATTCTTGAACCCTGAACCAGAGATTCTGGGTTACATCCCCAGCAGAGTCGCCAGAGCTGTCATACCTCCGTTTTCCTACCCCCAAAAGGGGTGTAAGGGAGTTTTTTCCAACTTAAAGTGACAATCGAAACGAGATTATTTCATTAAAAATTCAGAGTCGCCACTTGGGATAGTTTATTGGTTTCCCAAGTTACCGGTTTAGAATCCCGAATCGAGGAA
The DNA here is from genome assembly GCF_000393655.2 of Nicotiana sylvestris. Classification (NCBI taxonomy): domain Eukaryota; kingdom Viridiplantae; phylum Streptophyta; class Magnoliopsida; order Solanales; family Solanaceae; genus Nicotiana; species Nicotiana sylvestris. Next base: position 115,327,161 of record NC_091062.1, on the reverse strand, counting down.
AGATTGACTCTGTTTTATAGTTCGCGAATACAGAAATTCGGGTAAGGAATTCTGTTAACCCGGGAGAAGGTGTTAGGCATTCCCGGGTTTCGTTGTTCTAGCACGGTAGCTCAACTATTACATTGACCTAATTATCTGATTAATTACACATTTTAAACCTACATGCATTTTTAACTTTAAAACTGCTTTTAATTATTAAAGGAATTATTTCAAGGTTATTTAAAACACATCGCAAGTCACGCTACATGAAATGCAACCGTGATTCACGACACGTTCTATTTAACCTTGTTGGAAATTGGAGTTGGGTCACATGAAATGCACCCCCGAGTTTAGGAAATTAATTTTAAAATAGCGCGTCTAAAGCAACTACGTGCTTTCAAGTTAATAACAAGGTTTTTGAGGGCCATGAAAAATTCAACTAATGGCACACCTCAATTTTAAAAGAATTAGCATTTATTAACCGAGGGCCATGGGTTATATAATTTTGTTTATGGCACACCTCAAGCATTCTCTTACGATTAATTAATTGAATAAGGTAATAAACTCAAATTTTCTTTCGTTTAATGACAAGATAATGGCCAAACAATTATCATAACTTCTGTTAAATCAATAAAATCAAGTAAGTAATTCACGGGCCAAATATTTGCTTTCATTTAGTATTTACCCTAACCACATGGCCGATTCAAACACTAAACAATCACAAATAAAGGTCATAATTTTGACAAATTAAACTTATCAGAAACAAAATGCTACTACTATTCGTAATGCCTCAAACAAGCACCAGGATTTGCTTTAAGCGATAGTTGTATGAGATTTCACGCTAAGTAATTGAAACAATAAAATATTTATGGACTGGGTTGTTGAGATTACGATCAGATTTGTGGAAAACTGAGTATAAGTAGTGAATGCGTGAAGATATAATTTCAAGCTTTCCGTTGAGGCATTCCATTGAACAAACAGAAACTGTATACACAACAATGGAACAATAGACGAACACATCAAACAAGATAAGAGGATATGACATTTATTCGAGCTTTTCCACTTTCAAGTCTTATAACAAAGTTGTTTACAGCAACATGGCATCGGCGTAATAGAAAAAATTGATAACCGGCGCTTCGACTGGAACTCGACGACCTTGAACGGGAACCTCACCCAAGCAGAATCAACCTCGACCTCGACTGTGAATCGAAAAGAACACTCAACTAAACCAGAGAAGGGTGAGGAGTCATAGTGTTGTTGAAATCACACGACCAAGGCGAGCTTGTTAACGTGAATTTCTCTATGTGCTCGTCAATGAATGAAGCTATTGAGTGTCTTAATCTCCCCTGCCGATTTTGCTATGTTTTCCTGTCTTTCTCACTATTTTCGTTCACTCTAAGAGCTAATCCCCTACTCTCAATCTCCTGTTCTATTTTTTCTTTGCCCTTTTGCGTGTGTTAGCTTCAGGGGCGTGAGATGAGGGGGTCATTTTGATTTGCTGAAGACGGCGGATCATTTCCTTGTCTGTGTAGGTCTGATTTTTAGGTCTCGAAAATGAAGAAGAAGCTTATGCTTTTTTATCTTATGGAGAAACGGCGAATCTGATAAGAATGTAAGGTTTTAGGCGTTCCATTTATATTTTAGGTGTTGGTACTATTATAGGAGTAGCAACTAGGTTAGGGGTATGGGCCTAGGAATTATGGGTATGGAAATTATGGGCTAGGTCCAAAATTAGGCCTAAAGATGGGTTGCTCGAGCCCAAGTTTTATTCTTTCCCCGCTAACGAGATTAAAAATGCGACCTTATTTATTAATTAATCTTGCTTAAGTAAAATAAACTATTAAAATAAGACTGACCGTTAAAATAAACTACTTTTTTTTAGTATTTTTCAAGATTAAAAATTTACTACAAAACATTAATGGAACATTTTTTGGTAATTTTTATTTTTCTTGTAATGAAATAAAGTAAAAGAGTAAAAATTAGTTGAAATAACTATATTAGGCCTAAATTAAATATTTACGTGCTAAAATATGAAAAATCTTGGGGAGGGTCAAAAATCACATGTCTACAATAACACTAGTGCTATAAGTATGAAAAAGAACCTTGTTCATCATAAGAGTACTAAGCACATAGATGCTAGACACCACTTTTTAAGAGATAACTATGAGAAAGGATTGATCTCTATAGAATTCTGTGCTACTGACAAACAAATTGCTGACATCTTCACTAAAGCACTGAGTAGAGAAAACTTTGAGAGGAACAGGTTGGAATTAGTGATGATTAAGATCACCTAATAGGTCCAGGTCAGAATGAACAATGAAAAAATTGAAAAACAATTTGGTTAGAAAGTCTATAAATTGTGTATAATTAGATTAAATCTTGCTCAGTCTCATACTTTCCATAGTATACTCTTGTGTCATGTGTTAAAGTGACTCATTAATCTCTAATGATATTTTCTCTATTTTGGTAAATTTAGACTTACACAAGAGAGTTATCAATGAAGAACCTGGTTCATCAAGATAACACAGTATGTTTTCTACACTCTGCATAATTTGAAATTACTATATTTGGATCATGAGCAGATTCCTACCAAATACCAAAGTTCTTTTGAACTTATTCGTTACAAGTGAACCGGTTACGTTCAAGACTCCTAACCGTATTAAACTACCTAGATTCTTTTAAGTTTACTATTTAGGGGGGAGAAAGTAGTTCTTCCGAAATTGAACAAGTATCTTCTGATTCTAAAGTTTCTCTTGAGACAATTTCTAAAGTTGCTGCAGATTTGGAAAATAGATTTGTAGGATCTATAACAGGTGTTGAGACTATAGAATCTGGAGCAGTTGGTGGTAAAAATAGTAAAAAGGAGAGCAAGGGTGGCTAGGAGTACTGTGAGGGAAAAGGGGACAAGAGTGGTTGATTCTTCACCCACTCCCGTGAGTTTAACCAAAGACGCATGTGCAATGGTTGTTTGGGGAGATGAACCCGGTTCATCTGTAGAGGAAATCCTCGCAAGACCTGCAGAAGAAAGTGACTGAAAGCTATAATTCAGCTTCTTGATAGAGTTATTAATGGCACCAAAACTCATACCATTCCCTATGGCTTCATTCTCACAACCGTGCTTGCACATTTCAATGTACCTATGAAAAGGTGGGAGGTTAGTACAAGCATGGATCATTTTTGGGTTGATACTCTTCTTGCTTGCGATATGAAGTCAATGCCACTCCTAAAGAACCTAGTTCATCCTAAAAAGTACCAGTGAATAGCAAGGTCAGAGCCTTGGGGCAAGAAAGTGGGGCTAAGGATGCTGAGATTGAAAGGCTGAAGAAGAGGTTGGTTGAGATGGAGACTAAGAGAGATGCTCTCAGAACTGAGATGGCAAAAGAAAAAGAGAAGAATGATGGCATTCTTCAAGGTGTGTTGAAACACGTCCAAGCTAAAAATCAAGCACCTATTTCTTCCCAGCCTTAAACCTCCTAGCCTAGTGTAGATTAACCAGTGACCCAGTTAAGGATTTTTTGTTTCTTTTGCTCATGTTTTTAGTATTTTTATTTCTTCTTATGCTTTGTGTTAGAATCTTATCAATCATCGAAATTAATCGTCTTTTGCTCTAACTGTTTGTTTATATTTCTTTGATGGTTAAAATTATTAGCTTGATCTATGATGATTAATCCATGATTGCAATTGAAGTAGCCTCAGTGGTCATGAGTAAGCTTTAAAATATGGTTATCTCACATTTCCTATGCAACTTTTCGATGATGCCAAAAGGGGGAAAAAGGTTGTGCTTTAAACAAGTGATGTTTATAACTTAATGTACATGGTCCTTGATGATAAGTGATAAAAAGGAAAAATGCTTCTAGCATTGTGTTGATGTTGAGCTGAGTTGAAACAGGGCCTAAGCTTATGAAAAACACAGAGTTTGTCATCATCAAAAAGGGGGAATTTGTTGTCCCAAGTAAAGGTTAGTTTTGAAGACTGACAAAGGAACTCAGGATGAACTATGTCCATCCCTCAGGTCCATCCCTCAGGTGCACAAAAACGGGCAGATTCGAGCATGTGGGTTGCACGTGAAGAAGATAAGCTTAACTTGGTGTATTTAATATCTCCTGATCGAAAAGGTTGCATAATTGATAAGGAGAAGGACTCCTTAATCAAAGAGAACACTATCCATGATAGGGAAGGAGTTAGAAGTTGAAATCAACTAGAACTCTTCCACCAAGGAAGAGTTGCATCAGAACTCTAGTTATTTCTTCATCTACTAACTCTATAAATTGCAGGATGTTCTCACATTACAAGTGTAGCACAAAAATGCAGAAGTGAAACGTGAATTGAGAGCAAAATAGCAAGGCTTTTTGCAAGCAGTTCGTGTGTGATTCAAGTGTGCAAATCTGAAGCTACATGAACCAGATTGAACAACCAGCTCCATAAAGAGCTTCATGTGTCTATCTTTTATTCTAGTTCAATTGTAGTAGGTGATTTTATATTGTACCTTTGAGCTTTCATAGAAGCAATTGTATTAGGTACCTAGAGTGTTCAAGTTAGAGTTAACTTGAAGTTGTCACAACAGTTGAGGTTTACAAAGTGTTTTTGCAAATGTTGTTTTGGATCAGTGATTTTAGTGGAAGTTTGGGAAAATCCTACTGAGTGGTAGGTCGTGGTTTTTTCACCTTTTGAGCCAGGTGTTTTCCATGTAAAAATCTTTATGTTCTTTATTTTCTGTATTCTTTATTCCACAAACAGTAGTAGTTGGAACACCTAGAAGAACCAGGTTTTTCTATAGAATAGTTAAGCGAAAATTGGGTACCACACAAATCACCCCCCCTCTTGTGTGGTATTGACGCTTAAAACATCAGAGACAGATTGCGTCCAATATGTCTTCAAATGCTACCAATGTCAAGTGCATGCCGATATGATAAAAGTGCCGCCGAATGAGCTCAATGCAACAAGCTCACCTTGGCCATTCGCCGCTTGGGGAATGGATGTCATTGGTACGATCGAGCCCACCACTTCAAATGGGCAAAAGTTTATTCTAGTAGGCATTGACTACTTCACAAAATGGGTAGAGGTTGCATCCTACAAAGTTGTAACCAAGAAAGTCGTCGTAGACTTTGTCAAGGATCGTATTGTTTACCGATTCGGAGTTCCGAAGTCCATTATCACTGATAATGCCGCCGATCTCAATAGTGATCTAATGAAAGGCATGTGTGAAACTTTCAAAATCAAGCACAAGAACTCCACATCATACAGACCTCAAATGAATGGAGCCGTAGAAGCCGCTAACAAAAACATCAAGAAGATACTAAGGAAGGTGGTAGAAAATCACAAACAATGGCATGAGAAGCTACCCTTTGCTTTGTTGGGATACCGCACTACAATTCTCACATCAACTGAAGCAACTCCCTACATGCTGGTTTATGGTACCGAAGCTGTCATCCCAGCCGAGGTAGAGGTTCCTTCTTTAAGAATCATACAAGAAGCCGAACTTAGCGATGCAGAATGGATAAGGAGCCGCTATGAGCAATTTGCCCTTATATATGGAAAAAGAATGAATGCAGTATGTCACAGTCAGCTTTATCAGAACAGAATGTCCAAAGCTTTCAAAAAAAGGGTCAAATCAAGAAAGTTTGCACCAGGACAGCTGGTGCTGAAGAAGATCTTCCCAAATCAAGATGAAGCTAAAGGGAAATTCTCTCCCAACTGGCAAGGTCCTTACATGGTTCACAGGGTACTAACAGGAATAGCGCTCATACTAGCATAAATGGACGGAGAAATCTGGCCAAAACCAATCAATTCAGACGCAGTCAAGAGATACTATGTTTAGAATACTTACATTTCTTCATCTTATGTAATTGAACTATGCTTGACCTGATTCCCATTTAAGAGGGGGTACGTAGGTAGCCCTGTGGGTTCGGTCATATCATAATAAAATTTCCATATCCCCCCAAGATCAAAAACTGGGCAGAATTTTGAGGAGGATCCCGAAAATTCCGGAGCAAGTCCAGCCAACGCCATTGCATGCCAGAAAGTCAGAAATTGGTCAAAAACTGGGGTAGAATTTCGAGAAGGATTCTCAAAATTCCAAAGAAGGTTCAACAAGTTTCGTTACTCGCAAATGGCCAAAGGATCATCTACAAAACTGGGGCAGAATTTTGAGGAGGACCCTCAAAATTCTAACACAAGAAAGCTGCAATGTCTCTGAAACGTGTTACAGTCACTAGTTCATCTGAAATTACTTGATATTTCACTATGTTTCTAAAATGACTCTATTTTTATCAATAATTGCATATTTTTGAAAACTCTATATCTGTAACAGTCAGGTGTTACCCAAGGAAACTCAAACGAGGCCTCCAGAACGGAGCAGAGTAAGGCCAGCGGACAAAGGCTCGAAACAACCTGCCCTTATGAAACCTACAATTTTTCTTTGAGAGCAGGCACATCTGACATAGCGATAGCATTCGCAAATATATATACACGAAGAAAAATCACTATCAAACAGGCCACCAGACACTAAACGTATCCCCAGCTAAGAAACATTCTACCCTTATTTGCTATTCATTTTTTGCATGGGACTAAGCCCTATCTCGAACCATGAATGAGGCAAAGCCTTGCCTCCATATTGCATAAGGCTAAGCAATGCCTTCCATTTGCATGGGACTAAGCCCTGTCCCGAATCTTGCATGAGGCTAAGCCCTGCCTCCATATTTGCATAAGGCTAAACACTGCCTTCCATTTTCATGGAACTAAGCCCTATCCCGAACCTTGCATGAGGCTAATCCCTACCTCCATATTTGCATAAGGCTAAGCTCTTCTCTATATTTGCATGGGACTAAGCCCTATCCCGAACCTTGCATGAGGCTAAGCCTTGCCTCCTTATTTGCATAAGGCTAAACACTTCCTTCCATTTGTTTGGGACTAAGCCCTGTCCCAAACCTTGCATGAGGCTAAACCCTGCCTCCATATTTGCATAAGGCTAAGCTCTGCCTTCCATTTTCATGGGACTAAGCCCTGTCCCGCATCCTACATGAGACTAAGCTTCGTCTCCATCTTACATGAGGCTAAGCCATGCCTTCATATTTGCATAAGGCTAAGCTCTGCCTTTAATTTGCATGGGACTAAGCCCTTTCCTGCATCTTGCACGAGACTAAGCTTTGTCTCCGATTTTGCATAAGGCTAAGTGTTGCCTTCTCGTAGGACTAAGCATTGTCCCTCCTTGCATAAATGTTGCTCTATGCCGGTACTATCCATTTGCTCCTCTTTCGGGATAAACTCTACCCTCAACTTCACAAGAATAAGACTTGTGTTGCTGACTTTAGCATCATACTGTTGCATTCTCATGGGCTGAAATATCGCCAACCTGTCCAAAGGCGCCATAGTCGAAAGGCATCATCCTCATAGCCAGAAGACACCATGCCATGGCCCGAGGATCTCTAAAATTTGCATATCACTATTCAAAGGCGACATGGTTCGGAGGCACCATTTTCGTGGCCCGAGAACATCATTTCATGGCCTACGAATCTCTTATCTGAATAATTCATGGTCTAGGACATCATGGTCTAAGGACATCATCCTTAATCGTCCGAAGACAACTTTCATGGTCCGAAGGAAATCTACATCATTTTTAAATTTTTTCGCACAAATACATGTTCGCAGTGTCTCTTTATCTGCAGGTGACCGGTAAGCAACCGCTATCCCAGCAGGAGCGACCTCACTCCAGTTCCTTCAACTATCTCAAAATCGACCATTCACCATAACCACTCTTTCATCCATCCTGAAATCTCATGTCCCTTCTTGTAAAGATTTCATCGGTACATTCTGCCGATGGATCCGGAACTACACATGGCCTGATTCCTGTAAAACTAGGGATATGTAGGCAGCTCAAAGACCAGAGTCCGGCCTCTATCTTTTAAAATATCCCATTCAGTCAAAATTGGTCATCATTTCTTTACCCGAAAACTCTTTCATCCTTCTGGGGTAAAGAGGGACAACTGTTGATACCCAATTTTCCCTATAATATTTTTGAAATGCATATATACCCTTAAAACTATGCATTAGCATCAATGGGTATTTTTTTATAATTTTTATATTTTTAAATTAATTTATCTCAATATTTTCTTCATATAAATAATTACAAAATTGCATTACAGATGATTTTAAAACATCTCTTTATTTAATAGTACCATTTATGGTCTTATTAAGTTTCAATCATTTCACAAATGGCCAGATTTACACCTTTTGGTTACAATTGCACTGATTTTGCAATTATAGCCCATGTACACATCACTGCATAGAATTATTTTTTCTCATTGTTAATTATTTTATAAAATAATTTTATTCAATTATTTGGGTATTTAACAAATAGCCTTTTAATCTCCCTAATTTTCGAACCCAAAAACCAGCCCAAATCTCTAACCCCGTTCACCCCAGGCCCATCTGCAATTAGACATGACCCAAGCCCCCTAATCCTGGCTAGTGATCTCTGAGATCAACGACCCATATTGGTTCTTACCAATTTTAACTCCAAACGACCCCCTCCTAACCTAAACCATTTTCCACCATACCCCATCGTCACCCGTTCCCTTCTCTCTGAAATGCTCTCTACCTAAACCATAATCCTCAGGCGCCTTCATCATCTTAGACCTCCGTTCTATGATGTTTCTCTGTCATCTCAGGCCTATATTGGCCTCCTACTTGCTTTGGTTCATCAGTTTCTTAGATCCTTGGGAAGATCTCAAGGGACCTAGGCGATCTGGTTTGCACCCTTGATTTCTTTTCCTGTTTCAGGCCATTTGCTCGACCATGATAAGAAGCCACTCTTATTTTGATATGAATCCATGATTTTCTAGACCTATGTTCTCGTCTCTGTCATGCTTTCTAAAAACCCTAATTGTTTATTTCCGATCTTCTCATATTTGTATAGATCTGAGATGAATCAAACATATCTAACATGTTTTCCTTGAAATTTTCTAGTTTTTCAACTGATTCCCCATTTTCCTAAACTAGTGTTTACCCTAAGTCATCTTATCAAAAGGTTTTTCGGACTTTTGAATGCTTAGTCGTTTGTTCTTATGTGTTTTGACTGATTTATGCTAAAGTTGTATAAGCCCTAAGTAGATTTGTGTTAAAACTCTAACTGTCTGATGTTTTGCTTCAATTCTGAGCTTTTCAAAGTTACCAGTCGTGTTAGTTCATTCTGTATTCTAATTTACATGCCTTTCCTTAGTCAGATTCCTTACTTTGTGATTTTTTTATCCTAATTAACCTCTATTAGGATTTTGAATTATTTTCCGCCTAATTTCTCTGTGTCCCTAAAGTTTTATTCAGCCTATTTCATTTATGGAAATTGATATAATCTGTCCAGAATTGTTGAGTGATTTGCTCTGTTGACGTTCGTGTGTATGATTCTTGATTGTTACCTTGTTGATGACTTTAATTAGTTTTCTTGCCTTATTTAACTGCCTATAGTATCTACTGATTCTTTGCACGATTTCCTTAATTAGATTCTTAATTATTCACTCTTTGCCTAAGTCTAATTTGAATTTCTTTCCTTAAATATTTTTTGTCCTTACCGTTGGTTAATTACCCTTAATTAAAGGAAGGTTATGCTGATTTTTAGTGTATTGGTTCTGTGATCTTCCCTTGATTAACTAAAGTTGATTCTTTTACCTTATTGGCTCTACTCTTGAACTACTATATAGACTCCTCTGTTTTACTTCTGAACACACGAACATTAGTTCACGACACACACATACACTCAAACTCTTCTCCTTATTTGCTACTTGTGTTATTGTGGGTCTAGCCGGCTGAAAGCCAAGGCTAGATAGTGAGATTACACTTGCTCTATATTCTGCACTTTTTCTTTTCTTCAACTGGTATGTCTCTAGTTAAATTTGAAAAACCAAACTCTATGTGTTTCATTCCTGCACTAGTTCATTGACTATGAATTTAATCTATCCTTTTATTTACTTCTTTGCTTAGCATGCCTAAATTCTGCCCTGTTCAATGTATAACTAGTATGTCCACACTTCACCTGTTATCTGATGCTTGACTAGCCTGTTTGTGATTTATGATTAATCCCTTAACTATGTGATCATGTTGGTTGCTTAATGCATATGGTTGATCCTACTTGTGTGTCTAATTCTGTCCTCTACATCTTTGCTCCATGTCTTAATTGCCTACTATCCTGGTTAATTTGTTAAGGCTATGAAGCTCCTACGTGTTCTATGAATATTGTTGTCTACATGCCTCCCTCCATCCTATTCATGTACCCCTTGTGAGCACGTGATCTTTGCCCCACATGGGTTACTCATACATAATTTCAATAATTAGGTTTCTTCTTTTAATTATTTGTTATTTTAGGGATTTTTGTAGGGTTTTTATTTAATTATTTGCATTTTTGTGCATGTTTAAGTTTTATTTAAATTATGCAAAATACCAAAACATCATGCATTGCATTAAAGATTTATTTTTGTAATTTTTAAGATTAATTAATTAATTATTTGCTTTATTAAAAATGAAAATCACAAAATTGGCCAATTTCTACATTTTTCCTTTTTATTAATTTTTTTAATTTTGTAATTAATTAATTAGTTAAATTTTTCATATTTTAGGTCATTTAGGATTTTTAATTAAAAAAAGAGAGAAGAAAGAAAGAAAAGAATTTGAAAATAAAAGAAAAAAGAAGAGGGTAATTTCCGGAATTGGGTCCCAAAAGAGCACAAATTTTACCCCAAACCCGTCCAAATAACCAGGCCCAAAAATTGGTTCACCCGGTCCATTTCATGTGACCCCAAACGACCCTGTTTTATCCCAAATTGATCCCAGCCGTTGGATCTTATCAATCCAACGGCCCGGAACTGATCTGCCCTTTACCATATAACTGTCCTAACACGACCCCCCCAATTCAACCCTCACTCAGTCTCTCCCCTCTCTCAAAAGACCAAACCCTAGCCGCCCCTATACTCCATCGCCGCTCCACCGCAAACCACCCACCGAAAATCGCCTCACGGCGGTTCCGGTGGTCCAATCACCCTGAAAATAACACCACAGATTCCCCTCCATCTCCTCCTTCCAAATCTCCACTCCTCTTTCCTCGAATCCCCGCCGAGCTCTTCGAATCTTGAATCGAAGAAGCCGGCCGAAACCCTAAGTCGCCCAAAGAGCCCCAAATTCACACCATGGGATCCTCGTCCCCTCATCATCCTAAATCCCCAATCAATTTCTTCAAATCACCACTGAATAGCTCGAATCTTGTATCTAAGATTCAAACCAAAAAAAACCTAATCTTCTCAAATCAACCCCAAAGCTTCAATGCTTCTTCTTCCTTTGAGTTTAGGCTTTCAGAAGTCTTTTATCTCAAGGAGATCCAGTCAAAACCATGCAGAACTGGATCCCTTGGAGGAAAAGACCTCTGTTGGTCAAGGCGAGCGCGAGCTTCATAAGCTTCTTTCGTTTTTTCCAGTCGTAATGGTAAGTTTCTGTCACTTGTTTTTCCCATTCTTCTTTTCTTCTTTCTTTCTCCCTCTTTCTTTTTCAAAAGACGAGTCAGTGTTCTTTGTAATTTGATTTTCAGTTCTGTAAATTTGATTGTTTAGTTAGTAATTTTTTTTTGTTCTAGAATGCATTAGTTACTCCAGTTTGTTTTGTTCAAGTTTCATTAGGTTTTGTCGATTTAGTATTAATTCCAGATTAATCTAGCATATTAGAATAATTAGCACTTTCAGTTATTTTAGTGTGAATGCATCGTTTTAATTAGCCTTTAAGCGTGGTTTGATTTCATGAGCTTATTATGATTTGGTTTCATATGTCAATTGAAGCATGTTGAATATGGTAGCTTTAATTTTGTTTGCATTAGATTAATTAGGGTTAATGTTAGAGGCATAGACATCCTAATTGTTCCTTTCTTCTTTATGTTTCTATGAAATATTTAATTGATGAAAACATGTTCGAATCTCATGAGCTGGAGTAATTAGGTTTCCATTTTCTTTCATTTTAGGCTCAAGTCCTTAATCAGGTGTAAACAATTCAGTCACTCTGTTTCTGTCATCAGTTTAGTTTTAAATTAGTATTCTTTAGGGTTAATTAGATAAGCAACCTTTATTGATCAATAGGTTAGTTTTAAAATAGAATGAAATCAGCATGTTTTTGTTTCAGCATTAATGGGGTTTTCCTAATACTTTCTAGTTTTGTTTGGCTCTATTTGGCAATCAATAGAACTTAGGGACTTGCTTTGAATTAAAAGAACCTAGGTAAAACTGAAATAAGGGATAGCCTAGGGGGTAAAATTAGACTTCACTTAGGCTGAAATCAGAAGGTTCTAGTATTTAGGACAACTATCCCTATCCTTAGCAAAAATGTTGATATTGGATAAGAAAAAAGACAAGACAACTGTATAGAAAGGGTTGTACTATTCTGAAATTTAGGAATTTAGGTTAGAATATTCCCTTTTGATGCCATTTTTTGCACACTCTATAATAGGGAACATCACTCACTCACACAGGGAGATTTTTCCAGCACTGATTTACTGCATCAAAAATCATTCTTCTGCTGAAAAGACTAAGTTTCAAACTTTGAGAAAAACTTTCCTCTTTGGTTTTCTGAAAAGCTGAAAATGACTTGAAGTAGAAGAACTTCTCTTGGTCTTCTTGTGTTGAAATCTCTGGGTTTTTTGAAAGCTGAAGTTGGTTTCTGATTTCGTTATTTGTTTGGCTGCCTGCTGTTGCTCATTATTCTGGAAGAATCAGCTGTTCTAGTGACCTTTATTTGGTCTTGTTTGAATCATCTCTAGGTATGTACCCATATTTTGGCTATGAGAATGACTCTACTTGTGCAATCTGAAGTTATTCATGACTATGTGTGTATGGATGCATGTGTGAATAGTAGAAATTAATGTGTTGTTCATTATTCTTCATCAACTTTTTCATGTGTTTTTCTATGCATTTCAACATGTAGAAAAGTGGTGTCAAAATAACATCAATAGCTGTATCTTATGACAGTATTTAGGTTCAGTTCATAATGCTTTCTTTCTCTCCTTCATCTGATTCTTTTTCATTCCAAAATGCTGCTTTCATTTATCGTTTGGCTGTCTGATCATAAGCTGTAGCCTATTGGTTTAGCCACCAGTTGGTTGGACTAATTGATTCTGAAAGCTTTTGAGGTAGGATTTGCATGTTTTGGGAAAGAAGATGAGGCTGCTAGGATTTTGAGCTGAAGTCCTTTAATGGTTTATGTGTTTAACCTTCAATATGGTTAAACTCATGAACAATCATCTTCTTTTATTATTATTGCATTATTAAGCTTCATCTTAGGTCTGTCAAGGTAGTGTGACAGAAGTAATCTTGTTAATCTGACATTTTCCATGGTCAGATCTATGAGATACTTAAGAAACAAGGTTGATTTAGCCATAAGAAGTCTCATGTTGGGAGCCTAGGCATGTAGCTCTGTAAGAAGCAGCTCTGTAGTTGAGTTCTTGCAGAGTTGGCACATTGGATTCGAAGAAGTAATTAAAGGGAAACCTCGAATCAGTAGAAGCCTTCATTTTTACTGTATTTTTGTTCCTTTAGATTTTTTCGGATTATCATCTTTTAATGTGCTGGATTCTTTAGCAGTTTAGACTTCATTGTATAATTTTGGACTTACAAATTTGTAATCTGGACTGTTAAATTTTTTTTTAAAATCCAGATTAGTTATCAGTAAGCCTACAAAAGTGGGCTATTTTGTTCGAGCAATAAATGTATTCAGAGATATGTGCAAAGTTTGGTATTGGATCAAAATTAGGCCCAAACCTTGGGACTATTCGATACAAGTCTGGATCGAGCCATTTGGGCTTAGGCATTTGGACTTCGCGAGTTGACCCAACAGAATTTAATTCCTCGAATTTCCTCTACAATGAATATACTTGGGGTTGTGAGTAATTGTAAACTGAGTTGTATTTGCAAACAAGCCCAAGTGTTGGGCTCATCGAACAAATCTGACCTAGGTGTTTTGGCCTGGGTTATAAACACAAACCCAGGATTTACCTCATAGGTCATGGCATAAATGTGACATTTGTTTGCAAATTGTATGTATTGTGATTAACATTCAATTTTGATGTTTATGAGCCTGGATTTCTTTAACTCAAAGAGAGTGTTTCTCTTGCAATTACTAATTTATGTGTATACCATGGCTAAAAATGCAAAAGGGGTAGGTAGACCCAATCAGGAAATTTAGTAACTGGGCCTGCCTGAGTTAGCCCAATGTGGGCACAAACTTGTCTAAATTCTTAATAAAAGGCAAAAGTTCACAAGTTCTTTCTCTAATGGGCCAAGTCTTAGGCCCCAAATGTAGCTCCATCTAAAAGGTGAACCTTTCTTCTTAATTTAACTAGGCCAAGATTTCCCATTTCTAATTAAACGATCTCTTGTTTTAAGCCTCAGAATTAGTGGTCTTAACTAAATAAAATGAAACCCCTTCAGTAAAATAGATTGGGGTGTGCCATATACGAATATAATCTTTTAATTTATGGCCCTCATATAAATTTATTAATTTAGAAATGCTTTAAATAATCATAGTTTGATTTAGGCCCGATTTAGATTAGTGTTGCGGTTATGTATACGTTCGCGTAACATAATTGCAAATTAAACTCTTAAAAGACTCGAGGGATGCGTTCGCGCAACGTCAACCAAATTCTTCTTAATAAATAAATAAAGCGTTATTAATCGTGGACACGTTCGCGTGGCATGGTTTTTTGACGCGCCAAAGGAAGAGAGTATACGTACGCGTAACTCGATTCTTTAATTACGAATAATCAAGTTTTTAAAAGCGGTAAAAATGATAATTGCACATAGGTCATAAAAATGAGTAGTTAAACATTTAAGCAAAGTATAAATTGCTAAGCGACCGTGCTAGAACCACGGAACCCAAAAATGCCTACACCTTCTCCCGGGTTAACAGAATTCCTTACTTAGAATTTCTGGTTCACAGACTTCAAAAGGAAAGTCAAAATTTCCTCGATTTGGGATTTAAAATAAATCGGTGACTTGGGACACCAATTAAATTATCCCAAGTGGCGACTCTGAAATCAAATAAATAATCCCATTTCGAATAATGTCACTTAAATTGGAAAAACTCCCTTATATCACTTTCGGGTGTGTAGAAAGGAGGTGTGACAGCTCTGGCGACTCTGCTGGGGATAGGAGAACCCAGAATCTCTTGTTCAGGGTTCAAGAATTCGAGCTTGTTAATGTGACTTTTATTTGGCTTTATTGTTGATATTACTGTATTTTATGGACTTAATGTGCTAATTGTCATTTACCGCTTTGATATTACTTGAACTGTATTTAAATGCCTTCTTACGCCACCTATATAAGTCTTCTGAAAATGGTGCACACGTTCGCGTGACCCGCTTTTTCTGTAGAAATTATACCAAATAGATCGAGGCTGGGCCAGCAACAAGGTTGGGTAGACTTTAGTGCTCCCGGTACGTTGCCCCCTCTTCGGCCCTAGTTGTTCGCTCGGGTAACCCACGTCTAGACCACAAACCCCAAGTTTTAAACTTAGAATAACACAACCTCATACCGGATCCCTAGTAGGAACGATTATTTGCATCACGTGCATTTGACCTTGGGGACTCAACACAGGGGTTGGGTCCGTCTAGGACAGGTATACCCAAATTAAAAAGACCATCCTGATGCATCTTACGTACTACTTGCGCATCTGTTTGTTTCGGCTTACATGTTCACCGGATTCTAGAATAAAGAAAGAAAATTAAAAAAAAAAGAGTGAGAGGTAGGCATTTAGAAAATTTCGAAACTCTACCGAAATTCTGAAAAAGAAAAAGTCATTTCAAAATGAGTAAAAAATAAATTTCAAGTGCCATGTTTCCCGTGTTCCGTCATAATTGACCGAACTACGCGGGTCTAATTCTCACCGGATGTAAGATACATAGGCAAACCTCATCGGTTTCGACCCCAATTTTCAAAAATCCAAAAATATTTTTTATTTACTTCTTTTTTTTCAAAAAAAAAAATAGTCTTTCTTTATGACCCTTATTTAATAAAAAATAAAAAATCCAAAAATATTTTCATTTACTTCTTTAGAAAAGTTCTTTTTTGAGAACCCAATTTTCAGAAAAAAAAAATCTAAAAAGTTTTCCTCTAATTCCTTCTTTAAAAAACTTTCCTTTAAAAAAATTCAAACAAAAAAGTAAAAGTAGTTTTAAAACTCAATAAAGAAAAAGGAAAAAAATGGCTTCCTTTTTTTTTTCCTGATGTCTTTCATGCAAAAAAGAAAAATCAATAAAAATCGAAATCCAAAATACGGATTTCTTTCATTTGAAGTATTTTTCTAAAAAAAAACATCCAAAAAAATCAGAAACAAAAATCCAAAAATACTCTTTAGATGTTTTTCTTTTGTAAATGTCCACAAAAATTTTGAAAAAATTGAAGTCCAAAAAATATTTTTATTTTCCTTTAGAAGTACTTTTGTAAATAAATAAAAACTAAGAAATCCAAAACATTTTCTTAAAAGTCCCTCTTTCGAAAATTAAGAGGCAACTTCCAAAATCCAAAAATAATTTCTTTCTTCCTTAGAAAAAGATAAAACAAACGAAAACTCAAACAAAAATATTCTCTTCCTAGAGTTGCAATCTAGAAAAGGAATTTTTTAGAAGTCTTTCTTTCAAAAAATAAAAATCAAAAATAAAAAAAATATTTCCTTTTTTAAAACATTTCTTTCCAAAAAATTCCAACCAAAAAAGGGGGTTAGCTAAGTTTACTCAATTCCCAATCTTCCCGAACTATGCAGGTCTGATTCTCACTGGATGTGGGATACGTAGGCAAACCACATAAGGTTCAGCCTCATTTTTTTTAAAATAAAAGGTGTTTCAGGATTTTTGTCAAAACAATAAGCCGACCTAGCTTCGGTTTTATTTAAGTCGTTTCTTACCGGAATAGCCTTAGATTACATTCCAATTGTCGAAAGGCTATTTTTGGGAGGAATAGGCAAAAATTTATTTTTTCTAATAAAATACTTACCCCCTGCCTCAAAATTCGCTTGGAATTGTGAAGGGGCCACGTTTGCGACAACGACCATTTTGCTAAAAAGGGGTCCTTTGTCCGTTGATTTTTTTTAGAAAACTTATTTTGCAAAAAGAGTCCACAAGAGTCAAACCCTAAGCCTTAACCCTCCACATGTACAAATGAATATCGTCCAGGAATCATCGCAACTGTCATAGAAAGGGCTCGGACATCATGCACATCAAGCCACGAGAGGATTTAATTAAGGCTCTGGTGACCTTTTGGGATCCCGTTCACAATGTGTTCCGTTTCGTGGATTTTGAGCTCACTCTCACTCTAGAAGAAATAGCCGGGTATATTGATTTCGGCCAGGAGTTAAGAAAACAACAACTCATATTCCCCAGGGCTCCCTCAGTGCACAAGTTCTTCGGCCAGGAGTTAAGAAAACAACAACTCATATTCCCCAGGTCATACGATGACATGCTAGGACTAAGTGTTGATTTGGTGGTTCATAAGTTGCCAACTTACCCCCATTGTCCCCCTGTCCAGCAAAAGGAAAGAAAGTTTAAAACCGATATCAGCGACAAGATTAAAGAAGAGGTCACAAAACAGTTGAAAGCGAGGGTGATCCGAGTGGTTCGATGCACCACATGGTTAGCCAATGTAGTTCCCGTGCCAAAGAAGGATGGGAAAATTCAAGTGTGTGTGGATTACAGTGATTTAAACAAGGCAAGTCCCAAAGATAACTTCCCTTTGCCAAACATCCACATTCTTGTTGATAACTGTGCCAAACATGAGATACAATCCTTCGTGGATTGTTACGCAGGATATCACCAGGTATTGATGGATGAAGAAGATGCAGAAAAGACAGCTTTTACCACACATTGGGGTACATACTGTTACAGAGTCATGCCATTTGGTTTGAAGAATGCCGGGGCAACCTACATGAGAGCCATGACTGCTATTTTTCATGATATGATGCACCAAGAGATAGAGGTGTACGTGGACGATGTAATCATCAAATCCAAAACCCAGGACGACCACGTTCAGGACTTGAGAAAGTTCTTTGAGCTATTGCGCAAATATGATTTGAAGCTAAACCCAGCCAAATGTGCATTTGGGGTACTATCCGGCAAACTTTTGGGATTCATAGTTAGTCGGAGGGGCATCGAGTTGGACCCAACAAAGATAAAGTCTATTCGAGAGTTGCCTCCTCCAAGAACCAAGAAAGATGTTATGAGTTTGTTGGGAAGATTGAACTACATCAGCCGATTTATTGCTCAGTTGACATCCACGTGTGAACCTATATTCAAATTGCTGAAGAAAGATGTGGCAATTAAATGGAAAAACTAGTGCCAAGATGCTTTTGATAAAATCAAAGAATATCTGTCGAATCCGTCGGTATTGGTCCCACCTGAGCCAGGGAGGCCTGTTTTCTTGTATTTGACAGTCTTGGAAAATTCCTTCGGCTGTGTCCTCGGGCAACATGATGCGACCGGAAAGAAAGAGCAGGCCATTTACTATCTGAGCAAGAAGTTTACCGGTTATGAAGCCAAGTACACTTTATTGGAAAGAACTTGTTGCGCTTTAACATGGGTCGCTCAGAAGCTGAGGTATTATTTGCAAGCTTACACCACTTAGCTCATAACTAGGTTGGATCCTTTAAAATACATATTCCAGAAACCAATGCCCACTGGGGGATTAGCAAAGTGGATGATCTTGCTCACAGAGTTTGACATAGTCTATGTCACTCGCACGGCAATGAAAGCCCAGGCGTTAGCAGATCATTTCGCTGAGAACCCGGTTGATGATGAACACCAACCTTTGAGTACTTACTTTCCAGATGAAGAGGTAAATCAGTTGAGGCAATATCTGAAGACACCCATGCTTGGAAAATGTTCTTTGATGGGGCGGTGAATGGAAAAAGTGTTGGAATTAGGGCAATCTTGATCTCACCCACCGGCCAACATTATCCAGCCACAACCCGGCTTTGGTTTTTCTGCACAAACAATACCGCCGATTATGAAGCATGCATTATGGGTATGAACATGGAAATCGACCAAGATGTTGAAGAATTGTTAATCATGGGAGACTCAGATTTAATTATCCGATAAGCTAAAGGAGAATGGGAAACCCGAGATGTCAAGCTTATTCCTTATAGGCAACATGTGGAAGATCTTGGCAAGCGATTCAAGTCAATAGAATTCAGGTACATCCCTCGCTGTCACAATGAATTAGCTGATGCACTTGCTACTTTGGCCTCGATGCTTCCATACACAGGCAATGCTTACATTGCTCCTTTGGAAATCCAAATCCGGGAAAGGCACAGTTACTGCAATACAGTTGAGGCAGAACCAAATATTCAGCCATGGTACCATGACATCAAAAGATTTTTGAAAATGCAAGAATACCCCGAGCAAGCCAGTGGGGATCAAAAGAGAACCATTAGACGACACGTGAGTAGTTTCTTTTTGAGTGGTGATGTCCTATACAAAAGAACTCCAGACCTCAATTTGTTAAGATGTGTTGACGCAGAAGAGGCTGGAAGAATCATGTACGAAGTGCACGCAGGAGTGTGCGAACCCTACATGAACGGGTATGTTTTGGCAAAGAAATCCTTTGAGCAGGTTATTACTGGATGACCATGGAAAAAGACTGCTTCAGTTTTGTTCGGAAATGTCATCAGTGTCAGGTGCACGGGGATTTGATTCATGCACCACCCACAGAACTACATCCCATGTCAGCACCTTGGCCATTTATGGCTTGGGGCATGGACGTCATTGGGCCGATCGAGCCAAAAGCCTCAAATGGGCACAGATTCATATTGGTCGCCATCAACTATTTCACGAAATTGGTTGAAGCAATCACTCTCAAGTCTGTCACCAAGAAAGCTATGGTAGATTTCGTGCACTCCAATCTTATTTTCCATTTCGGTATCCCTGTAACTATTATCATAGATAATGCTGCAAACTTGAATAGTCATTTGATGGGGTAGATATGTGAGCAATTCAAGATAACACATCGGAACTCTACTCCTTACCATCCCAAAGACAACGGTGCCGTTGAAGCTGCAAATAAGAACATCAAAAAGATTTTGAGAAAGATAATTTAAAGTTCCAGGCAATGGCATGAAAAGTTGCCTTTTGCATTGTTGGGGTATCGTACTACTGTGCGCACGTCGGTCGGAACAACCCTGTACCTTTTGGTTTATGGCACTGAAGCCGTAATACCCGCGGAAGTTGAAATCCTTTCTCTCCGGATCATTGTGGAAGCTGAAATTGAAGACAGTGATTGGGTCAAAACCCACCTGGAGCAGTTAACCCTGATTGATGAGAAACGAATGGCCGCAGTCTGCCACGGGCAGTTGTACCAACAAAGAATGGCCCGTGCTTACAACAAGAAAGTGCGGCCTAGAAATTTGAAGTGGGGCAACTCGTTCTAAGGCGTATTCTTCCCCATCATCAGGAAGCAAAAGGGAAATTTGCTCCCAATTGGAAAGGCCCATACATCATCAGAAAGATATTTCCCAGAGGAGCGTTGTACTTGGGAGATATCGAAGGAAATGATCCCGAGGCAGTTGTAAACGCCGACGAGGTCAAAAGGTACTATGTCTAGTCCTTCTGTAGCAATAGCACTATCCGATTGGGATGACGAAAGCTTTCATTCTCGCTACCCCAAACACTCAAATCCTTTTGCTAACCCTTTCAGCCGGTTACTTTTCTTTCATTACCCTATTCGGAACTCAAAAAAAACAACAACACCAACAAAATCAAAATGTTTTCCTGAACTATGTTCGACTTGATTCTGAAAGGATACGTAGGCAGCCTCTCTCTGGGGTTCAGTCACACCGAAACGAAACTTCAATTTCCCCCCAAAAGTGAAATTGGGGAAGATGTTATAATGATTTGGTGATGATCCCGCCCGAACAGTTCAAAAGTTGTAATTCGATCCAAGTCCTTCCGATCAATCGGCAAAAGGTTTTTCAAAATCGGAGAATGCGGTTTTTTGGATCCGGTGCAATCAAGACAATAGAAATAAAACAAGAGAGTCTTGTTAGTGAAAACTCGTAAAAAAGCACTATAAGGCGATGGTCAGAAGAGAAATGAGAGAGGTCGATTGGCAAAAACCCGAAAAGGGTGCCGTTGATCGAAAAGAAAGAACCCCTCACCACCACTGGTACTGAAATGGTCCTGGCAAGTTTCCTTGGTTTTAAAAACATGTGGCGCAATGGTTATGTGAGAAGTAAGATTAGTTATGCGGATCGGGTATCCTATCCAAGAAGCATGTTATGTTTATTTGAAGTCTGCATGCATCCCAGATAAGTCTGTTTCTTCTTCCCCGAAAGGGACACTTCTCCTTAAATTCATTTTCCTGTCCTTTGTTTACTTTTCCTTTAATCCCTTTCGGTCTAACTTTGTTCCGAAGCTAATGTAAAGAAAAGGTGGCAAGATTGGTTTTGCAGGGTTCTGCTTAATAAAAGCCAAGTCCAAATAAAAGTACCCAGCCTCAGTGGGTGCATCAAGTCGATCCTGACTGGCCAAGATAACTGATGCTTTGAATTGGAGTTTATTGAAAATGAAAAGAAATCCTAAGTCAGGGCCCCTAGAGGCAGAAAAAAATGAAAGGGCCAAAGCCTATAAGCCGTCATGAGAAATTTCGAAAAGTTGAGCTTCTCGGTTTTAGGATAGAGATCAATCTTCAGAAAAGCCAGCAAGTAGCAGAGGTTCCAACAAAAAGATTTGAGCCAAGATCAAGTGATCAAAAACAATGAAGGCCACAAAACCAACCACAGTTTCAAACTAACAATTGTTCTTTGTTTGAAAAGTTGAAACAGGTGCAACCCAAAGCAACCGTGCGAGAAGCAGGTACAACCGAAAGGGAAAAGATGTGCAAGAGCTAGAAACAGCTTGCCACAACAACCACTCCAAATAAGGGAAATTCACTCCAAGTTTCTTTCCCGCATTTTATTGAAAAATGGAAATTGAAAAAAAGAAAGGGAAGTAAAAAACAATTGTTAGCTTGGGACTCCTAACCTCAATCTTTTACGCCTTTTTATTTACCTACATTAGGGCTCCAATCCCTGAGTTGAGATTTTTAGACATAGGGCCTCCATTACCTAGTCGCCTTTTACCAACATTAAGGCTCCAATACCTAAGTTGAGTTTTTAGACATAGGGCCTCCATTCCCTAGTCGCCTTTTACCAACATTAGGGATCCAACCCCTGAGTTGAGTTTTTAGACATAGGGCCTCCATTCCCTAGTCACCTTTTAGAAACATTAGAGCTCCAATCCCTGAGTTGAGATTTTTTTAGACATAGGGATGCCATTCCCTAGTCGCCTTTTACCAATAGTAGGGCTTCAAACCCTGAGTTGAGATTTTTTAGACATAGGGCCTCCATTCTCTAGTCGCCTTTTACCAACATTAGGGCTCCAACCCCTGAGTTGAGATTTTTAGACATGGGGCCTCCATTCCCTAGTCGCCTTTTACCAACATTAAGGCTCCAATCCCTGAGTTGAGTTTTTAGACATAGGGCCTCCATTTCCTAGTCACCCTTTACAAACATTAGGGCTCCAACCCCTGAGTTGAGTTTTTCGACATAGGGCATCCATTCCCTAGTCTATTTTTACCAACATTAGGGCTCCAATCCCTGCGTTGAGTTTTTAGACATAGGGCCTCCATTCCCTAGTCGCCTTTTACCAACATTAGGGCTCCAACCCTTGTGTTGAGTTTTTAGACATAGGGCCTCCATTCCCTAGTTGCCTTTTACCAACATTAGGGCTCCAATTCCTGAGTTGAGATTTTTTAGACATAGGGCCTCCATTGCCTAGTCGCCTTTTACCAACATTAGGGCTCCAATCCCTGAGTTGAGAGTTTTTTTAGACATAGGGCCTCCATTCCCTAGTCGCCTTGCCTTTTACCAACATTAGGACTTCAATCCCTGAGTTAAGATTTTTTTAGACATAGGGCCTCCATTCCATAGTCGCCTTTTACCAACATTAGGGCTCCAATCCTCGAGTTGAGATTTTTTAGACATAGGGCCTCCATTCACTAGTCGCCTATTACCAACATTAGGGCTCCAACCCCTTGAGTTTTTAGACATAGGGCCTCCATTCCCTAGTCGCCTTTTACCAATATTAGGGCTCCAATCCCTGAGTTGAGATTTTTTAAGACATAGAGCCTCCATTCTCTAGTCACCTTTTACCAACATTAGGGCTCCAATCCCTGAGTTGAGCTTTTTAGACATAGGACCTCCATTCCCTGGTCGCCTTTTGCCAACATTAGGGCTCCAATCCATGAGTTGAGCTATTTAGACATAGGACCTCCATTCCCTAGTCGCCTTTCACCAACATTAGGGCTCCAATCCCTGAGTTAAGTTTTTAGATAAAGGGCTCCATTCCCTAAATCTTTCCTCTTAAACATACAATCCTTATTTTATTGCTTTCAATGGAGAAATAATGTAGATTTTAGTTGCAAATAACTCACGAAATTTTCTTAGTGAAAACTGGGGCAGAAAAATTTCGTTCGTTTGTTTGTTTTGGGTGTCTGGGAAGGTTTTGCCTCGAGGCACAGGATTCGAGATGAACAAAAGAATTATGTCTCAATCCAGAACAAATAAAAGAAGGAAAAGAACAAAAGAAGTGGATTCAAAAGGTTAAAGCGGAGAAAGATGCGGACTGCCCAAGTATGATTGAAGTCACAAGCTTCGCATGTCCCGCCTTGACCCAAAGATGAAGAAAGAACTAACACCTACAGTTGACGAGCATCAAGATTCAGATTGGAGTCCACAACAAGAACCAGCTAAGACTCAAGATCAAGCCTTAAGAGATTTATAGATAGGAATCTTGTAACTCGTAGTTGATAAGTTTAGCTAGCTTAGCTTTTTACTTCCAATTTTGGTGTAATAAGGAGCTCAACAAGTAGAAACAATAACAACAACAGTGAAATCACAGCTTTCTCGGTAGTCCGAGCTACCAAAACTTCCAGAACTACACTGACCTAATTCTTTTATAGCCAAGGATATGTAGGCAACCTTTGAAGCAAGGTTCGGTCAGACTCTTTTCAAAAAAATGCTTCTCATGGAGTTTCAAACGGGCAAAAATCCCTCATAATTGCTCATTTTATCTTTGCCCAAAAACCCTTCGTATCTCAGAGCAAAGAGGGGCAGCTGTGAGCACATGATTTTTGCCCCACATGGGTTACTCCTACAGAATTCCAATAATTAGGTTTCTTCTTTTAATTATTTGTTATTTTAGGAATTTTTGTAGGATTTTTATTTAATTATTTGCATTTTTATGCATGTTTAAGTTTTATTTAAATTATGAAAAATACCAAAATATCATACATTGCATTTAGGATTTATTTTTGTAATTTTTAGGATTAATTAATTAATTATTTGCTTTATTAAAAATGAAAATCACAAAATTGGCCAATTTCTATTTTTTTTCCTTTTTATTGATTTTTTTAATTTTGTAATTAATTAATTAGTTTAATTTTTCATATTCTAGGTAATTTAGGATTTTTAATTATTAGGACTTTTAATTAAAAAAAAGAGAGAAGAAAGAAAGAAAAGAATTTGAAAATAAAAGAAAAAAGAAGAGGGTAATTTCTGGAATTGGGTCCCAAAAAAGCCCAAATTTTATCCCAGACCCGTCCAAATAACCAGTCCCAAAAATTTGTTCACCCGGTCTATTTCATGTGACCCCAAAAGACCCCGTTTTATCCCAAATTGATCCCAGCCGTTGGATCTTATCAATCCAATGGCCCGGAACTGATCTGTCCTTTACCATATAACTATCCTAATGCGACAACCCCCCCCCCCAATTCAACTCTCACTCAGTCTCTCACCTCTCTCAAAATTCCAAACCCTAGCCGCCCCTATACTCCATCGCCGCTCCACTGCAAACCACCCAGCGAAAATCGCCTCATGGCGGTTCCGGTGGTCCAATCACCCTGAAAATAATACCACAGATTCCCCTCCATCTCCTCCTACCAAATCTCCACTCCTCTTTCCTCGAATCCCCGCCGAGCTCTTCGAATCTTGAATCGAAGAAGCCGGCTGAAACCCTAAGTCGCCCAAAGAGCCCCAAATTCACACCATGGGATCCTCGTCCCCTCTTCATCCTAAATCCCCAATCAATTTTTTTCAAATCCCCATTGAATAGCTCGAATCTCGGATCTAAGATTCAAACAAAAAAAAACTAATCTTCTCAAATCAACCCCAAAGCTTCGATGCTTCTTCTTTCTTTGAGTTTAGGCTTTCAGAAGTCTTTTCTCTCAAGGAGATCCAGTCAAAACCATGCAGAGCTAGATCCCTTGGAGAAAAAGACCTCTGTTATTCAAGGCGAGCACGGGCTTCATAAGTTTCTTTCGTTTTTTCCAGTCCCAATAGTAACTTTCTGTCACTTGTTTTTCCCATTCTTCTTTTCTACTTTCTTTATCCCTCTTTCATTTTCAAAAGACGAGTCAGTGTTCTTCATAATTTGATTTTCAGTTCTGTAAATTTGATTGTTTAGTTAGTAATTTTTTTTTGTTCTAGAATGCATTAGTTACTCCAGTTTGTTTTGTTCAAGTTTCATTAGGTTTTACTGATTTAGTATTAATTCCAGATTAATCTAGCTTATTAGAGTAATTAGCAGTTTCAGTTATTTTAGTGTGAATGCATCGTTTTAATTAGCCTTTAAGTCTGGTTTGATTTCATGAGCTTATTATGATTTGGTTTCATATGTCAATTGAAGCATGTTGAATATGGTAGCATTAATTTTGATTGCATTAGATTAATTAGGGTTAATGTTAGAGGCATAGACAGCCTAATTGTTCTTTTCTTCTTTATGTTTCTGTGAGATATTTAATTGATGAAAACATGTTCGAATCTCATGAGCTGGAGTAATTAGGTTTCCATTTTCTTTCATTTTAGGCTCAAGTAATTAATCAGTCGTAGATAATTCATTCACTCTGTTTCTGTCATCAGTTTAGTTTTAAATTAGTATTCTTTAGGGTTAATTAGATAAGCAACCTTTATTGATAAATAGGTTAGTTTTAAAATAGAATGAAGTCAGCATGTTTTTGTTTCAGCATTAATGGAATTTTTCTGATGCTTTCTAGTTTTGTTTGGCTTGATTTGGAAATCAAAAGAACTTAGGGACTTACTTTGAATTAAAAGAACCTAGGTAAAACAGAAATAAGGGATAGCCTAGGGGGTAAAATTGGACTTTCACTTAGGCTGAAATCAGAAGGTTCTAGTATTTAGGACAGTTGTCCCTATCTTTAGCAAAAATGCTGATATTGGATAAGAAAAAAGACAGACAGCTGTATAGAAAGGGCTGTAGTATTCTGAAATTTTAGGAATTTAGGTTAGAATATTCCCTTTTGATGCCATTTCTTGCATACTCTATAAAAGGGAACATCACTCACTCACACAGGGAGATTTTTCCAGCACTGATTTATTACACAAAAAATCATTCTTCTGCTGAAAAGACTAAGTTTCAAACTTTGAGAAAAACTTTCCTCTTTGGTTTTCTGAAAAGCTGAAAATGACTTGAAGTAGAAGAACTTCTCTTGGTCTTCTTGAGTTGAAATCTCTGGGTTTTTTGAAAGCTGAAGTTGGTTTCTCATTTGGTTGTTTGTTTGGCTGCCTGCTGTTGCTTACTATTCTTGAAGAATCAGCTGTTCTAGTGACCTTTATTATGTCTTGTTTGAATCATCTCTAGTTATGTAACCATATTTTGGCTATGAGAATGACTCTACTTGTGCAATCTGAAGTTATTCATGACTATGTGTGTATGGATGCATGTGTCAACAGTAGAAATTAATGTGTTGTTCATTATTCTTCATCAGCTTTTCATGTGTTTTTCTGTGCATTTCAGCATGTAGAAAAGTGGTGTCAAAATAGCATCAATAGCTGTATCTTATGACAGTATTTAGGTTCAGTTCATAATGCTTTCTTTCTCTCCTTCATCCGATTTTTTTTCCATCCAAAATGCTACTTTCATTTGTCTTTTGGCTGTCTGATCATAAGCTGTGGCCTATTGGTTTAGCCACTAGTTGGTTGGACCAATTGGTTCTGAAAGCTTTTGAGGTAGGATTTACATGTTTTAGGAAAGAAGATGAGGCTGCTAGGATTTTGAGCTAAAGTCTTTTAATGGTTTATGTGTTTAACCTTCAATATGGTTAAACTCATGAACAATCATCTTCTTTTATTATTATTGCATTCTTAGGCTTCAACTTAGGTCTGTCAAGGTAGTAACACTGGAGTAATCTTGTGAATCTGACCTTTTCCATGGTCAGATCCATGAGATACTTAAGAAACAAGGCTGATTTAGCCATAAGAAGTCTCATGTTGGGAGCCTAGGCAAGTAGCTCTGTAAGAAGCAGCTCTGTAGTTGAGTTCTTGTAGATTTGGCACATTGGATTCGAAGAAGTAATCAAAGGGAAACCTGGAATCAGTAGAAGCCTTCATTTTTACTGTATTTTTGTTCCTTTAGAATTTTTCGGATTATCAGCTTTTAATGTGCTAGATTCTTTAGAAGTTTAGACTTCATTGTATAATTTTGGACTTACAAATTTGTAATCTGGACTGTTATTTTTTTTTTTTAAAATCCAGACTAGTTATCAGTAAGCTTACAAAAGTGGGCTATTTCGTTCGAGCAATAAATGTATTTAGAGATATGTGCAAAGTTTGGTATTGGGTCAAAATTAGGCCTTTACAAGTCTGGCCCGAGCCATTTGGGCTTAGGCATTTGGACTTCACGAATTGACCCAACAAAATTTAATTCCTCGAATTTCCTCTGCAATGAATATACTTGGGGTTGTGCGTAATTGTAAACTAAGTTGTATTTGCAAACAAGCCCAAGTCTTGGGCTCATCGAGCAAATCTGACCTAGGTGTTTGGGCCTGGGTTATAAACATAAACCCAGGATTTACCTCATAGGTCATGGTATAAATGTGACATTTGTTTGCAAATTGTATGTATTGATTAACATTCAATTTTTGTGTTTGTGAACCTGAATTTCTTTAACTCAAAGAGAATGTTTCTCTTGTTGTTACTTATTTATGTGTATACCATGGCTAAAAATGCAAAAGGGGTAGATAGGCCCAATCAGGAAATTTAGTAACTGGGCCTGCCCGAGTTAGCCCAATGTGGGAACAAACTTGTCTAAATTCTTAATAAAAGGCAAAGGCTCTCAAGTTCTTTCTCTAATGGGCCATGTCTTAGGCCCCAAATGTAGCTCCATATAAAAGGTGAACCTTTCTTCTTAATTTATCTAGGCCCAGATTTTCCATTTCTAATTAAACGATCTCTTGTTTTAAGCTTCAGAATTAGTGGTCTTAACTAAATAAAATGAAACCCCTTCAGTAAAATAAATTGGGGTGTGCCATGTACGAATATAATCTTTTAATTTATGGCCCTCATATAAATTTATTAATTTAGAAATGCTTTAGGTAATCATAGTTTGCTTTAGGCCCAATTTAGATTAGTATTGCGATTATGTATACGTTCGCGTAACATAATTGCAAATTAAACTCTTAAAAGACTCGAGGGATGCGTTCGCGCAACGTCAACCAAATTCTTCTTAACAAATAAATAAAACGTTATTAATCGTGGACACGTTCGCGTGACATGGTTTTTTGACGCGCCAAAGGAAGAGAGTATACGTACGCGTAAATCGATTCTTTAATTACGAATAATCAAGTTTTTAAAAGCGGTAAAAAAGATAATTGCACATAGGTCTTAAAAATGACTAGTTAAACATTTAAGCCAAGTATAAATTGCTAAGCGACTGTGCTAGAACCACGGAACCCGGAAATGCCTAACACCTTCTCCCGGGTTAACAGAATTCCTTACTTAGAAATTCTGGTTTGCATACTTCAAATGGATAGTCGAAATTTCCTCGATTTGGGATTTAAAATAAATCAGTGACTTGGGACACCAATTAAATTATCCCAAATGGCGACTCTGAAATCAAATAAATAATCCCATTTCGAATAATGTCACTTAAATTTGAAAAACTCCTTTTTATTACTTTCGGGTGTGTAAAAATGAGGTGAGATTCCTATATATTCCCAACCCCTGTGTGCAAACCTGCTTGCTGAAGCACCTGTGAATCTGAACCTTCTATGATTGTCTGGCTGCATACTGAATTTGCTCTCTTCAGAATTGTTTTCAAAATGTTATTAGTATTCTTCTAAAAGCTAGTTTTCATTCCTAGCATTTTCTTAAAACTGGTTTATTCCATAAAATCTTTTCACTCCTAAAAAGTTATCTCCATACTGTTTTCACTAAGTCTTTCAAACTATGTCAAGCACTCTCACTTACTCTTAGGTTATTAAGTTCTGTCCCTCTGGTATGTGTACTGCTTAGGGATCCTTGAGATCTCTCTGAACTCTAACATATCAGGGCTAGCTCTTCCACACTGCACATAACCAGTCCCTATTTGAGAAACGTCTTGGTGTGAGCACTGACCGGGATTCTTAGGTCCTTAGGGAACTCTGATACACCTGTACACTTGTTGACTATGAGATTTCTAAGCATTTGAGACTACATTGAAGGCCTGGTAATCCCAGGTTTACTTCAGGCCTACTTCAGGCTCCCTATAGTATTATTTTACATTTAATCTGTGTAATTTATTCAATATTGGTCTGTAATAATTATTTTTAAACAAATATTGGGGTAACTAGTAAAAGGGGAGGGTTGCTATGCGATTCTGTAGGGGTAAATTGGGTAGAAACCATGCTTTAGGTGTTACATTATATTGAGTTGCTGTAGAAATCATGCTATATTTGTATGACGCATTAGACATTATGCTTTAGGATTGTTATGCTTACTCGCAATAAATCATGCAAAATTTGTGCATTAGATACCTTGACATAGGACAATCACATTTATTGCTTCTGTATATCACATGTTATAGTTCATCATCTCATTTCTGATTCTATATAAGTCGCTATCACTTAGAAAGCCTGCCATTAAGTTACTAATACTGTTTAATAAAAAATAACCTTCTCCATGTGCATTAGAGATCTTGTTTTAAGACTACACGTGCATTAGACATGAGACATGTCGCTAAAATAAATAGGCTAAAATATCCCTCACACATGTGTATCATGTTCTGGTATGAATTGTATAAAATCACCTGCTATAATATTCATCACTTAGATCAACATGCCTATAGGATGAAAAAACTTCAAACTGTTTAAGTAGTCCCCAGATTGTGGCTGCATATACACACCTAGGCAAGCCCTAGGCCATTAAACAATTGTGAAACCAGTTTTGTTTATGTGTGAAATTATCCTAGCTTAATAGGCTATAAAATCAGTAGGCAAACTGGTTAGGATTCTGCCACTTCCCTTAAAACAAACACTACTTATCATGTATCTGTAACATTCATCTAGATATCATGTTCCTAGGCTTTCTGAACTTCTTCAAATCAGCTGTTTGAGACGTGTTATTTATTTGCCTATGTATATGTGGAGGTAAATATGAGCCTTTTACCTACTTCCTTAATTGACAGTCCTATGTCTTATTTGTTGTCACCTAGACTTTTCCCCTTTGAACACTTTAGGATTGTCTAGAACTGCCTAAGTCTAGAGGTCCTAAATTCCTCTGGGGCCACAAGGAAGGGACGAGTAACAACATGCTTATAGGACATTAATCAAATTCGTTTGTATAACCATTAAGGGGAGGGTAATGAGTAGTAAAACGATATGATAACCTGCACGCTAATGTCACGTGTAGCCCCTCTAGTTGAGGAGGATTACCGAGCATTGCACAGATTGATCCTGTAGGCTAATCAACTTAGGACTTCCCTTTCCCAGTTACTATATATGTTTAAATTATCTAAATTTCTTTCATATATGTGCATTAGACCATCTCAGCTTCTTCGATCATATATGTATTTAGACTGTGAAAACTACCTTTATTTGCAAACATGTGCTAAGACTGCTTACTTGTTAATTGAATAATTCACATAGTTGATGTTCGGCCGGGACCCACCATTGTGGACCGCGAGGGGTGACTAACACCTTCCCCTCAAGGTTATTTCGAGCCCTTACCCTAATCTTTGGTAATGCAAAACTGGTTACATGAGTTAATTGCTCTAGGTGTGTCACACCTCCTTTTTACCTACACCCCCGTAAGGGTGTATAATGGAGTTTTTCCAATTAAAGGACAATCGGAACGGGATTTGGTTATTAAAAATTTAGAGTCACCACTTGGGAAATTAATGATGTCCCAAGTCACCGGTTTTGAATCCTGAACCGAGGAAGATTTGACTCTGTATTACAGTCCGCGCACCAGAAATCTGGATAAGGAATTCTGTTAACCCGGGAGAAGGTGTTAGGCATTCCCGGGTTTCGTGGTTCTAGCACGGTCGCTTAACTATTGTATTTGATTTTATCTGATTTCAATACATGCTAGCTTATGTGCCTTTTATTCGTAAACCGCTTTTTATCCTTGTTTATTTTAAAAGAATTGCGACGTCGTGAAAACGCATTTCGAACCATGTCGCAATCAATGCACCCGTGGTTGTCAACCCATTTCGACTTCGTCGAGATTTGGATTTGGGTCGCATCAATACGCACTCGAGTTTAAGGAAGTAAATTATTAAAAAAACGTGCCTAAAGAGACTGTCGCGTTATTATCTTTGAGGAAGGCCATGAAATTCGCTAAACGGTCCATCCCGAACTCTAAGGATTTTATCACAAACATTTATTGAGGGCCCCGCAATCTATGTATTTTTGTTTGGCGAGGCTCGTCTCATTTTATTTTAAAAGGATATCCTAAAAGGTCGTGTAGTTCTTCTATTAATAGTTATCTCTATTTTTTCAATTTAATTTTAATACTACTTGTTAGAGCAACCCAACACCCATGTGAATTTGGGCCTATAGGGATTCCCCACGTGATAGGTTGCCGACCCCTCATAAGTTAGGCCCTTAAAAGGAGGCCTATTTAAATTCTTTGCAGAAACAATCAGGGATCGAGCCAGGGCGGTAACACAACACCAAACGGCCCAATTAGTCCCCAATGCCATTCGGTGCAATTTGCACTGCATTTACCTAAAATTATAGAAGCCAACTTTGTACTTTAACGCTATTTTTATTCCTAGTCCCTGTTGCATTCAATTCGAAACATAGGCGACAAATTATTTTTCATCTATTAGTGACTCCTACATATTACTAGAGATGGCAATCAGAAACAGTTCAAATTTAACAACATGTGATAGCAACTTGATTGCATTATTTCACTTAATCACATGGACATGAACAAGTTAATGACCCAAACTCAAAGTGGACTAACTATTTCCAAACTAATTCAAACTAACATTGTTAGATAAACTGGACTATTAGAATTAACTACTAAAACATGAACTTGTGCTTTTCACTATTCTCATTTACAAAATCATTTTGTGAAACTAACTAACTAACACTACTAACTACAGAACTCTCATGGTCAAGGGGAGACATAGCATCAATTCATAAGTCCACAAATTAAAATAGCACAACATTGTCCAGTTATACAGTTTGTAATCTCATTAACATTACTGAAATACCTGGAAATTGAATAGAAATGGAAGAGGAGAGGTCAGTTAAGACGATAGTGAGCAGCAGCAGCAAATTCACAATCCAAACAGAGGAGTCAACAACCCAGCAACTCAGAATCCAAAATTTTGACTCAACACTGAATTCTTAAACAGCTAGAACACCCCAAACTCGAAAACTCAACAAATGGAACCGAAACAGACTGACTGAAACCCCAATATTACTTGAAACAACCAGAAATTTCTCTGAATACTCAAATCACCAGAAAAGGAACTGAGATTTTGTAACTCAGCTACTAAATCTAGAGAATCAATTTCATAGTTGAATGAAACAACACATGTTTTTGGATTTTTATGAACCTATTTGCTTTTTTTGGTTTTTGAATTTCTAACTTCTACTTTGAATCTGGAACTAGAAAGGAAAATTTTCTGGAAGATAAACTTGCTATGAAAAAGTGAATTTTTGGCTGAAGAGATCTCCCCTTTCCTCAAGGAATTTCATACCCTTTTATAGGCGACAAAAGAGGGTAAATCAGATTTTAGGTTTTCTTTTTAGTCCCTCCCTTATTTTCAGTTTAGTCCCTCTATTCTTGACTTGCTAAACAAGTAAATGCATTACAATTACTGAAATATACACTTGTACCCCATTCTAGAAGGTCCTATACCCATTACAATTCCTAAACTACCCTTTCCCTACTTTGAATTTACTATTCTTAAAGAAGCTACCTCTTTCTATGCCTAAAATGCCCTTCTACTAGTCTGAAATTTACAGCCCAATATTAAGTGATCCCAACTCCTTCATTTTAGCTAAAATTTAACTAAAACTAACTAACATATGATCTATTCAGCTAACCCAAACAACCTATCTTAAACACTACATTAATTAACACTAATGCTGAATGAACAATTAATCAAACTAATAACTGAAATCAGTCCCAAACAAATTCCAACCCAAATTCATTAGTTATCAACGACCAAATATTATTTAAGCATTCAAAATCAAAACAGAACAGGAATTGAAATTAACCTAACCTATAGCTAACAATTAACGGGCAGCATTATATCGACCCAAACCAATCAATTAAGACAATTCTAAAATCAAAACCATGATCAACCATCAAACAAAATTAAAACTATAACTGGGGAAAAGCTTGCTGACTAAAACAAATGAAACAGTGAATCAAAAGAACAATTAAACTATACTAATAAGCAAAAATAAAGCATAAAATTAACCTGAACACTTACTGAAATCCAAATCAAGAAATTGTAACTAAGACTTCACTCATGCAGAAAAACAAAAAGGAAAAAGAAATGAAAAATAAAAAATGAACAAGAAAACTCACTAATACACGAAAAACTCCGGCCAGTGGTTGTTACTCCAAAACTCCCCGGAATTTCTGACCCGTAATATCCCTAACCATATGTTTTCATAAGAAACCCCATGGTTAGGGCTATTAAGGTCCGAAATCATGGAGATTTTGCTTGAGGGCTTTGGCCGGAAACTTTAGATTTGATATTTGAGCTGCTCCGGGCAGATTCGAGAGACAAGGCCATGGGGGTTGGGTAGAGGAGGCCCAGGCGGTCACAGGGTGTTAATTTGGTGGTCGATGGCATAAGTGGCGTTCGCCGGCGGTAGGGTTCCGGCGAAGGATATGAGGGCGGCTGGTTTTTAGGGTTGGAGTATGGGTGAGGTCTGAGAGACGAGATGGGGGGGGTAACGTTTGGACACTAATATACTAAACAATCTAATCTTCTCGTCCGTTGGATTAATTAACCTCGACGGCCCGGATTGATCGACGCTAAACGGCGTCGTTTCGCTTTTCGCTGGGGGGGGCAGGCCGGGTTGAAACGGGGTGTGGGCTTGGTCCGGTTGGGCTGCGTGTTTGGCCCAAATTTGGTCTTCAATTAAGACCAATTTTTTAATTGTTTTCCTTTTATTATTTCAATTCATTTTGTATTATTTTCTTTATTATTTTTCTGACTCTATAAAAATGCAAAAACAATAAGAATAAAGACCTGATATATTTTCAACGTTAAGATAATTAATCCCTAAAATTGTTTAAAACCTATTTCGCGACAAATTCAACAATTAACAATTAAAAATTCAAAAGCGGACTATTTTTGTTATTTTCTCCATATTACGTTCTAAAAACCACTTAGACACTAATTAATCCTAAAATATGAAATTAAATCCTAAATGCAAATGTCCAGTATATATTTTTTTTATATTTTTCATATGAATTAAAAATGCACCAATAAAAATGCACACAATCAACAGAAAATGCCACAAAATTCACAAAATTGTAAAATAACAAAGAAATTATTTTGTTTGAATTTTGGGAATAACTCATGTATAGGGCAAAAATCACGTGCTCATAGCTGCCTCTCTTTGCTCGGAAACATGAAAGGTTTTCGGGCAAAGAAAAGTGAGCAAATACGAGCGATTTTTGCCCGTTTGAATATTCCGTGTGAAGCATTTTTGAAAAAGTTGACCGCACCCTGCTTCAGAGGTTGCCTACATATCCTGGGCTAAACAGGAATCAGGTCAGTGTAGTTCGGGAGTGTCTGGTAGCTGGGAGTACCAGGAGCTGTGATTTCATTGCGCTTGCTGCTGCTACTGCCTGCTGACCTCCCTTATTACACCGTGTCAAAATAAAAGAAGCTAGGCTAATCTATGAATTACGAATTACAAAAGTCCTATCTAAATTCTTCAAACTTGTTCTTGTACTTCCTTGTTGTCTTGCGTTCCTCTGATGAAATCCATTGTTGTTACTCCGGATTGCTAGCTAAGATGTTGTTCCTTCTCTTCAACTTGCTGAACTTGAATAAACTTGCTCTTGAAAGTATTCCTCTGTTATCTGGGCGAGCTCCCAATTTCTGAAACTTGAACTGTATGTCTCTGTTCTCCAGACGGACTCCTGACTTCTGAACTTGAACTTGAATGTCTTCCTCTGTTATCCAGGGGGGCTCCTGACTGCTGCCCTTGAACTTGAATGTATTCCTCTGTTATCCAGGCGGGCTCCTGACTTCACAAAATAAACCTAACAAAGAAAACTTTCTACCCCAGTTTGGAAAACTGGGTGCATGTTATCGGATGTTAATAAGAGTTAAAACTAAACTTGAATTGCGATAAGAATGAAGTGTAACTTTAAAATTAAAAGACTGAAATGTATTCCCTTATTGTAGGGGCGGGCTCCCCACTTCAAAACTTTAAAGATTTAAAGACTGAAATGTTTCAAAACTTAAAATTTAAAGACTAAAATGTATTCCCTTGTTATAAGGGCGGGCTCCCCACTTCAAAACTTAAAATTTTGTCCTAAACGTGCAAACTTTGAGACTACCCCACATTTTCCTATGTTACTCCTCATTATCTTGCGTTTTAACCATACCTCACTTGCAGTCAAACCTGATTACTTCTTGCTTTTCCCTCACGGAGAATTCCTCTTGAACAACCAATTTTCTGTCCCTGTTTCAATCAAAGAAAATTTCGTTAATTTAAAAGGGTGGTTAGTTGATGGCATTCTTGCTGAAAAATCCTTCCACTGCCTTGCTTTGTGTTGACTGGCTTCCTCGAACTGACCCTGAACCGCTTGATTTTCTGACTGACCTTCCACATTCCCCAACCTTCGACAACCTGAATGTTTTGTACCCATGCTGTTGTTTCACTTTTCTAACCCTTTCTGTCTGAACTTTTACATTTCCCACAACAATTCCCAATTATTCTACCGATGAAATTTCCGACGACTCCCTATACACCACTTTTTATCGTGTTGTTGTTGACATACTCTGACCACATTATGTTTTACCATTTTAGGAAGCTGGTAGTGAGCTTAGAAATCCTTTCCCCTTGCATTGAACAAAACTGACATTGAAACATTTTAGACAAATAAAACCCCCAAAAGAAAATGAAATGCAATGATTTTGGGAGTTAAGGATAAGAAAAATCCAAAATCAAATGACTGCTAAAAGGAAAAATAAGAGAAACTTATCTGATCGGAACAACTGGTACCAATGATCACGACATGCATTTCGGACTAATCGGTCCAATTTGTCCAACTAACCAGCTTTCAATTGCCATACTTTGTTGCCCCAGAATTTCCATCACTTGATTACTTTGCCCAAACCTTTCCCTTGTTTAACATGCAATGCCTCGAAACAGTTTTCCAACCACATACCTTTTGCCAATTAACCATTTCTCAACTCACTTTTGCCCCAAGGTGTCTGCGAGGGTTTTCACCACTAAGACTCTCTCATTTATTTTTCTCTCAACTCCTGTCGCCTTATGGTGCCTGTGAAGGTTTTCACCAATAAGACTCTCTCATTTTTTACTTTGTTCTTCTTGCTTGAACCAGAGTGTTGCCCCTGTCATGAGTTATTTCTACCTGCTCAACTTGGCATTTCTCAAAAACTGATCAGAATGTCTTTCTTGGATCATAATGTAGGCTTTTGGATTGGGTTAGAAAGAAAGGGTATAAAAAGCTCAAAAACAATTCAACATGGGTTAATAGTTACAACTTTCGTAATCCAATTTTTCGCAACAATCACAACGTTTGCCCCAGTTTCTTGCTTGGGGACTTTTGGGATTTATTTTGGTATGACTGAACCTTAGAGAGGCTGCCTACGTACCCTTTCGGGATCAAGTCGAACGTAGTTCACTCATAGAGACTACGTTGTCGTTTTCTTTTATTTTCTTCATTTTCTTTTCTTTTCCCTTTCTTTTCTTTCTTCTTTTCACCTTCAATTTTCACCTTCTTTTCTTTTCCTCCCTTTCTTCCTTCTTCCTTTTTCTTTTTAATTTTTTTTTTTTTACTTTTTCTTTTCATTTTCTTTTCTTCTGCACTCGCTCTTCTTAATGGTGCCATTGATTTCGAAAGAGGGATATGAAAGAGAATAAATAAGGCTCAAAGGGGGTGACAAGGGGTAAAAGTGTTTAGATAGTAGAACAAAACGCCTTCATCATTTCAATCTTTGAAATACGCCAAATACAAACAAGTACATTCAAAATAAAGAAATCGTACATAGTATCTCTTGACCGCATCGGAATTGATGGCCATTTCTACACATTTTCCTTCCACATCTGTCAAATATAATGCACCATTAGACAACACTCTGGTTACGACAAATGGTCCCTGCCAGTTTGGGGCAAACTTTCCTTTTGCTTCGGCCCAATGAGGCAAAATACGTCTCAATACTAACTGTCCCACCTCAAACATCCTTGGACGCACTTTCTTGTTGTATGCTCTTGCCATTCTTTGCTGGTACAGCTGACCATGACACACGGATGCCAATCTATTTTCGTCAATCAAACTCAACTGCTCCAGGCGGCTTTTCACCCATTCATCATCATCGATCTCAGCCTCCGCAACGATTCGCAGAGACGGGATTTCCACCTCTGCGGGTATTACTGTCTCGGTTCCATACACCAATGAATAAGGAGTCGCTCCCACTGAAGTACGAACGGTGGTGCGATACCCTAACAATGCAAAAGGCAACTTTTCATGCCACTGTCTCGAACCTTCCACCATCTTACGCAATATTTTCTTTATATTCTTATTAGCTGCCTCAACAGCACCATTTGCTTTAGGGCGATATGGAGTAGAATGCCTATGGGTAATCTTGAACTGCTCACATGTTTCCTTCATCTAATGACTATTGAGGTTTGCCCCATTGTCTGTAATGATCACTCTCGGTATCCCAAATCGACAGATAACGTTCGAATGCACAAAATCCACCACAACTTTCTTGGTTACAGACTTGAACGTTTTAGCCTCCACCCACTTGGTAAAATAGTCTATAGCTACCAAAATGAACCTATGCCCATTTGACGCTGCCGGTTCGATTGGCCCAATAACATCCATGCCCCATGCAACAAAAGGCTATGGCGCAGATATCATATGTAGTTCTGATGGCGGAGAATGAATCAAATCTCCATGTACTTGGCACTGATGGCATTTACGCACAAAACCAATACAATCCCGCTCCATAATAAGCCAATAATAACCTGCCCGTAGAATCTTCTTTGCCAAAACATAGCCGCTCATATGCGGTCCACAGACTCCCGAATGTACCTCAGTCATGATAGATGTGGCTTGCCTTGTATCCATGCATCTCAACAGCCCGAGGTCTGGAGTTCTTTTGTACAACACTCCTCGACTGAGGAAAAAACCGTTTGCCAACCATCGAATTATTCGTTTCTGATCACCTGTGGCATGTATCGAATACACACCTATCCTGACATATTCCTTGATGTCATGAAACCATGGCTCATCGTCAAGTTCCTCTTCCACCACATTACAATAAGCGTGCTGATCGCGGACTTGAATCTGCAAAGGGTCCACGTAAGCCTTATCCGGATGATGTAACATCGATGCCAGAGTAGCTAATGCATCAGCCACTTCATTATGAATCCTTGGAATGTGCTTGAATTCTATTGACTAAAACCGCTGACAAAGCTCATGCAAACATTGCCGGTACGGTATAAGCTTTAAGTCCCGTGTTTCCCATTTTCCTTGAATTTGGTGTACCAGTAGGTCCGAGTCACCCATGACCAAGACTTCCTGGACACCCATATCTACGGCTAATCTCAACCCCAAGATACATGCCTCATATTCTGCCATGTTGTTCGTACAATAAAAACGAAGCTGGGCTGTAACAGGGTAATGTTGCCTTGTTTCAGAAATAAGCACCGCTCCTATTCCGACGTCTTTCATGTTTGCAGCCCCATCAAAGAAAAGTTTCCATCATGGATTCTCCACTTGTTCCAACTCTTCAACATGCATCACCTCTTCATCAAGGAAATAAGTATTTCTTTGGTTCATAATTCTCAGCTAGATGGTCTGCCACGACCTGTGCTTTCATCGCAGTCCGCGTCACATAGATAATGTCAAACTCCGTAAGCAAGATCTGCCACTTTGCAAGCCTCCCTGTGGGCATAGGCTTCTAAAAGATATACTTCAATGGGTCTAAGCGAGATATGAGGTAAGTAGTGTAGGATGACAAATAATGTTTCAACTTCTGTGCCACCCAGGTTAGGGCGCAATACGTCCTCTCCAGATGAGTATACTTAACTTCGAAGATGTGAACTTCTTGCTGAGGTAATAGATAGCTTGCTCTTTCTTTCCTGTAACATCATGCTGCCCCAGTACACAACCAAATGAATTATCCAAAACCGTTAGATATAGAATCAAAGGCCTCCCTGGTTCTAGCGAGACCAACACGGGTGGGTTTAACAAATAC
This sequence comes from Nicotiana sylvestris, assembly GCF_000393655.2. NCBI lineage: Eukaryota > Viridiplantae > Streptophyta > Magnoliopsida > Solanales > Solanaceae > Nicotiana > Nicotiana sylvestris. The sequence goes on along the minus strand of NC_091062.1, from coordinate 115,287,425 downwards.
CCCTTTATCTTATCAAAAGCCTCCTGACATTCATCAGTCCATTTAACTGCAGCATCTTTCTTTAACAGCTTGAAAATCGGCTAACAAATTATCGTGAGCTGAGCAATGAACCTACTGATATAATTCAATATTCCCAACAAACTCATCACCTCAGTTTTGTTTCTTGGAGGCATCAATTCCTGAATAGCTTTGATCTTCGACGGGTCTAGTTCAGTACCCCGACGGCTGACTATAAATCCCAACAACTTCCCAGATGGTACTCCAAAAGCGCATTTTGCAGGATTGAGCTTAAGATTGTACCTGCGAAGCCTTTGGAAGAAATTTCTCAAATCTCTGACATGGTCGGACTGCTGTCTAGACTTCACGATCACATCATCCACGTATACCTCGATTTCCTTATGTATCATATCATGGAATATTGTTTTCATGGCCCTCATATAAGTTGCCCCATCATTTTTCAAACTAAACGGCATGACCCGATAACAGTACGTTCCCCACGGCGTGATGAATGCCGTCTTTTCTGCATCTTCCTCGTCCATTAGAATTTAATGATAACCCGCGTAACAATCCACAAAAGAACCAATATCATGTTTGGCACAATTGTCAATCAATATATGGATGTTGGGCAGTGGGAAATTGTCTTTTGGACTCGCCTTATTAAGATCTCGATAATCGACACACACCCTGGTCTTGCCATCTTTCTTCGGCACTGGCACAACATTAGCTAACCAGGCGGGATACCGCATAACCCGAATGACCTTTGCATCAAATTGCTTGGTAATCTCTTCTTTGATCTTTACACTTATGTCCGTTTTGAACTTTCTTAGCTTCTGCTTGACAGGAGGGAGTGCCGGATCAATGGGTAATTTGTGAACCACTAAATCGATACTTAGACCCGGCATATCATCATACGACCACGCAAAAACATCCTTGTATTCGAACAATGCTTTAATTATCTCCTCCTTGAGTCGTGGCTCCAGATAAACACTTACTTTAGTTTCGCGAACATTATCTTGGTCCCCTAGATTAACTGCTTCTGTGTCACTTAGGTTAGGTTTGGGTTTTTCTTCAAAGTGACTTAATTCTTTACTAATTTCCTCATAGGCCTCGTCATCATCACATTCCACTTCATCATCACACTCGATTTCTTGTATTATTATTTCTGAGTTAGATTGGTTTTTAAAACTGGGCCGAAGATTCCTCATGCATGTCATGTCATTGATATCAGCATAAAAAGAACTGTACAAAAAAAAAAGAAAAATGAAAGCACAGTTAGGAATGAAGAAATAAGAAAACGTACATTTCATTGAATATAAAGATAACAGGGTTTTAAACTCATCCAAACGGACAAAACATAGCAACTGAATTACAAACCCTAGAATAATCCAGATGATCAAAAGGAAAACAAAAACCCACTACCATGACTCCCTCCGAATTGGAAGAGGAGTAGCTTCCCAATTGTTGACATTAGCACGTGGTCCGATGTACTGTATATCTACTTTGCTTGACCCTTCCCCTGCCTCGACCAAGTTCACTTCAGCAAATACCTTCTCGAACACCTTATCCAAATTCCCCTCTGCACCAATCAGTGGGCCCGACACCTTTGCCAATAACTGCCTTTTGACACCCGGCCTGACGAAGGACCTGGACAAGCGTGGAATCGGTTTGGGAAGAACCCAAGCTTTCTTTTTCAATTTACGAGCTCCTCTGACATTTGCCGCTGTTAGCTTGAACCCCAGTCCGAAGGTGTCCAGATTTTTGGGCAAAGAAACAGGTTGAACAACTCCCTGAAGCTCAGTCCCCAGACCTTTTCCTGGCACGAACCCATTACTCAGCATTTCTGATACTACCATGACGGTCGCAGCTGCCACCCTGGGACGTGGAATGCTTTTACCCTCCGACACTCTGTTCACCGGGATCGTGTCGAAGACCTGATAAACCCATGGCCCTTATCATCGTCAGTTCCTATAAATGGCACAATGGCATCACTTTACAGCGCCTGTGGGATCTTCCCCATGTAACACGATTTCTTGTCTGTCCCACTCGAACTTGACCATTTGGTGCAGTGTGGAAGGAACTGCTTTGGCCGCGTGGATCCATGGTCGACCCAACAAAAGATTGTAAGACACTGCAACGTCCAACACCTGAAATTCCATAGCGAACTCGACTGGGCCAATAGTCAATTCAAATATAATATCCCCCATTGTGTCTGTTCCCCCTCCGTCGAACCCTCGAACACAAACACTATTTTTATGGATTCTATCATCATCAATCTTCAACTTGTTCAGTGTAGACAATGTACAAATATTAGCAATTGACCCGTTATCGATCAACACCCGAGTAACTATTGAATCTTCACACTTGACCATCAAGTAGAGAGCTTTATTGTGTTCTGTGCCTTCCACAGGCAATTCATCATCAGAAAATGTTACCCTGTTTACCTCAAAGATCTTGTTTGCAATTGTGTCTAGATGGTTCACTGAAAATTTCTCGGGTACATGAGCTTCATTCAATATCTTCATCAAAGCTCGGCAATGCTCGTCAGAGTGGATCAATAATGATAACAACGAGATCTGGGCCGGTGTTTTTCTCAGTTGTTCAACAATGGAATAATCATGCACTTTCATCTTTTTCAGAAATTCCTCTGCCTCTTCTTCCGTCACAGCTTTCTTGACTAGCATTGGATTATCTTTAGCGTCCCTAGCCTTTCGCAACTCTTCGGGAGCAAAACAATGCCCCGACCGAGTTAATCCCTGTGCTTCACAACTCTCTTCCTCAATTTCCTTTCCTTTGTATGTCACCACTACCTTTTCATATTTCCACGGCACAACTTTGCTATCAACCACGGGTAATTGGACTACCGGCTTTATGACAACTGGTTCTATGTAGGCCCCTTTCACAACAACCACGGGTGCAGATGATGACCCTGGTACTACTAACTTGACTGGCTTCTTTGCAGCAATAAATGGCCCTTTTCCCATTACCAACACTGGCTTATCTCTTATCTCTTTTGGCTGAACCACTAGCTTTGCACCAACTGTCTTTTCTTTGACCTTGGCTTCAGTAGAACGGATCATCATGACCGTCTGCGAGGGCTTTTTAGGCTCTGTCCCCTTATGTATCAGTTCGATCATATTGGCTTCATGATGCGCTGATAACAGGTTTTGATTGATGTTCGGAGCCTCCGGAGCCTGTACTTCAATACGGCGATTATCAATGAGTTCCTGCACCGCGTTTTTCAATTTCCAACATTTTTCAGTATCGTGCCCCGGCATCCCTGAGCAATACTCACAGCTAACAGAATAGTCCAGGTTTCTAAGAGGGGAGTTTGGTGCTTTGGGCTCAATTGGGGTTAACATTCCTAATTGTTTCAATCTATGGAAGAGAGTGGTGTACGATTCGCCCAGTGGAGTAAATGTTTTTCTGTTCGGGGCCTTCTCACTTCTAAAAGCTTGGTTTGGGCGGAAGCCGGTTCCTAGTCTATTTGTCCTGGGAGGTGGATAGGCGTTTTGTGGGGGTGGATATGTGTTTTGGGGAGCCGGTGCATGCCATTGCGGGTGCGCCGGAGGCTGAGTGTATGTCTGGGCGTGGTGGACAAAAAAGTGTGGTTCTGGTGGTGGATAGTAATGTTGTGGTAGGCTATATGGGGTATACTGGTAATTTGGGTGGTGGGGTCTGGGTTGGTTGTAATAGGGCAGAGGGTTGTTGGGCTTGGACCAAGTATTAGCTTCAACTGTGGCAACTTCTTCCTTCTTCTTCTTTCCGAGTACACCACCAGTACCGCTTTGGATGGCCTGGGTAGTTGCTTTCAGTGCCGAATAACTCAAGATTTTGTTAGACTTCGATTACTCTTCTATCATGGCTCCCATCTTTACCACTTCATTGAATGATTTTCCAACGGACGTCACCAGATGACAAAAATAGGTCGGCTCCAACGTCTGCAGGAAATAGTCTACCATCTCACTCTCCCTCATTGGAGGATCAACTCTTGCTGCCTATTCCCTCCAGCGGAAACCAAATTCTCTAAAACTCTCCACGGGCTTCTTCTCCAACTTCAACAATGACAGACGATCGGGGACTATCTCAAGGTTATACTGAAAATGGCCAATGAACGCTTGTGCCAAATTATCCCATGTATACCATCGGTCGGGGTCCTGTCTCGTGTACCATTCTAATGCGGACCCGCTCAGACTTTGACCGAAATAGGCTATCAACAATTCATCCTTCCCCCCAACTACTCTCATTTTACTGCAGAAACCTCGGAGGTGGGCCACCAGGTCGCCATGTCCCTCGTACAAATCAAACTTGGGCATTTTGAAACCTGCAAGCAACTGGACATCGGGGAAAGGGCACAAATCTTTGTACGCAACACTGACATGGTTGCCTAAACCATGCATGTTCCTGAAGGATTGCTCCAGGCTTTTGACTTTACGAATCACTTCCTCATGTTCCACATTCTTAATCGGTTTCTCAACTTCTCCCGGGATCTCAAAATAAGGTGTATAGGTATATGGCTCATGCGTTTTAAAGGTGGGTTCGAGAGGGTAATATTGGGTGTCGTGAGCTTGTAATAGTGGCTCACTGGACGATCTATGTAATGTGGCTGGGGGAGGTACCACAAAGACTGGAACCATGGGTGGGGGAGGGTTCTGTTTGGGTGGTAGAGCTGGAGGAGCGTATGAAGTGGTACCATAGGGGAAGGCTGAAGATGCGTGGGGAGTAGTGGGCTCCTGAGCCTGAGCCAGAGGTGTGATGTAGGATGAATTAGCGGGGTATAGTGGTGCCAGATGCCCTTGAGCCCGTGCCCGATGCATTTCAGCCATTTGCGCTTTCAATTTCCGCATCTCTTCTTTCATAGCACCCACATCAGTTACCTCAACTTCATTTGAAGGATCCACAATACTGATATCCTAATCCTGTCCTGTCATGTTTACTTTGTCTTTTGACCAGGTGTTGTACGGGTGAGTTGCCAGAATGCCAAACAACTAACCACCTACCTGGACTTACACATGTTGACAACAATTTTGTTAGCGATTAGGTTTCAACAGATTGGATAACCGCACATTGGGCATGAATGCACCTATACAGCTAACCATTTATATTATGTATTTGTTCAACCGCATGCGTCATCCCGACATTTCCTTAGTTCCAACTATAAGTTGTCTCTTTTCTTTTGTTTTCTTTTCTCTTTTCTTTTCTCTCTTTTATCTTTTCTTTCTGCATTCTATTCCTTTCTTGTTTTTCCGCTCTTTTCTTTTCTTATACTTTTTCCACCCCTCCTATTTTTCTTTTTTCTTTCCCTCTTCACTTGGTTACGGTCGAATCCTATGGAGATTACCTACTTATCGTGAGCCCGCATGAATCAGACCAGACGTAGTTCGTGAAAATAAGTGCCAAAATAGAGGAACAATTTTTGGGAATTTTTCTGATTTTCATTACCACAACATTCTATTACAAACTAAACATTTTGAAATGGAAAGCAACGGACTCCAACTAAACTCAAATACAAACTCTGAACACACTAGCATACTTGGACGCAAAAAAGAAAAAAGATTGACAAACAACAAACTCTAGCATAGAAAATACAGACTCGATCTATGAATACATTAGTGCTTCAAAAGTGGGTGCCCGCGGGGCATCGTTCGGCCTCGCCGCGGGCTTAGGTGCTAAATCCCTTTCAAGTTGCTCCAGCTCATACATGGTTCGCTTGACATAAATTATTACTGCCGAAAAGAAGGTAGTGCGGGTCATGTCTTCACATGCCCGACATCTCCTGAGGATGGCGTGGGCAATGGTCTCAATCCTGTCTCTTGTTCGACCCTTTTCTATAAGCAATCGCCTTACTTGATTATTGTGAGCCTCCAACACATGAGAATCATGAAGACGCTGATCCTGCAGTTGCTGTATTTCTATTTCCATTCGGGCCAGTAAATCGTAGCAGTGTCCACTTTCAGCCTCAAAAGCTTTAGCTTGCTTAACTACTCTATCCTCAAGGGTGACCACTTTCCTTTTCAGACTACCTATGGTCTTTTCATAATCCTTCTTTAATTGTTGCATGTAATGGGTGCGTTCTTCCGTTCTTTTTACCCACTGTGCCCGCAGTTCCGCTATGGTGCCTTTGGATCTTTTCAGCTCATCCCGGCACTCACCAATTTCCATTTTCAGCCCTTTTATCAACCGCTCGTCCGATCGGCTCCTTTGTTGGTTATTGGCAGCTATCCTCATTTGCTGGATTTGGGCCCTAAGCGCCTCATTTTCATGGGCCAACCTATTCTTTTCTCTCTGATCAGCATCAACTTGCACACTGTTCTCAAATTTCAGAGCTCCGATCTGTTGTTTCAACTTGCTGATTTCGGCCTGATAGCCTTCTTCTTTTGCTAGCCAACCCCATTGTTCTTGTGATGATTCAGTGAAATCCTGGATGTGGGGTCTTTTAGCTGGCCTCTGATGCTCAAGTTCTCTTCTATACCATGCGATGTATTCTGGCGACATTTCTCCTTTGGCCCGATCCTGCACACAAGTATCTGCTTGTAGGTATTGACATTCATTCCAAATCTCGCGGACTTTCGCTTCGGGAAACTGTCCATCAGGGCCAATATCAATTACTTGAACACTAAGATCTTCCTCCCGTGGCACGGTTTGGCATCTCCCGAGTTGTCTCAGAACCCGACAGGGAGCATAAGGCTGGATGCTCTTAAGGCCCATCAAAAGAAAATGCGACCTAGCTGCTGGCATGTATATGATTTCTTCAACAGGCAACAATCCCAACGTCCACTGTATCTGACTGCCCGTGAGAGTACGAAAGTATGTTATCCATGTTGTTACTCCTTCAGGCAGACTAACCTCGTCAATCCTTGTGTAAACCTCTCCTATACATACCTTATTAGACGAACCATAACTCAAGAGCGGGGAACGGTAGCATAGATGCTCGGTCATCCACATTTGCAGCAACAGGTTACACCCCTCAAAAAAGTTGCCTCCGGCTTTGCAAGCAGTGAGAGCCCGAAAAATGTCAGACACGATCATCGGTGCAAGAGTGCTTTCATTTTGAGTAAGCAAGGTACTGACGACCCCGACTACTTTTATATCAATATTCTCATCTTTCCTTGGGAACACCAAGAGGCCCAAAAAGGTTATCATGAAAGCCACTCGTCTGTGCTCATCCCATTTTTGACGGTTATTTTTACTGCATAGCTTGATGTCCATCTTGTTAAACCCTCCCACGTGGCCGTATCTGTCGTATATGAAGCGCAGAGTGCAGCAGCCTTTTGCCAAATCTGGATTATGGACTGTCCTGGGTATCTTCAATGAATCTAAAAACCGATGCACCATGATGGCTCTTGGAGCAACCAGATATTTTCCTCTTAATGGAACATCAGCATTTCCGATGTACCCGGCTATTTCCTCCAGAGTTGGGGTGAGCTCAAAATCTGAGAAATGGAAGACATTTTCCTTCCTATTTTTTGAAAACAAGACAAAATAACTACTCTTTTTTCTTGCTCATTTTCGACAAACAATAAACAACCTATATTTCCCAAACTGAAATAAAACCCCCCCTTTTTTTTCTTTCAATAAAAGACTTTTTTTTTCTATTTTTCTTTTACTTTTAGTAAAATAGACAATTAAAAATAAAGCATTTTCTTTTTCAATTTCTCAAAATTTCGGCAGAGTTTCGACAATATTTGGTCATTGGTTTTTCTAAAATAATCAATTAACTCCCTCACTGTTATTTCTCTCTTCTCAATTTTCCAACATTCCCGAGATTCCAAAAGCCGGTCAATATGCTGGTTCGAAACAAATATATGTACAGAACAAATAGGATGCATCAGGATTGTCTTTTTATTTCAGGTTGCTAGCCCTAGACGGACCCAACCCCTGTGTTGAGTCCCCTAAGTCCAATGCAGCATGATGCAATTAAGCGCTTCTACTAGGGATCTGGCATGAAGTGAAGTTATTCTGGGTTCAAAACCTGGGTATGTGTTCTAGACTGTGTACCCGAGCGGACAACTCGAGTTGAGGAGGGGGCAGCGTACTGGGGACCCGCTAGATAGTCCGGCTTTGCAACTTATCCGACCTCTTTCTTATTTCAGGGTATGACACTAACAGAATAAGGAGTCTCAACCAGTAAGCACATCCCTGGAGGTGAAGAGAGAAGGTTGTCGGTACAATTTATATACAGTTCAGATAATATCAAAGCGGTAACATTTAGCACATTAAGTATGAAACATGTAAGAAAATTAGATATAGCCAAATACAACAATTTATCTAAGCTCGAATTCTGAACCCTGAACCAGTGATTCTGGATTCGTTCCCCAGCAGAGTCGCCAGAGCTGTCACACCTCCTTTTTACCTATACCCTCGGAAGGGTGTATAATGGAGTTTTTCCAATTAAAGGACAATCGAAATGGGATTTGGTTATTAAAAATTCAGAGTCGCCACTTGGGAAATTAATGGTGTCCAAAGTCACCGGTTTTGAATCCCGAACCGAGGAAGATTTGACTCTATATTACAGTCCGCGCACCAGAAATTCGGAAAAGGAATTCTGTTAACCCGGGAGAAGGTGTTAGGCATTCCCGGGTTCCGTGGTTCTAGCACGGTCGCTTAACTGTTGTATTTGATTTTATCTGATTTCAATACATGCTAGATTATGTGCCTTTTATTCGTAAACCGCTTTTTATCCCTGTTTATTTTAAAAGAATTGCGACGTCGTGAAAACGCGTTTCGAACCACGTCGCAATCAATGCACCCGTGGTTGTCAACCCATTTTGACTTCATCGAGATTTGGATTTGGGTCGCATCAATACGCACCCGAGTTTAAGGAAGTAAATTATTAAAAAAACGTGTCTAAAAAGACTGTCGCATTATTATCTTTGAAGAAGGCCATGAAATTTGCTAAACGGCCCATCCCGAACTCTAAGGATTTTATCACAAACATTTATTATCCTAAAAGGTCTTGTAATTCTTCTATTAATAGTTATCTCTACTTTTTCAATTTAATTTTAATACTACTTGTTAGAGCAACCCAACACCCACGTGAATTTGGGCCTATAGGGATAGGTTGCCGACCCCTCATAAGTTAGGCCCTTAAAAGGATGCCTATTTAAATTCTTTGCAGAAACAATCAGGGATCGAGCCTGGGCGGTAACACAATACCAAACGGCCCAATTAGTCCCCAATGCCATTCGGTGCAATTTGCACTGCATTTACCTAAAATTATAGAAGCCAACTTTGCACTTTAACGCTATTTTTATTCCTTATCCCTGTTGCATTCAATTCGAAACATAGGCGACAAATTATTTTTTATCTATTAGTGACTCCTACATATTACTAAAGATGGCAATCAGAAACAGTTCAAATTTAACAACATGTGATAGCAACTTGATTGCATTATTTCACTTAATCACATGGACATGAACAAGTTAATGACCCAAACTCAAAGTGGACTAACTATTTCCAAACTAATTCAAACTAACATTGTTAGATGAACTGGACTATTAGAATTAACTACTAAAATATGAACTTGTGCTTTTCACTATTCTCATTTACAAAATCGTTTTGTGAAACTAACTAACTAACACTACTAACTACAGAACTCTCATGGTCAAGGGGAGACATAGCATCAATTCATAAGTCCACAAATTAAAACAGCACAACATTGTCCAGTTATACAGTTTGTATTCTCATTAACATTACTGAAATTCCAGTCCAAATGAATCAACCAACACGAATTTTTTTTTAAAAAATGAACAGTAAAGGTAAATATTCAAGTGTAAGCATGTGTTTCTTATTATTCACACTTCAAATTTGTTTTCTACAAGTGGCAGTAATCTTCAGCGTTGCTTGAGCATAAGAAATACCTGGAAATTAAATAGATATGGAAGAGGAGAGGTCAGTTAAGACGATAGTGAGCAGCAGCAGCAAATTCACAATCCAAACAGAGGAGTCAATAACCCAGCAACTCAGAATCCAAAATTTTGACTCAACACTGAATTCTTAAACAGCCAGAACACCCCAAACTCGAAAACTCAACAAATGGAACCGAAACAGACTGACTGAAACCCCAATATTACTTGAAACAACCAAAAATTTCTCTGAATACTCAAATCACCAGAAAAGGAACTGAGATTTTGTAACTCAGCTACTAAAACTAGAGAATCAATTTCATAGTTGAATGAAACAACACATGTTTTTGGATTTTTATGAACCTATTTGCTTTTTTTTGGTTTTTGAATTTCTAACTTCTACTTTGAATCTGGAACTAGAAAGGAAAATTTTCTGGAAGATAAACTTGCTATGAAAAAGTGAATTTTTGGCTGAATAGATCTCCCCTTTCCTCAAGGAATTTCATGCCCTTTTATAGGCGACAAAAGAGGGTAAATCAGATTTTAGGTTTTCTTTTTAGTCCCTCCCTTATTTTCAGTTTAGTCCCTATATTCTTGACTTGCTAAACAAGTAAATGCATCACAATTACTGAAATCTACACTTGTACCCCATTCTAGAAGGTCCTATACCCATTACAATTCCAAAACTACCCTTTTCCTACTTTGAAATTACTATTCTTAAAGAAGCTACCTCTTTCTATGCCTAAAATGCCCTTCTACTAGTCTGAAATTTACAGCCCAATATTAATTGACCCCAACTCCTTCATCTTAGCTAAAATTTAACTAAAACTAACTAATATATGATCTATTCAGCTAACCCAAACAACCTATCTTAAACACTACATTAATTAACACTAATGCTGAATGAACAATTAATCAAACTAATAACTGAAATCAGTCCCAAACAAATTCCAACCCAAATTCATTAGTTATACCAACGACCAAATATTATTTAAGCATTCAAAATCAAAACAGAACAGGAATTGAAATTAACCTAACCTATAGCTAACAATTGACAGGCAGCATTGTATCGACCCAAACTAATCAATTAAGACGATTCTAAAATCAAAACCATGATCAACCATCAAACAAAATTAAAACTATAACTGGGGAAAAGCTTGTCGACTAAAACAAATGAAAGAATGAATCAAAATAACAATTAAACTATACTAATAAATAAAAATAAAGCATAAAATTAACCTGAACACTTACTGAAATCAAAATCAAGAAATTGTAACTAATACTTCACTCATGCAGAAAAACAAAAAGGAAAAAGAAATGAAAAATAAAAAATGAAACAAGAAAACTCACTAATACACGAAAAACTCTGGGTAGTGGTTGTTACTCCAAAACTCCCCGGAATTTCTGACCCGTAATATCCCTAACCATATGTTTTCATAAGAAACCCCATGGTTAGGGCTATTAAGGTCCGAAATCATGGAGATTTTTCTTGAGGGATTTGGCCGGAAACTTTAGATTTGATATTCGAGCTGCTCCGGGCAGATTCGAGAGACAAGGCTATGGGGGTTGGGTAGAGGAGGCCCAGGCGGTCACAAGGTGTTAATTTGGTGGTCGATGGCATAAGTGGCGTTCGCCGGTGGTAAGGTTCCGGCGAATGATATGAGGGCGGCTGGTTTTTATGGTTGGAGTATGGGTGAGGTCTGAGAGACGAGATGGGGGAGGGGGGGTAATGTTTGGACACTAATATACTAAACAATCCAAGCTTCTCGTCCATTGGATTAATTAACCTCGATGGCCCGGATTGATCGACGGTAAACAGCGTCGTTTCGCTAAAGGTGGGGCAGGCCGGGTTGAAACGGGGTGTGGGCTTGGTCCGGTTGGGCTGCGTGTTTGGCCCAAATTTGGTCTTCAATTAAGACCAATTTTTTAATTGTTTTCCTTTTATTATTTCAATTCATTTTGTATTATTTTCTTTATTATTTTTCTGACTCTATAAAAATGCAAAAACAATAAGAATAAAGACCTGATATATTTTCAACGTTAAGATAATTAATCCCTAAAATTGTTTAAAACCTATTTCGCGACAAATTCAACAATTAACAATTAAAAATTCAAAAGCGGACTATTTTTGTTATTTTCTCCATATTACGTTCTAAAAACCACTTAGCCACTAATTAATCCTAAAATATGAAATTAAATCCTAAATGCAAATGTCCAGTATATATTTTTTTATATTTTTCATATGAATTAAAATGCACCAATAAAAATGCACACAATCAACAGAAAATGCCACAAAATTCACAAAAATTGTAAAATAACAAAGAAATTGTTTTGTTTGAATTTTGGGAATAACTCATGTATAGGGCAAAAATTACGTGCTCACAAGGTGCCCTAATACACCTTAATCTGTTAGGTGGCGAATCTTTAAATACCCAATTACCAAAAGAAAACGAGTTATTCCCCCATGAATGTCGAAACCTGGACTTCCCCGAAAAAAGGGAAAAAAGGGGGGCGACAGTACTTCTTTAGAACCGCAAAATTTCTCCGTTGTTAAAACTCTAAACATTCTCATTGGAATTGTTGAAATTATAGAAATCACATTGTATTAAGGTATATATTCTGATCTAAAGTGTTTTTGAGAATGGAAAGTTTAAGGAGTTATAAGAATGGCTCACGTTCTCATGAAATGAAACCATAAAGTTGAAGAGTTATTGGAAATTCTTGGAATTGAAAAGATTATGTAATCCTATGACACCTAATCAAGGAATGACCCTTAGTCATTTCTTTATAATGTGGGTAGCTACCACGTTTTTTTTGGGGGGGGGGGGATATTGATCTTTATACACTTATTAGTTAATTTGGTAATATCCCGTTACCCTGTAACTAATCAATTACCCGCATAATTAAAAATTATCACAAGTAACTTAAAATTCTTCTTATTTGTAATATACTTTATACATCATACTACCGTGGTCATATGGTACATTGTATGATACTAGTCAATAAGTGTTGGGTATTGTAGCTCGGACCGTATTTTATCAAAATTCGACAACCTTTAATGAAACTCATTTTCTTTAATTCGTGTAACTTTTCCTTCATAGCGCTTACTTATTTCTTGTTATAAATAGCATAACTATGCTAACCTCTAGATAATCTCATCCCCGAGTCTACGTCAATTAACTAAGGACGAAACTTTAACGTACGAAAAACGCGAGATGTAACATCCTTCCGCCCTTAGAAACATTCGTCTGCGAATGTCTACTCTTAGATACATTGGGAAATTTTTTGCCACAGTCTCTTCCATGCACTAGACTAAAACCAACTTGTATGCAACCAGAAAACATACTATACATGCCACATGACCATTGTCTATAAATAGCAACACTTGGCTTCATAGTCCATTATAAATTCTGAGAGTAAAAATTGAGAGCTTACCTTATGACCTATTGGCCTGAATAGAGCTACGCTGAGGTATCCCACCTCGAGCCATATCTTTAGTTTGAAATATGTGGGGGTATTTAGACTTGATTTCTTCCTCTGCTTCCCACATTATCTCTTCCACCTTCTTGCTTCTCCATAAAACCTTCACGGATGCTATCTCCTTATTTCGTAGCTTGCGGATTTGTCGGTCTAGAATAACAACAAGAATTTCCTCGTATGACAAGTCCTCTGTAATATGTACATCATCTGTGGGCACCACTCGGGCAGGATCGCCAATGCACTTTCGTAACATTGATACGTGAAATACCGGATGGACAGACTCTAATTCCAAGGCCAATTCTAACTCTTAAGCTACTTGGCCCACTCTTCGAATTATCCTATATGGCCTAATATATCGTGGGCTAAGTTTGCATTTCTTTCCAAATGCCATCACACCCTTCATAGGTGACACCTATAAGAATACCCAATTATTAACCCCGAACTCTAAATCTCGTCGCCACATGTCAGAATATGACTTCCGACAACTCTGAGCTGTCAACAGTCGCTCCCGGATAAGCTTTACTTTTTCTATGGCTTGCTGAACCTGGTTTGGCCCATGTAACCTAGGTTCTCCAACATCAAACCACCCTATAGGAGATCTGCATTTATGCCCATACAAAGCATCGTATGGAGCCATCTGGATACTGGAGTGGTAACTATTATTATTTGCAAACTCGATAAGAGGTAGATGTTTATCCCAACTTCTTTTAAAATCCAGCACACATGCTCGTATCATATCCTCGAGCGTCTAAATTGTGCGCTCGGATTGTCCATCAATTTATGGATGAAAAGTTGTGCTGAGATTCACCTGAGTCCCTAGACCTTTTTGAAATGACCTCCAAAAATGTGCTATAAACTGGGCCCCATGGTCAGATATAATTGATATTGGCAGTCCGTGTAGTCGCACTATCTCTTTAATATATAACCTTGCATAATCTTCTGCTGTATATGTAGATCTGGCCGGTAGGAAATGAGTAGATCTCGTGAGCCTATCGACTATCACCCATATGGAATCGAACTTACAATGAGAACCAGTTAAACCCGTGATGAAGTCCATGTTTATCGCCTCCCATTTCCATGTTGGTTCTCTATAGTCTACATTAGCCCTTCGGGCTTCTAGTGCTCTATCTTCACCTACTAGCAACTAGGATACTGACCGGCATACTCATCAACATTTTTCTTCATATCGTTCCACCAATACGCCTCCTTAATCTCATGATACATCTTCCTCGACCAGGGTGAATGGAGTGCCACGAATAATGTGCCTCTGACATAATCCTGTCTCATAGCCCTGCTACATCTGGAACACACAAACGACTCCTGTATCTGAGAACCCCATCTCACTTGAGTTCTAACAACGGTTTACCACTTTTGTCACGCCCTGAGCCTTGGGGCGAGATCGGTACCCGGTGCCTCACTTATCCTCGCGTACCATTTGTGGCTAAGATACTCTGAACATGTAATATCATACTTTATCCATGGGCCACATTACAAGATAATTTGTGAAGCAAGATATAGAACTGAATAGAGACTAACGCTGACTAAATGTCAACATAAAGTTGGGTCGGCAAGGCCGTCATAACTACTACAACTGACAAGCGAACAAAATATACATACAGGGCCTACGAGCCCAACATACTACACTAGCTGACAGGTCTACAAGCCTCTACTGATGGATGTACTGTGATTGGAACAGGGCCACGACCTACCCATAAATCGACGACTTAAGGCATCTACTACAACATTAGCTTTCCCAAGATGGTAGATAATGTTAACATCGTAATCTTTTAATAACTCAAGCCATCGCCTTTGTAGCAAGTTCAACTCTCTTTGCTTGAAGATATATTGCAGGCTTTTATGAATTGTGAATATATCAACATGAACACCATATAAATAATGATGCCATATCTTAAGTGCATGGACAACCGCATCTAATTCAAGGTCGTGGGTTGGATAATTTCACTCATGCTTCCTTAACTGCCTTGAAACATACGCAATTACTTTCCCATGTTGCATCAAGACACATCCTAACCTGATACCTCAGGCATCACAATACATGGCATAACCATTTGGGCCTCTTGAAGTTCTAAAACTAGCGCTGAGGTCAACCTGTTCTTAAGCTCTTGGAAACTCTTCTCATAGGCCTCTGTCCACTGAAACGTAGTCGCTTTCTGGTGTTAGCTTTGTTAATGGTACTGAAAGAGAAGAAAAATCCTCTACGAACCTCCGATAGTATCGTGCTAAGCCTAGAAAACTATGAATCGGTGTCTGAGTGGTAGGTTTAGGCCAGGGTTTCACAGCCTCAATCTTATGAGTGTCTACCTTTATACCTCCATTGGATACAATGTGCCCCAATAATGGTACAGACTAAAACCAGAACTCACACTTAAAAAACTTAGCATACAATTTATTATCACGGAGGGTTTGGAGTACCTCTCACATGTGGTCCATATGCTCATCCTCTGAACATGAATAAACCAGAATTTTGTCAATAAAGACTATCATGAACAGATCTAAATATGGTGTAAGGACATGACAAGACACTCGAAGTGGCCATATCGGGTCCTGAAAGCTGTCTTGGGGATATCTCTCTCCCGAACCCTAACCTGGTGGTACCCCGACATTAAATCTATCTTTGAAAAGCATCTAGCCCCCT
This sequence comes from Nicotiana sylvestris, assembly GCF_000393655.2. Taxonomy (NCBI): domain Eukaryota; kingdom Viridiplantae; phylum Streptophyta; class Magnoliopsida; order Solanales; family Solanaceae; genus Nicotiana; species Nicotiana sylvestris. The sequence goes on along the minus strand of NC_091062.1, from coordinate 115,271,447 downwards.
GTAACTGATCAAACAAATCGTCTATCCTTGGAAGTGGATACTTATTCATAATAGTTACCTTGTTCAGTTGCCTATAATCGATACACATCCTCACCGAGCCGTCTTTCTTTCGCACAAACAGTACCAGTGCATCCCAAGTGAAGTACTAGGCCTGATGAAACCTTTCTCCAGCAAATCTTTTAACTGCTCCTTCAACTCCTTCAATTCGGCAGGTGCCATTTTATACAGAGGGATGGATATTGGTTACGTTCCTGGAAACAAATCGATGCCAAAATCAGTCTCACGCTCTGGAGGAATACCTAGAAGTTCATCTGGAAATACATCTGCATACTCTTTCACTACTCAAACAGACTAAAGTGTAAGTACCTAAGCATCTGCATCTTTAACTCGCACAATATGATAAATGCACCCTTTTGCGATCATTTTCCTCACCTTCAGATAGGAAATAAACCTACCTCCGGGTGTCACTGTATTACCTACTCATTCAAGGATGGGCTCACCCAAAAAATGAAATCTAGCTATCTTTGCTCGATAATCAACTGTGGCATAGCAAGCTGTCAACCAGTCCATGCCCATGATAGCATCAAAATCCAACATCTCTAGCTCAACTAGGTCGGCTGAGGTATAACAACCGCAAACTGATACTATACAACCTCGGTAAACCCGTCTAGCAATAATCGATTCTCCAACCAGTGTAGATACCGCAAAAAGATCACTTAGTATTAAAGGCACTACACCAAACTTCCCTACGACAAATGTGGTAATACACGATAAAGTAGATCCTGGGTCTATTAAGGCATAAGCATCGTGAGAGCAAATGGTCAACATACCTGTCACAACATCTGGTGAGGATTCCTGGACCTGCCGACCTGCTAATGCATAACAACAATTCTAGTTACCACCTGGACTGGAACCTCTACCTCTGCCTCAACCACTACCAGCCGAAAAGTAAGACTCGCGCCCTGAAGGATGCATGGACATAGGTGATCCTGATGCCTAATTCGCTGGCTGCACCATACCTCCAGAATCTCTATTTGGTCAATCTCACATCATATTCCCCGGACGTCCCACGGAAATGGCCATGTCTTCCCCGAACCTCATTGTCGCTGCAAACTTGATGCCTGGAGCTCTCACCTGGTCTTGACTGAGTATAACAGTCATACCTGTAACCCTATGATTGAGGTGACGGAGGTCTAGGTGGCCGTTCAAAGTACTGGGGCCTATAACTACCTTGAGATTGCTCCTGAGATCTTGAAAATCTCATCCTCTTACGCTACCCTGAGTCAGTCCTCTCCGTACCCTACTGTAGATGCATACCCCTTTCTATATTCTGGGAAAAAGCTTGAATCCGAGAGATATCCATACTATCCTATAATGCAGCGATGGCACATGCCTCGGTCAACTTTGGGGCCAACCCTGCTATAAACCTGTGGATCCTATAATGCATAGTAGCAACTATGGATGGTCCATATCTGGCCAAGAAAGGCATCTGAAAAATTCTCCCAAATAGCTGGAAGTGTATCATGTCCCCTGGACCTTTCCCATCCCTTGTACAAAAGGATGGCTATATTTCGGAGTCGAAAAGCTACTAGCTCAACTGCCTCTTTCTCCGTGGCATGCATAACCCGAAAGATCCTGTGAAGCTGATCTATGAAATCACGCGGGTCATCCCTCTGATCTATCCCTGTGAACTCTGGGGGACTCAAAGCAATAAAATCTCGGACCCTTAAACTCCTAGATCCCTCGGGAGGTCCTGTACTAGCGGATTCCCTAGTCTGTTGTTGGGTAGCTACCAACTGTGCCAACAAATGCACTGCACTCCTCAAGTCCTGATCTAATAGAAGCGGAGTGGGGAACTGGACTCCTTAGGAATCTCCTCAGGTGGCCGAGGAGTCGGTAATGTCTTGGTAGGGGTCTCTCCCCGGGCCTTCGATTGGGCCCCATCTACTGGGGGTATCCTGCTAGTCCCCTCACCTACTGCTGTCTCTCTCCTCTGGATAGCCGTAGTCTTCCTAGTTACCATCATCTATGCGTGCAAACGCCAACACATAAGTTTAACTCAAATTTCCTATAACTCAGTTCTACAACACGATTTAGACTTGAAAGAAGCCTAACCAACTCCTAAATGTCCTGTAGTCTACTGCTTATATAATGTGGTGCACCACACATCTATAAACAATACCCTACTAGGCACGGCTTGTAGACCCCCTAGGACAAAACTACTTTGATACCACTTTTGTCACGCCCCGAGCCTGGGGGTGAGACTGGCATCCGGTGCCTCACCTATCCTTGCATACCACTTGGGACTTAAAGACTCTGAACATGTAATGTCATACTTTTGCTATGGGCCACATTGCAAGATTATTTGCGAAGCAAGATATAAAACTGAATAAAGACTAACGCTGACTAAATGTCAACATAAAGCTGGGCCGGAAAGGCCATCATAACTACTACAACTGACAAGCCAACAAAATATACATATAGGGCCTACGAGCCCAAAATACTACACTAGCTGACAGGTCTACAAACCTTTACTGATGGATGTTCTGTAATTGGGAACAGGGCCCCGACCTACCCATAACCTATCTATATATATACACAATATGTACACAAAACTTCTAGACCCGAAAACTCCGAAGGACGGGGAGCTTACCGATAAAGCTAAACTCGGGCAACACCTATTGAGGAGGTCTACTCGTATGTCTGTCTGATCCTGCACGCAAGAGTGCAGTTCCCCCAAAAAAAGGACGCTAGTACAAAATAATGTACCGAGTATATAAGGCAATATAGTAAAATCTGAAACTGAACTGATAATATAATAACAGAAAGAAACTGGGGGTCAAAGATAATTTGAAGATATGCTCACTTGTTGATACTAACTCTATTCTCTCAATATAGTAAGTAAAATAGCTGTCCGGCCCTATAAGGCTCGGTATACATATATAACTGCTCTACCGTAGTAGGCTCGCTCATAGGCGCTCGGCCATACTAGGCTCTGTATCTCGACCAACTGAGCTCGCTCATAGGCGCTCGACCATAGTAGGCTCGGTATATAACTTACCATCTGATCAGAGGTTGCCCAATAAGGGCCTGCTCACCGATTATAGCTTGATGGTAATAAAAATACTGTAATACTGTATATATAGACTCTCTGCTCTCTTGACTGGAAGAAGGAAATACTTAAATGAATATGAAGTTCTGATAGAATATATGTATAAAGGGTAAGGAAAAAGACCTTAGAACAGTTCAGTACTCTATTATTGTGGTTATGCCTGCTTAGTATGCGCACTAGTTTGTTCAGATACTAAAGAATAAGGATCAGCACTAAGTTAATCTCCAAAAACCAACTGTAGTCTCACAAGTACAAGGTTTGACCATTAATTTAAGGAAAGCCTCAATAAAATCCTTCAACAACCTAAAGTTATTATTGAGATAAATGTAGTACCGTATTCTTTTGTCAAGGAGAACTGAGCTACATCATATGGACATAAATATAAATAATTTCAAAAAAAATTACAAAACTAGGAAAATATATGTACCTTGCGAGACTAGCATAGTATACGTAAATTCCGGGATACGAATTTTTCTTTATGCCTCATTATAAAACTCTTGTAATTACGACATCATGCCAAAATGAAGAAAGAGCTTAGCCTTAACATACCTGAAGTAGGAAAAATCTGTATGATATTCTTGAAAAAAGTTACACCGTACTTCTTTAGAACCGCAAAATTTCTCCATTGCTAAAACTCTAAATATTCTCATTGGAATTATTGAAATTATAGAAATCACATTGAATTAAGGTATAACATCTGATCTTAAGTGTTTTTGAGAATGGAAAGTTGAAGGAGTTATAAGAATGGCTCACGTTCTCAAGAAATGAAATCATAAAGTTGAATAGTTACTGGAAATTCTGGAATTGAAAAGAATATATAACCTTATGACACCTAATCAAGGAATGACCATTAGTCATATCTTTATAATGTGGCTAGCTACCATGTTTTTTTTTGAGGGGGAGGGGGGGCGGGGAATTGTTGATCTTTATCCACTTATTAGTTAATTATGTAATGTCCCGTTACCCGGTAATTAACCAATTACCTGCATAATTAAAAATTATCTCAAGTTACTTAAAATTCTACTTATTTTTAATATACTTTATACATCATACTACCGTGGTCGTACGGTACCTTTCATGGTACTAGTCCATAAGTATTGGGTATTGTAGCTAAGACCGTATTTTATCCAAATTCGACAACCTTTAACGAAACTTATTTTCTTTAATTCGTGTACCCTTTACTCCATGGCGCTTACTTATTTCTTGTTATAAATATCATAAATATGCTAACCTCCAAATAATCTCATCCTCGAGTCTACGTTAATTAACTGAAGACGAAATTTTATCGTACAAAAAACATGAGATGTAACAATAGTTCCTTCTTTTGAAAGTTGATGCAGTTGAAGTTGATTGAACCTATAATGCCACGTTATGTGAATCCAAATTAAAAAGGTTTTGACTCAAATGCAATATGTGAATATCACTCTACACCCAAGGTCATAGTACCGAAAATTGTTGGACATTAAAGAAAGCCATTGAAAATTTAATTGAAGCAAAGGCAATTGTGGTAACAAACAATGAGGATACTCCTAATATCACAAACAATCCGCTCCTAGCTCATGATAATACATATTTTATTGGGATGATTTGTGTTGAACGAGATTATAAGCAGTCTGTCAAGACAGATATGGTTGTTGGAACCATAGGGCAAGAGCCAAAAGTGGTAGTACGCCTGCCGCAATTGGCACCGTTGACTGTGAAAGGTGCGAGTTCTAGTTCGAACTTGGAAAGTTTTGGAAAAACAATTCTCTATGTCCCTGGAAGCACAAAAAAGGTTGAGATTCAATTGGGTGGGCAAAACTTTACATACCTAGGGGCATTCAAAAGATTGTTTTGAATAATGGTTTGAGAAATATAATAGAGCCAGTTGTGATCCGATATGTTGAACAACTCCCAATGACAAACACAAAAGTTATTCCCTGGAATTATAACAAGACTGTCATGACATATAAAGGAAAAGAGATAGTTAAAGAAACAGATAAAATTGGGGGCTTGACCCGTTCTGGAAGGTTCTATTCACAAGAGGAATTGAGAAAAGCTAAGCAAGCCAGGGAAAGTCACTTGCCAGTGAAAGAACCCATTGCAGAAAAAGAAGCGGAGGAATTCCTTAAGAAGATGAAAATGCAAGACTACTCAATCATTGAGCAACTAAGGAAAACCCCTGCTCAGCTATCTTTGTTATCTCTACTTTTGCACTCGGAAGAACATCGCCGTGTGTTGATCAAAACTCTAAACGAAGCATATGTCTCAAAAAAGACAACGGTGAATCAGCTAAAAATGGCTAAAAGATTGTTTGAAGTAAATAGAATTACTTTTAGCGATGATAATTTGCTTGAGGAAGGTGTTGGTCACAATAAAGCTTTGCATCTTATGGTCAAATGTGAAGAGCATTACGTAAAAGTAGTCATGATTGACGGAGGCTCAAATGTAGTTGTATGCCCTCTTTCTACTCTACAACAGCTGAACATTGACACTAACAGAATTCGAACTAGTAATGTCAGTATCAAAGCTTTTGATTGTTCAAGAAGAGACACTATTGCGGAAATCGAACTCACCATGACAATCGGCCCGGTTGATTTTAACATTGTCTTTCAAGTGTTGGATATGAAAACTTCCTATAATTTTCTTCTAGGAAGGTTGTGGATCCATATGGCCAGAGCTGTACCATCTATCCTACATCAAATAGTCAAATTCGAGTATGACAGGCAATAAATTATTGTTCATGGGGCGGACGACTCATCTGTCTATAAAGACCAATCCATTCCATGTATTGAGGACAAGAAAGGTTGTGTATCCATCATATATCAAGCATTTGAGGTGATTGAGGTGGACCAAGTGGAAGAAGGAAAACCAATTCTTCATCCTCGTCTTTCAGCCACATCTATGATTGTAGCTTCGCCGATGTTGAGGAACGGCTATGAATCAGGAAAAGGATTAGGATCCTCTCTGTCGGGAATTGTGAACCCCATTTCTCCGTTTACAAAGAAAGATACCTTTGGCTTGGGGTTTAAACCAGCATCAACTGACATAAACAGAGCCAAGCCCCGCAAAAAATGGTTAGAATTTGTCCAAACCAGTCCCTCACATTGCCTACTCTTTGGTCAAGCCACAATTTGAAGAAGTCCAAAATCATGTTAGTCTGGATGACATTGATGAAGTTTGCTAGGGTCTCAAGGAGATGTTCTATGAAATCAATATGGTCCAAGATGATGATGGCCCCAGCCGTGCAAGTATTCAGCTGATTGGTCCAGATACTTCGCTTAACAACTGGGAAGCAACTCCTCTTCCCATCAGGAAGGAGTCTTGGTAGTCTATTTTGTTATTTTTCTTGTAGTTGGATTATTTTAACGGTTGTAATGCAGATATTTTAGTCTAATTGCTTTGCTTTGATGTTAATCCTTATATCCTTTTAAATTCAATGAAATGAAGTTCTAGTTTCATAGTAAAATTCTATATTTTCATTTCCCTAATTTATGTTAATTTCTTATCATTTTCAGTTTCGTTAATGTTGGCTTTAAAAACATGACATGCACGTAGAATTCATGCCCAAATCTTAAAAAGTTGTCTAATCTCGAAATAATGAATCAAGAAGTTGAGTATGATTAAGATGAGGCTCTTAAGGAAATAAAAAGGGAATTGGATCAATTTGAAAATAAGCATAAGCCTAACTTAAATGAAGTTGAGGCAATTAACCTGGGAAGTCCTGAAGAAACCAGAGAAACAAAAATAAGCATTCATATTGAACAAAAGACAAGATATAACATAATTCAAGTTTTGTTCGAGTGCACAAATGTATTTGTTTGGTCGTATGATGACATGCCAAGTTTGAGTTCCGATTTAGTGGTCCATAAGCTTCCCACATATCTTAATTTTCCACTAATCCAGCAAAAACAAAGGAAGTTTAAGACAGACATGAGTGATAAGATTAAAGAAGAAATCATGAAGCAACTAAATGCAAATATAATTAGGGTCGTCTGATACACTACATGGTTAGAAAATGTTGTGCCAGTGCCAAAGAAGTATGGGAAAATCAGTGTTTGTGTTGACTATAGGGATTTAAACAAAGCAAGTCCCAAGGACAACCTTCCCTTACCCAACATTCATATCCTTGTTGACAATTGTGCTAAACATGAGATCCACTTTTTTGTGGATTGTTATGTCGGATATCACCAAATTCTGATGGATGAAAAAGATGCAAAAAGACCTCCTTCACAACTCCATCGGGAACCTATTATTAGAGGGTCATGCCATTTGGTTTGAAGAATGTAGGGGCAACTTACATGAGGGCCATGACTACCATATTCCATGACATGATGCACAAAGAGATTGAAGTGTATGTCGGTGATGTGATCATTAAGTCCAGAACACAAGATGATCATGTGCAAGACTTGAAAAAGTTCTTTGAAAGGATACGAAGGTACAATCTCAAACTCAATCCAGCCAAATGTGCATTTGAAGTTCCTTTTGGGAAGCTTTTGGCTTATATAGTTAGTCGAAGAGGCATTGAGTTAGATCCCTCTAAGATAAAGACAATTCAAGAGCTGCCTCCTTCAAAGAATAAAAAAGAAGTCATGAGTTTACTTGGGAGGTTGAACTACATCAGTAGGTTCATCGCACAGCTTACAACTATATGTGAGCCTATTTTCAAGTTGTTGAAAAAGAATGCCTCTATCAAGTGGACATATGAGTGGCAAGAAACTTTTGATAAGATCAAGGAATATTTGTCAAATCCTCCTGTTTTGGTTCCGCCGGAACCTGGTAGGCCTCTGTTTTTATATCTGTCAGTAATAGATAGTTCCTTTGGTTGTGTTCTGGGTCAACATGATGCCACATGCAAAAAGGAACAAGCAATCTATTATTTGAGCAAAAAGTTCACCATTTATGAGGCCACATACACTCTTTTAGAAAGGACATGTTGCGCCTTAACCTGGGTCACCCAAAAGCTTAGGCATTATTTGTTGGCCTATATAACTTTCCTCATATCCCAAATGGATCCCCTGAAGTACATCTTTCAGAAGCCAATGCCAACTGGCAGATTGGCAAAGTGGCAAATCTTGTTCACAATTTGATATTGTTTATGTCACTCGTACGGCCATGAAGGCACAAGCTTTGGCTGATCATCTAGCAGAAACCCTAGTTGATGATGAGTATGAATCTTTGAACACATACTTCCCAGATGAAAAGGTTAATTTAGTTCAAGAAGCAGTCCAAGATGACACTCAAGTTTGGAAACTATACTTTGATGGGGCTGTCAACATCAAAGGTGTAGGGATTGGGGCAATTCTTGTATCACCTACTGGGCAACATTACCCTGCCACGGTGTGACTTCGCTTCTTCTGTACAAACAACACGGCAGAATATGAATGTTTACCGTGAAAATGGTAATAACAATAAAATTTGATTATGGGATTTTAAAAATACGTGATCTATTTTTATGCTAGTTGGTTAAGCATTCGATGCTACGTATGTGAGACTTAGAAACGAAATAAGAGTTAAGGATATTGCCATAATCAAACCGTTGGGCCAATTATCGGGTCCTCCAGCCTGTCAATTCGGCGCCTTAAGGTCGATTCCAAAGCTTGGCAGGGAACTATCGAGGAGGGTCGGAATACGGCTAATAGATATAATAGAATTAACGGAGGCTCTTTATGGCTAATGATAAGCAATAAATGATGAACAATAACGAAGATAATAAATGAGAGCAATAATGTCAAGAGAATATGTTAGAGAGCAAAAGAGAATGTTCTTGTATATTTCGTGTGGAGTAATTGGAGCAACAGAGATTTACAAAATGACAAGGATCCCCTTTATATAGGAGGGGAATCCCAACATAGTATAAAATTCATTAATTACAAAGATATAGGGATGGGACAGCTAGGTGACACCCTGATTCCACTAGGCCCTGTCAGTCCTGGCCACGTGCCTTGGGAACTCCCCGTCTCTAGCACAGCCGTGATCAATGTTATCCCAAGATCGGGCCTCGATGAACCTCGAGGGAGGAAACTCGACCATGACCTCGTAGCATCGAGACTTCGAGATGGTCTTTTGAGGTGTCTTGATGACGAGAAATTAGACCCTCTTATTTCTCCGCATACAACGAAGCTTGCGTCATCGGTTTGAACATAGCAATAAACCTAAATGTGCATGAACTATTAGTGATGGGAGATTCAGATTTGCTTATTTGGCAGGCTGAAGGTGATTGGGAGACATGAGACATCAAGCTCATTCCATATAAACAATGTGTGGAGGATCTTAGCAAAAGGTTCAAGTCCATCGAGTTCAGGTATATTCCCAGGTTTCACAACGAATTAGTTGATGCCTTGCCCAACTTGACCTCAATGCTTCTATATTCGGTAATACTCACATTGACCCATTAGAAATTCAAATTTGGGATCAACATGGTTATTGCAATACAATTGAAGCAGAACCAGATGGTCAACCATGGTACCGTGATATTAAACAGTTTCTGAAAATAAGAGAATTTCTGGAACATGCTAATAGGGATCAAAAGAGAACTATTAGGCGACTCTCTAATGGTTTCTTTTTTAGTGGGGAAATCCTATACAAAAGAACTCCGGATTTGAATTTATTAAGATGTGTGCATGACATAGAAGTTGAAAGGATTATGAAAGAGGTGCATTCAGGAGTTTGTGGTCAGCACATGAATGGACATGTTCTAGCAAAGAAAATCCTTTGGGCAGGATATTATTGGCTTCCTATGGAGCGAGATTGCTTTTGTTTTGTTCGCAAGTGCCACCAGTGTCAGATTCACAGTGATTTGGTTCACTCGCCTCCTTTAGAGTTATATCCTATGTCGACTCCTTGGCCTTTTGTTGCTTGGGGAATAGACGTCATTGGCCTAATAGAGCCAAAAGCTTCAAATGGGCACATATTCATCTTGGTTGCATTTGATTAGTTGACCAAATGGGTGGAAGCTATTACATTGAAAGTAGTTACAAAGAAAGCAATAGTAGAATTTGTTCACTCCAACATCATCTATCGTTTCGGTATTCCAAAAACCATTATTACAGATAATGCTGCTAAATTGAATAGTCATCTGTTGAAGGAGGTATCTGAACAATTTAAAATTGAGCATCACAATTCTACTCTTTATAGGACCAAAGCTAATGGAGCTGTTGAAACTGTGAATAAGAACATCAAGTAGATTCTTAGGAAGATGGTCCAAGAATCTAGACAATGGCATGAGAAACTACCTTTTGCTTTTTTGGAATACCGGACAACTGTCCATACATCAGTTGGCGCAACACCCTACTTATTGGTTTATGGAACTGAAGTGGTCATACCTGTTGAAGTTGAGATTCCATCTCTCCGAATCATTATTGAAGTAGGGATCGAGGACACTGATTGGGTCAAGTCCCGATTGTAACAGTTGAGTTTGATTGATGAAAAGCGTTTGGCGGCAGTTTGTTTTATTCAGTTATACCAACAAAGAATGGCACGTTCTTACAATAAGAAAGTGCATCCAAGACAATTCGAGGTAGGACAACTTGTTTTGAAATGTATCTTTCCGCACCAAGAAGAAGTAAAAGGAAAGTTCGCCCCGAATTGGCAAGGTTCTTACCTCATCGAGAAAGTATTGTCAAAAGGAGCTTTACACTTGGAAGATATAGAATGAAAGGTGACTAATATATTTGTCAACACATATGCGGTCAAGAGATACTATGTCTGACATGCCTCTGTTGGGGCATTTTTATACTTAGCATTCTCAGGTTGGGATGATGAAAGGCTATCATTCTCGCTACCCAAACACTGGTCAAACCTAGTTAGCCCTTTGAATCCTTGTTTATATTTATTTTTTTCCCCTCTTTTGGAACCAATGTACTAAAAAATTAAAAAAAATATCAAAACAAGTTCATGTTCATTGAACTACGTCCGACCTGATTCCAAAAGGATACGTAGGCAGCCTCACTCTAGGGTTTGGTTACACCAAAACAAAAATACACATTTTCCAATATTCAAAGAAACTGGGGCATGATTTTATTTTACTTTTCCATGGTTGTTCTGTCAAAATAGTTCCAAAAGTTGTAATTCAGTTGAATAGTTCATTTTACCTTTTCCTGTTAAGACCTTCTGATCAGGTTTCGAGGATGCTAAGTTGGTATATTACAGTGATGCCTCAGCCATTATAGAGAGAAAAAAATAAAATAAGAGAGTCTTATTGGTGAAAACCCTCATGGGCACTATAAGGCAATGGTGAGTTGAGAGAAACACAAACGAGAGAGCTAACTTGGTGAAAACCCTCAAAGGGCATCATTGATCGATTTAGGTCTTCATATACCCCGGAACAAGCATGGTTAAGACAAAGAACTCAGTTTCAAAGTGAAATTTACAATAGATTTCGAGAATTAGACGATTCAAACGGATCGAAAGTCCAAAGTGCATGTCATGTTCATTGAAGTCAGCATATTCCTCTAGATAAGTCATTTCTTATTTTTCCACTAAAAGGGACACTTCTTGATTAAGTTGTAATACATATTACTTCACCTTCTTGTTTTCTTTCGCATTATTTTTTTTATTCCCTTTCAGTCTAATTTTGTCAAAGCAAAGCAAGGAAAAGGCCGCAAAATTGGTTATAGTTTTCCCGTTGTATAAAGCAAAGATTGTTGGGCATAAACCGTATGGGCAAAGGCATAAAGCTATTTGTGATTTTCCCTGACAAGCAAAAGGATTGAAGGACTGAACAATATTTCAAGGGTAAACAAAAGTTACTCAGTTAAAGTTGTTTTGGGAGCAAGGTTGATTGCACTATAAACACAAATGGGGATAGGCACAAAATAGTCAGGTTTTGATGTTGAGAAAGAAGATCTCTAGAAAGTAAAGATAGAATCTCCCGGTAATTCGTACGACCATTGATAGAGCCAGCTGTTCTAACAAGTGCAATGGATACTAGGTCAAGTCGCCCAAGAGATCAAGGCCACAAACTGACCACCATTTTAAAAATAACGAATTTTTCTTTGTTCAGAACAGAAACATAACATTTTTAGGAAACAATTCGTGAAAAAACGAACAACGCCAAGTGAAGTTCTCAAATCCTTAGTTTTCTTCCAATATACATGTAATCATGTTATTCTTTGTTTCATTATAGGGAATCAATACCCTATCTTCACCACAAGGTACCATATCACCTGGTTGCATTTCTTATTGCCAACATAGGGTACGACATTCCTTAGTAGCATCTCAGAGTGCTAAGAGCCTCATTTTATTGCCAACATAAGGTACGACATTCCCTACTAGCATCTTAGAGTGCCGCGAGCCTTATATTATTACCAACATAGGGTACTACATCCCATGGTTTCATTTCTTATTGCTAATATAGGGTACGACATTCCCTACTAGCAACTCGGAGTGCCTCGAGCCTCATATTCTACCAACATAGGGTACGATATTCCCTAATTGAATCTCAGAGCGCTACGACCCTCATCTTATTATCAACATAGGGTACTACATCCCATGGCTGCATTTCTTTCTGCCAACATAGGGTACAATATTCCTTAGTAGCATCTTAGAGTGCTACGAGCCTCGTTTTATTGCCAACATAGGGTACAACATTTCCTAGTTGAATCTTAGAGAGACAAGAGCCTTACCTTATTGCCAACACAAGGTACTACATCCCCTAGTTGCATTTCTTATTGCTAACATAGGGTACACCATTCTCAAGTAGCATCTCAGAGTGCCTCGTGTCTCATGTTATGGCAACATAGGGTACGGTATTCTCTATTAGTATCCTAGAGTGCCACGAGCCTCATCTTATTGTCAACACAGAGTACTACATCCCCTGGTTGTCTTCCTTCTTATTAACATAAGGTGCTACATCCCCTATTATTCAAAAAAAAAGAAGGAAAACCCATGTCTTTTTCAATTCTTTATTCTGCAATAGCAAAAATAGTTTAATATGTCTTCAATAACTTACAAAAATTTCCTAGTGAAAACTGGGGCAGAAACTTTTTGTTCATTTTGTTTGTTTGTGATGACTTGTAGGTTTTTCTGCAAAACACGGATTGGATGTTCAAAAAATAAGATTTCAGTTCTTGCCATAAAAAGTGGAATGTTTGATTTCAATACCAGCCGCAATCAACTTTGACATATTGCATATGGGGACATAAGGTTTTAAGATCCATCTTCTCATCATCTGACCAAGAATCAAGCCTGTGAGAATATTTCATAGTCTGTTATATCAAAAGCATCAAGTTTCAGTCTAAAGTCAATGGGGAAAGAAAGTCAAGAATCAAGACAAGATTCCAGATGACATTTAGATAGAAATTTTGTAACTCAAGAGTATGTAATTTTCTTTTTATTTTGATGTAATAATAGGAACCACGGATCAGAACCTCGATGGAACTTCGCTCGGCTCTCCACCTAAGCATACTCTATCAGTCATTTTCAAGTCGAACTAAACGTGACCTGATTTTCTTATAACCCGGGATATGTACGCTGCCTGAAACCAAGGCTCGATCATAGCCTCTTCTTTTCTCTTATTTACCTTTTTAAATAATAGTAAGGTCAAAAATCAGTCATCTTGTTCATTTTCTTTGCCTGAAAACTTTTCATGTTTCCGAGCAAAGAGGGGCATGCTGTGAGCAACTAATTTTTGACCACACCAAAATTCTATACTATTTTAGTGTAAATATTTCTTTTAGGTCTAATCTTATTTTAAATTTTTATCTTACTCTTAATAGATTTTATTTAAGAAAATTAAAAACTACAAAAAATATTCACATTCTTAGGTCTTTTCTTTCTTATATATATATATATATATATATATATATATATATATATATATATAGAGCGCTATGTATTTTACTTTCTTTTTATTTAATAAAATTGGTTAGATAAAGGTTAAAAAACACTAAAACTAAAAGAAAAGGACAAACAAATAAAAGATAAATCCTATTTAATATAATTAGTATCTAACCTTCAAAACTTCCCACTCCCTCACGTCCCTCACCCCACAATCCCACTCCCTCACGTCACTTTCCCCACTTCTCCCATTTAGCACACATACATCAATTACTACAACACACATACATCTATATATAATTAACACACTTCACAAACAACGGGAAAATCTTTGAAAATAGAAGGAAAGTAAAGTAACGTTGAAAAGAAGAAAGAAAACACTTCACAAAAGAAGGAAAAAGTAACGGACATTGAGAGAAAATAATCTGTTCTCTTATAGGAAAAATTCACTTGGAGAAAAAGTTTGGTTAAGCTATTAAGTGCGAAGCCGGAGTTCGAGATTTCGTTCGAGATTTCGTTCGTGTTTCTGAGTTTTCGATTCTAGAAAGTTTGCGTTGCTAGCTTTGGAAATCAGTAGATTAGCCGTTGTGTTCTTATTTTGTGATCTTCGCAAAAGGTGACATTCAATTCTTTCTTATAGATTAATAGTGATAATGAGTTAAAACATGATATGATTTTTTTCTTGTACTGTATATCTACAATCTTAAAGGATCATCAATGGGTAAAGAATGATATTTCAATTTTCATTGAGTTAAAGAATTATGTGGTTTTTCTTCGGTTAATTAAACTTAGTCTTAGAATAGTTTAACAAGTACTAGTCTTAGAATAGTTTAACAAGTACAAAAAAAAAATTCATTAATGAAAGGGGATGGAGTCAACATGGTTAATTTTAAACAGTACTCTATATTGAATTGTGGTGAACTAATTTTTTATAATATTAGGATAGATACTTTATCTAAGTATTTATTTTTGGAGTTAAACAAGTAGTAGCTTTGTTGGAATAATATTAATTTTTGTTTTGTAGTTCCAAAGATTTGAATTAATTTGGGTTAATAGTTTTTTTTTTTAAAATAAATATATAATTTTATGGTCAATGTACGCCAAAAGGATTAATACATGAGGAACAAATTAGTTAAACTTTGGCATCCCTTTTTAAGGTGACTTGGGATCAGTATTCTTCATACTTTGTTGGTAATCAATTTTTATGCTTGTTGCATTTTTTTTTTTTTTTGTCGTATGTTAAATCCTAAAAGAATTCATTGCTAGTTGTTGCTAAGACATTGATGTCCTAGTAGGGATCATATTCCACAAGTAAGCAGAAATATTTGAAGAGTATTTTCTTTACCATGAAGTTTCGGTTTTCAGTGGGATATTTACATTAACTGCAGCTGGAATTGTTCATTGGTTTTCCACTATGAAATTGTTGCTTCTAACTTTAAAACAGGTATCCCGTAATTTTGGCCTAAGAATAATGATCCATTGTAATTTGTCCTTGTATTAAGTAAAAGGCTTTTCCTTAGATGTATTCATTCATTCATTAGTCCATCGCATGAATTTAATGGTTCTTTTCTTATGTCGTGTTATCTATCTCACGTGGAAGAAATTCAGTGATGTTTTAATAATTTGAGTTTACATAGAAGTTTTGGTCTGCCGATTTAAAAATAAATATTTGTGAAGTACATACCTGGGTTGCGAATTAATTCAAAACCGTTGCAAGAAAAAGAAAAAAAAAGAGTGGTAAAAGAAATTGTGAGGGAGCGAGATGAGTTAGGAAATAATTCAATACTTGTGTAATAGGTAAAATATTAGTATAAATAATTGTCTCGGATCTAACAAAGACAAATAAATGGTATACTCTAAATACGCTAGAAAAGTTTTAGACGCACTTTAAATATTAACCCATGTGTTCATACCCGAATCTTTAATTAATATACTTAAATAATAAAAAGAATTATGTGTGCATTCCCGCGTCTTGATACTTTTAAATTTAAAATAATTATGTTTCAACCATGTGTACATTCCGTACCTTGGTTTAACATCCAACTCAAAAAGTGCCTTGTGTGCATACATCATCTTGGTAAAAATAATTAATAAAAATATTATAACTAATTAAATGGTAATAGGCAAATTATAACCAATAAAAGATAAGAATAGCCAAAATTTGATTTAAGCCTTACATTAAATCAATAAAAGCGACCGTGCTAGAAGCACGAGACTCGAGGAGTGCCTTGCACTTTCCCCTCTGTCAACAGAATTCCTTACTCAATCTTCTGTTTTGTAGACCATAAATTAGGAGTCAAACCTTCTATTTGAAGAGGGATTCAAATAAAAAGTGACTTGGAACACCAAAACTCAATTTCAAGTGTCGACTCTAAATAATAAATTATCAGTTTTCAAAACGTCACTTCAATTGGAAAACTCTTCTAAATCAACCTTGTAATAGGGTTGGATGGAAAAAAAGAGGTATGAAAGGTAGTTGCATGGCGTTCGCAGACCTTGATTCTCCTTTATTATCTCGGTCTGTATTTCTGTTCTTGTTCCTCAGACATTGTAGTAGAGTGTATTCTGGAATAGATTAGATTGTATCGTATTTCAGATTAAATTCTGATTCTGAAAGGTTTTCTTAAATATTATTTGCTTCCATCTTTATTTTCAAAGTTTTTACTGTGTTAAGATGTTGAGTAGTGGCTTGCCTAGTACTACAATAGGTGCCATCATGATGGTTGGTTTTGGGTCGTGACAAGTTAGTACCAGAGCCTAGATTACATAGGTTTCACGAGTCATGAGTAGGTTTAGTAGAGTCTTGCGAATTGGTACAGAGAAATCTTTACCTATCTTTGAGTGGCTTCCGAACCCTTAGGAAACTTCACATTCTTGAATTCTTGTCGTACGAATCTATTTATTTTGGTAACCAAACTTCTGTTATTCTATTTTCTCACGGATGGTGAGGACACGTACTACTAGGATGGACTACCACCAGTACTATCAGTTAGGTTCGCAAGAGGCCGAGGCCGCGGTAGAGGCCGCAGTAGGAGCAAAGGTGTAGCTCGTACAACATCTAAGGTAGCACCAGCAGATCCACCAATTACCCAGTCCAGGAGCAGGTCCTGATTGTGGATGAGCCTGTAGGGCCAGCTCAGGCACCAGCTATGCCTATCGTGATTCCAGGCCTTTAGGAGGCCTTAACTCAGATTTTGACCATATGTACCAGTCTTCCTCAGGCGGTCTCTGTTCCATCCGCAGTAGCCACTTCTCAGGTCAGGGGAGACACTCAGCCTCCCGCCGCCCATACACCTGAGCAGGTGATGTGCGGACTCTAGACACCAGGGACACTACCAGCCCAGCAGTTGGCAGCTGCTCGGGCCCATGTGGTTCCTGTTATGACTGATGATGAGCAGCGGAGACTAGAGAGGTTTGGTCGACTTTAGCCTCCATCTTTCAGCAGGGGAGAAGTCAGAGGATGCCTAGGGTTTCTTGGATAGATGTCAGAGGATTCTTCGTATAGTAGGTATTCTGGAGACCAGTGGGGTCTTGTCACTACTTTTCAGTTTACTAGAGCTGCCTTCAATTGGTGGGAGGCTTATAAGAGGTGTAGGCCGATCGGTGCAGTGCTAATTACATGGTAGGAGTTCTGTATTCTTTTCTTGGAGAAGTACATGCCGCAGTCTCGTAGAGAAGAGCTATGCAGGCAGTTTGAGTAGTTACGTTAAGATGATATGACTGTGACGCAGTACGAGATGAGATTGTCTGAGTTAGCCCGTCATGCAGTTGGTTGTTCCCCACTGATAAGGAGAGGATCAAAAGGTTCATCGATGGTCTCACATTTCAGCTGTGGGTTCTTATGACGAGAGAGAGAGAGTGTCTGGTGCTACTTTCAATGAAGTTGTTGACATTGCTCGGCAGATAGTGCTGGTCCGCAACCAGGAGAGGGTTAAGAGGGAGGCCAAGAGGTCTCGTGGATCATGTAGTTTTAGTGGTGTTCCTTCTGGAGGTCAGTTCCACCACGATAGGGGTCATCCCTATAGTCATGCTCAGACGGCTTGTCCAATTCACCGTGGTGCATTATCTGGCCATTGTTCACACAGTCCTCAACAGGGTCACTCATCTCTCAGTGCCTTTCTAGCTTAGAGTTCGTCTTATGCACCATCAACTCAGGGTTCATCTATGTCAGGTCCTTATAGCAGTTATCCCGGTGTTCGGGGCTCCTATTCTGTCCATGTATCTTGATCATTGCCAACTCGACTCTACACTAAGGTAGGAAGAGTAGGTCGCAATAGCTTTTACCCGATATGAGGGTCGGGATCGATTTCTTCAGGAAGCTAGTAGTGGAGTTGGATTGTCTGTCTAGCCTAGAGATGTGTTTGTACTCCTAATGTCACTTCAAACATTTTTGGGTTTTTGAATTAATACTATTTTTATAAAACTATTGATTAACACTAAATTATGCTACGAGAATATTGCTATGTTGTATCTAATGAGGAAGAAGGGCACTAGGGTCGTGACACTACCTAGGTAGCTAATTGACGGGTAGATGTTACTAAGGTTCGATTGACATAATTGGGGCTTATGCTATAACCATTGCACAATTTTACCCACTCTCACACCTCTCGGTAGAGAGAGTGATTTTGCCTAATTGACTCTCTCGAGACCAAATGGGTAGGCAAATTAGACCAAGCAACTAGGGTTCAAGTAGGTAATTACTCTCTCGAGGTTTAACCCGTTAATTGGGACTATCATTTCTCATGAGTCCATCCCAATTTCTTGTTGGGTCAATTTTGGGGTTATAGACTCTCTTTCTCAAGAAGAGTTAAACCCACAAAGCTTGAATCAGTGTTTGCAACCACCAATTCGAGATTAAAACATAAAATCAACCCAAATAGCAAACACCCATAGTCAATCTTACACTAGATGGCAACACCCATCAATTACTCATGCTAGATAAAGAAATTGAAGAAATAGATGAAGAACTAAACATATAAATTAATTGCTAAAATTAAACTACAAGAATCTATCGTAAATGTAAATCAAAAGTGCCAAAAATGGCTACAAATATCGTTCTCAGGAGCGCAACTCTCGTCTGAATACTTTAGATCCCTAAAAAATGGTAAAATGTTCTATTTATACTAGGCTAGAAAAACTGGACAAAAATACCCCTACGGGGTCGATGCGGGCCGCACTAAATGGACCACGGCCGCACTGGGCTCTTTGACTTTGACTTTTGCTTCTCTGAACTCGGACTCCGCGGACCGCGTAGAATGGACCGCGAACGCGGGGGGAGCTGGCGGGGTCCGCGCAATCACGACCGCAGACCGCATGGCATTGGCTTTGCAAACTTTCATCTCTCTGAATCTCATGACCGCAGACCGCACAAAAGAGTAGTGCGGCCGCGGAGCCTTCACCGCGGACAGCGAGATATGTACCGCGGCCGCGTTGCCTTTAGCCTAGTTTACCAACTCTCTAAACCACCTAGTGCGGCCGCATTCAACTTTGCGCGGTCTGCACTAGGCCTTCTTTCCTTAGATTTCTTGGTCTTTGATACTTGAGCAGGTTTCACTCCTTTTTGATCCGATCTTTGACATTTCGTCACTTTGTCGATCAAACCTACAATCAAGCACAATTTGTGAGCCTTTTAGGACTATTTTGTAACAATATATGATCAAAGCATAGGCAAGTAGGGGAAAAAACATGTTAAAATCCTAACTTATCAACTCCCCCAAACATAAACCTTTGCTTGTCTTCAAGCAAACAAAATAAGACTCACCTCTTAAAGGAAAATCCAAGTAATTCTAGCTGTCCTAAGGTATCCTCAATAAGCATCAATTGGGACTAACAATTGCCCTCAATACGAATGGATCATTAACAAAACTTAAACTTTGAGAAACTATGGATCAAGTGTGGCACAAGAGCATCAAGAATTGACTCATTACATCAAAGAACTCTCTCAATTACTTTGGTCTCACACATCCTTAACTCTACCTAAGCAAACCTCACCTTTTAGAGTATAAGCACACAAACCAAGGTTAATGGGAATTTACTCGTCTCTCTCAAGGAAAGGTCACAGGTCCGGCTCTACGTACCATATGCTTGACCCTCATGTAAGTATCCACTAATGCGAGCATCATCCAACTCAAGATCATATAGGGCTTTTGTTGAGTCAATGTGAAGTCTTTTGGTCCAGTGTAGGAAAAGTTGTTGGTCTATATGGGTTTCATCTTCCCTTAAGCACTTCTTTTGATTCATTTTGGCACAATTCTCTTTGACTCTTTGAGTATTTCACTTCTTTTCAAGGGGTTAGAGAGATACATTGTCACTCTTTCTTATGCAATTCGAAGCATTTATCCTTTCTCTACTTTTTCCACACCTTTTTCACTTTTGTTTTTCTTGAATCCCGTTTTATTCTTTGCATATTGGGATTTCTTTTTGTCTTTTTTTTCATTGCCTTCCTTTCCTTTTGCTTTTGTACCTTTTACCACTTTGTTTCCTTTCTCATCTCTCCCCCCCAAACTTAGACTTTTACCATTATTCAAGGGACGATTTGGGTGCCAAGAGAGGGTATAATTTAGAACCGGTATAGGCTTGTGGCATTGGTTCTTGAAAGAAAAAGGTTTAAGGCTCAAAAGGGTTAGCTAGGGATTATATCATTGGTAGGCTATGAAATTGTTCGACTATTATTTGGATCAAGAAGAGGCTATAATCACTTCTCAAGTCGAATTTTCACTCAAAATTTCTCCTCAACAAACATTTAGGGCAAGTTCTAGACCATTGGCTCGGGACTTGGACTCACAATTTGATTTCTCACCACATACACTCAAGGATTGCTAAAGACATAGAGTCGGGGGCCCACAACAACCTTAGACACGATTGAGCACACAATAGTCCCGACGGACCACATGATGTTTGTTTGGTCAAAACAAGAGTCTCAAGGTCACTACTTTCACCATCCTAAACACAACCACTTGTCTTTGACCATGGGATCAAAGGCAAATGTGTTAGGCCCAAGTGAAGCTTTGGTTGAGGTACCCTTAACTATAAACTACTAAAAATAAAAGAAAAATTAAAAACGGACTCAAACCCTTAAGAAGGTTGTCACGACATCCATCATCGGGAAGAGCCACCCGGTTCGCACAATACTCCACCCTTGGAAAGAACCATGTCATTAAGAAAACCAAGGGCTTATTAAAAGCGCCAAAAATGAAACAAAAAGGTTGCGAGCCTATCTACTAAGCTAAAAATGAAATATTTTGTACGAAAATAGAAAATAGAATGAATATTTACCATAGGAGATTAGAATATACAAGGGGGGATGCATATATACCAAAAATGTAACTTTATATACAGACCAAAGAGAAGATAAAAAGTGCGATAAAAGTAATTAAATGTAATGTTATATATAGACTAAATAGAAAATCAACAGAAATATAAACTAAGTCAATTAATATATACAATCATCTGGATAAAAAAAATAGGGCGCACCCCCACAAATAAAAGCTGACATTGTCCCCAATGTCAACTAAACAAATAAGCATCAAAAATCAAGATGAAAGGATATAGGAGCTCCCTAAGACTCGTCTGTATGCATGGGAACATGAGTGGTCCCTGGGTCCTCTGTATGTACGGGAACCTCAGACTGGTTTCTGGTCTCCTGCTGCTTAGCTGCTGGGACTGGGGCCTGGACCTGGACGGGCTGAATATCAAGAACATCCTGTGGCTGACTAGAGGGAGCCTCCGGTGGCTCCGCCAACTGGATGATCGCCTCATCTGTACTAGGGAGCTTTCTCTTCTTCTTTGGAAGCCTCTGAGTCTACTCCTGCTGTGGCTCTACTACTGGTGCTGCTGCTGGGGTTGGATCCCTGAATAATAAGTCAAGAGGCATCTGGTCTACCATCAGCTTGTCCACATCTACTCTCAGCTCTTTCACCGACTCCTTGGAAACCCTTTTCTTTCTCATATTCTTGTGCTCCCGGGCAAGCTCCTTCAAAGCCTTGCCATGTGAATCCACTGCCTTAGCCAAGGCACCCTGAGTACTGATGATCTTTTCCTGGTTCTCCAGGATCTTCTTCAATGTATCCTCAATGGCATGTGGAATCTGTGCTGGCTGTGGTGCCGACTGAGCCGCAATGGTAGAAGTCAAGATGGACAACTTGGATGACGTAACTGTCATACAGTTCTTCAAGCTATGAAGTGTTTGGCTAAGCTGGTGGGCAGTGATAGGATGGGCCCGGGAATATGGAATCCCTGGGACAGCTGAAGTGGAGGGACCGACAGTAGTGGAAGGTCCGGGAAGCATGTCAGCAACTGTGGAAGCAGGCTCAGTTGAGGGCTCTAACGCAACCGGCTCTTCAAACTGGCCGATTGGAGAAGAAGTAGGTGGCTTATAATTTTTGTCCTTGGGGTTGTCTGACCCCTTCAGATAGTACCATGAAAACGGAGCCACAGGTTTGACTTTGATGTCAAAAGGTCTCTTCTCCACCTCGAGGTCCCTGAAATACATAGTGAGGGTGCTAGGAAAAGGGTAGTTCTGGTCATGCTCAACCCCCACTGCAAAAATGACGCGGGACATCACATTGCCCACGTTGATAAGGTATCCCGCCATAATAGATGCAACAAGAATAGCCCGGGCAAGCGGAATAGTCTGATCATAGGTAGTGGTAT
This sequence comes from Nicotiana sylvestris, assembly GCF_000393655.2. NCBI lineage: Eukaryota > Viridiplantae > Streptophyta > Magnoliopsida > Solanales > Solanaceae > Nicotiana > Nicotiana sylvestris. The sequence continues at coordinate 115,248,925 of NC_091062.1, read as the reverse complement.
CGAGCCGACTGCACACAAAAGTCAACTATACCCTAGCCTCAAAGTTAAAAGTCCTCCGAAGTATTTTGACCCCTACTTGCAACCACTCTGGAACCGTACCCAGGACTGCCAGGTATGAGGCTAACCACGGATAAACCTCCTCGCCCATTGCCAGCTTTTCATTGTAAAGGGACTCGTCTTCTTCAATGAACCCCAAGTATTCGTTTAGTGCCTTCCCGGTAAATATCACATTCTTGTTTCGCACTTTGGTCACTTTAGTGCCCTTCAAGATGTGGGCCATATTGCTATAAAATTCCTTGACCATGTGCTCATTTGCCTTCACATAATTATCTTTGAAGTGTTCCCAACCCACTCGAGCTTGAAACTGTCTTTGTAGATTGGGGTGTAGGGGTAGAAGATCTCTATCAATAATGCTCCTCTCAAGAATCAACTTTCGTGCCAGCCACTATTCCCTAAACTTATGGAACGCCACCTGGCTGACAAATCTATCTTCCCAAATAGCAGGATTTCTAGTCCGGTCAACACCCCCAACATGAGGCACACCACCCCCAGGTAACTCCTCATCTCCCTCATCACCTCTAGCACCCTCTCCAGATACTGAAGTTGTGGGAGAGGTATAGTATTCATCCCCACTACCTGCCGCTGAGCCCTCAGACGACCCAGAAGAAATGTTGATTGAAGCTGGAGTATCGGGGGAAGAGGGAGGAGTGTCTCTATGTATGGCGTTCTCCAGATACGGGATGTATAGAGGGACTGAATCTGAAGAGATCTCCTAGGAGGGGTCGTACTCACTCCTCGAGTTGTCAATGGCTCTGTCAGCCACTTTGATTGCTTTCCTCATGTCCTTTATGTTTTTTTAGCCTGAGGAGTGAGTTTTACCATCCTTTGCTTCCCTCCCCGGGAGGAATTAGCTTGGCCGGGTTGTTTCGAGCCTTTGCCTCTTTATTTGACCATTATCTGCAAGTATACACATCTAACATGGTTAGTATCATCATAGGCAGTGAAACAGGTGTTGAAATTGAATTGCAGACAACAGATTAAATGTTGCAGAAATAGTTGCAGAACAGAGCACCGCTACCCATACAAACAGGAGTACGGCCGTACTGGGGGCACCACAGACCGCGCAAAGGCAATCGCGGTCCGCATTGGGACAAGGCCCTGAAAAACATCTCTCTAAATCTTCCCACCGCGGTCCGCACAAAGTGGGATCGCGGCAGCGGCGGGCCAGCGCGGACCGCATAAAGTGCAATGCGGCCGCGCTGGGCATAGGTTCAATTTCAGTCACTTGGGCATCGCGGTCCGCAACAAAATGGCAATGCGGACCACGTCAGGGCACCGCGGACCGCACAAAGGCGACCGCGGGCCGCAGAGAGTATTTTGCATAGGCACTAAGTTAGGGTTTCATTTTTTTGCACAATTGTTCATGTTAGTTCACCTACTTTGTCCCTACTCTCTTGCCCAACCATTATGGATATCCAGCATACCTACCCAGCATTTAAAACTACCCTAAGCTATCAACTAAATAAAGAAGAAGAAACTAACGAGAAGAAAAAGAAGTTATAAGCTAATGGTAATAAAATAAAACAAAATTAATCAAGTAAATGAACAAGGACTGAGTGAAACATTACCAGATGAGAATATGAAATGTAATTAGTCAATCTTAAGCAAGAATCACTATCGCAAGAGGTTAGCAACAGTACTTTTATGTCTCTGAGTGTTAAGTGTTTGAAAAGGGTAAATGGTGACCCGTGGGGTCTATTTATAGAAAAGCAATAGGACCCATCCTCACCTACCAGCGCGGCCGCACAAAACCAACTGTAGACAGCGCTGGGTTTCTTCACTTGAAGCTTGAGAAGGCAACCTCCGCGGACCGCACAAAAGCAGACCGCGGTCGTGGAGGTCCATCGTGGACCGCACTAAATGGAATGCGGCCGCGGTGGCAAACTTCAGACAGCACCACTTTTGACCATCACCTGTGCAGACCGCACAAAGTGCAATGCGGTCGCACTGGCAATCTTCAGAGACTGTTCAACTTTTTTTCAAACTATTTTGCACTGCATCAACTCAATCCCAGCAACATCTCACAATCAGTTAGCTCAAAAATCAAACCTACACTACCAAGAAAACACAGAAAACAACAAAAAGAAAAAGACATGGGTTGCCTCCCAAACAGCGCCTGATTTAACGTCGCGGCACGACACATGTTACCAGCACATCACTTTAGATGGAGAAGTGCCACCACGTGGCTATCATCAAATTTCCCAAGATAATGCTTGACCCGATGTCCATTTACTCTGAATACTTCACCATTCTTGTTCCTTAGATTAAGAGCACCAAATGGGGTCACGAACACAACTTCAAAAGGCCCACTCCACTTTGACTTGAGCTTACCTGGAAACAGACGTAACCGGGAATTGAACAAGAGAACCATATCTCCAACCTTGAAATCCTTGCCCCGAGCATATTTGTCGTGAAGTTACTTCATTTTGTCCTTGTACAAGGACGAGCTGGAGTAGGCATGGAACCTAAACTCATCGAGCTCATTAAGTTGTTCAACCCGAAGATTTGCCGTAACATCCCATTCTAAGTTCAACTTCCTCAAAGCCCACATTTCTTTGTGCTCTAATTCCACTGGAAGATGGCACGCTTTCCCAAACAACAACTGATATGGATACATACCAATCGGAGTTTTGTAAGCCGTCTGATAAGCCCAAAGAGCGTCATATAACTTTTTCGACCAATCGGTCCTATTAGCATTGCCAGTTTTAGACAAGATATTCTTTATTTCTTTGTTGGAGACTTCCACTTGGCCACTAGCTTGAGGATGATAGGGGGTCGAAACCTTATGATTGACACCATACTTATAAAGCAACATGTCGAAAGCCTTGTTGCAAAAGTAAGACCCCCATCACTAATGATAGCACGAGGAGTGCCAAACCTTGTGAAGATACTCTTTTTCAAAAAATGCCACAACACTCCGGGCTTCATTGTTGGGCAAAGCCACGGCTTCAACCCACTTTGAGACATATTCCACCACCACAAGAAGGTAAGTGTTCCCACAAGAGCTCACAAAAGGACCCATGAAATCGATCCCCGAAACATCAAAAATATCCACTTCGAGAATTGTATTGAGGGGCATCTCATCCCTTTTAGAAATTCCGCCGGCTCTTTGGCATTCATCACATCTCTTGACCATATCACCCGCATCTTTAAACAAGGTAGGCCAATAAAATCCGCAACTAAGAAATTTAGAAGCCGTTCTCGCCCCGCCATGATGGCCACCATAGGGAGAGGAATGACAAGCCTCCAAAATACCCAATTGTTCCTCCTCTGGGACACATCGTCAAATCACACCATCGGTGAAAATCTTAAACAAATATGGCTCGTCCCAATTAAAATCCAAGCTATCCCGCCTGAGCTTCTTCCTTTGGTTGGAAGAGGTCTCACACGGGATGATTCCGGTAACAAGATAATTTGCGACATCGACGAACCACAACATTCCATTCATTGACACCGGAAGGAGTTGCTCGTTGGAAAATGCATCGTTTATCTCAAGGCCGTCACAAAGCCTCCCCTCCTCCTCCAAACGGGACAAGTGGTCCGCCACTTGATTCTCACTAACTTTCCGGTCAACAATTTCAAGATCAAACACTTAAAGAAGTAACACCCATCTCATCAATCTCGCCTTGGAGTCTTTCTTGGTCATCAAATACCTAAGGGCGGTATGATCGGTGTGCACTATAACTTTGCCTCCCATAAGGTAAGGTCGGAATTTTTCCATAGCAAATACAATAGCCAACAATTCTTTCTCGGTGACTATGTAGTTCCTTTGAGCTTCATTCATGGTCTTGCTTGCGTAGTATACCGGATGAAACATCTTCTTGATCCTTTGGCCCAAAACAGCCCCAACCACAACGTCACTAGCATCACACATGAGCTCGAAAGGCAAGCTCCAATTTGGCATGGTAATGATGGGGATAGAAGTCAACTTGAGCTTAAGAACTTTGCATCTTTCTCTAGCAACTTGCACAATGGATGTACCACTTTAGAAAAATCCTTTATGAACCACCGGTAGAAACCCTCATGCCCAAGGAAACTCCTCACCCCTTTGATAGAAGTAGGGGGAGGGAGCTTCGAAATAACCTCAATCTTGGCCTTATCAACTTCAATTCCTCGCTTCGAGATCTTGTGACTCTACACTATACCTTCTTCTACCATAAAATGGCACTTTTCCCAATTGAAAATAAGGTTGGTGTCTTCACATCGGGCCAACACTCTATCCAAGTTTACCAAGCACTCCTCAAAAGAATCCCCAACTACGCTGAAATCATCCATGAAGACCTCCAAGATATCCTCCACCATGTCGGTGAAAATAGCCATCATGCAACGTTGGAAGGTCGCCGGAGCATTACACAATCCAAATGGCATTCTAGATAAAGCGAATGTGCCATAAGGACATGTAAAGGTGGTCTTCTCTTGGTCCTCCGGGGCAATTAGAATTTAATTGTACCCCGAGTAACCATCCATAAAGCAATAGAAAACCCGTCCCGCAAGACGATCAAGCATTTGGTCAAGGAATGGCAATGGGAAGTGATCTTTTCTAGTCACCTTGTTCAGCTTCCGGTAATCCATACAAACTCTCCACCCGGTGACCGTTATAGTGGGAATGAGCTCATTGTTGTCATTGGTCACCACAGTCATACCACCCTTCTTTGGCACACATTGCACCAGAGAAGTCCATGAACTGTCAGAAACAGGATAAACCACCCCAGCATCTAGCCACTTGATAACCTCTTGCTTCACTACCTCTTGTATCTCCTCATTTAGTCTTCTTTGATGCTCCAAGGAAGGCCTTACATCCTCCTCCAAAATGATCTTATGCATGCAAAATGCGGGGCTTATACCCCGAATGTCAGCTAATGTCCATCCAATCGCCTTATTCTGCTTTTGAAGTACCGCCAAAGTGGCGTCAACCTGCATGTTAGTTAAGCAAGATGAAAGAATAACATGTAAAGTAGAATTTGAACCCAAGAATTCATACTTGAGGTGTGGAGGAAGTGGCTTCAACTCCAACACCGGTAGCTCCTCAATTGATGGCTTTGTTGGTGGAGTTTTGCGGTTTTCAAGATCCAAAGATAGCTTCCTAGGCTCATATGAATATGAACCCATACCATGTAATGCATTCACACACTCCACTCTACTAGCATCATCATTGACATCCATATTAAGAAGCACGACCTCAAGGGGATCTTCAACGTAGATCATTGAACTTGTGTCATCCACTATCACAGCTGTAACAATGTCCACAAATGAACACACATCCGGTCTATTGGGTTGTGTCATTGATTTGCAAATATGGAATACCACCTTCTCATCCCCCACTCTAAAAGTCAACTCACCCGCTTCAACATCAACTAATGTCTTCCCCGTAGAGAGGAAAGGTCTACCAAGAATAATCGGCACTTCAAAGTCCACTTCACAATCTAATATGACAAAGTCGGCCGGCAATATAAACTTATCCACCCGGACAAGTACATCATCAATTATGCCCAAAGGCCACTTCATCAATCGATCCGCCATTTGAAGTTTCATTGAGGTAGGTTGAGGTTGTCCAATTCCCAAAGTCTTGAAGACCGAGTACGACATCAAATTTATGCTTACCCCCAAGTCACAAAGGGCCTTTGAAAAATCCGCACTCCCAATGGTGCAAGGAATGGTGAAAGCACCCGTATCTTCAAGCTTCGGGGCCATTGAATTCACTATAGCACTAACTTGGTGAGTCATCTTTTTAGTCTCACAATCTATAGAACGCTTCTTTGTGACCAAGTCTTTCATGAATTTTGCATAGCCCGACATTTGTTCAAGTGCCTCCACCAATTGCACATTAATAGATAAGCTCTTCATCATATCAATGAACTTTGTAAACTGATTATCATTCTTCTGCTTTGTGACCCTCTGAGGATAAGGTGGAGGTGACCTTGGAAAAGGAGCCTTGGCCTTTGGTATAACCGGCTCGGGCATGTCAATCAAGGTTCCCTAGACGGGTTCACGACATCTTGAGTCTCTACCTCGACTTCATCATCAATATCAATCCGCACATCATTGTTCACATTCTCTTCAACCACATCTTCAACACCCAAAGGTACATTATCATCACGCAACTCAACATCTTCATCCACAACTTGCTTTTGCTTTGTGGCATTCACATCACTGCCTCTCCCACTTCTTGTTGTAACCGCCATCACATGATTGTTATTCCCACCCTTCGGGTTCACTACCGTATCACTTGGTAGAGCACCCTTGGGACGAATATTCAACGCTTGAGAGATTTGGCCTAATTGCACCTCCAAGTTCCGAATAGATGTATTATGAGAAGCCAATTGGGCATCGAAATCTTTGTTCTTTTTCATCATTTGCTCGAACATGCTTTCAATTCTTCCCATATTGCTTTCGAAAGAACTAGGACCTTGAGAAGGGAAAGGGGGTGGATTGCTCGGTTGTTGGTACATTGGGGGCCTTGGAAAGCCCATCCCCCAGTTGCCTTGGTTTCCATTGTTGTTCCACCCGCCTTGATTGTTGTTGTTGCTCCAATTATTGTTGTTCCCGTTCCAATTGCCTTGATTGTTACCTTGATTACCCCAATTGTTGTTTTGATTGTTTTTGTTCCAATTGCCACCACCTTGTTGTTGGTTATTATTATTCCAATTACCGCCTCCTTGTTGTTGATTGCCCCAATTTCCTTGGGGACGCCATTGTTGATTCGGAGAGTTGCCTCTATTTCCTTGGTAGTTATTGACATATTGAACCTCTTTGCTTTGATCATCATAGCACTCATTTGAATAACAACCACCATCATTTTTGTTGTCATATTGTTCACAATTACCTTGAGGTTATTGTCCTCTTTGCCTCCTTTTCAACATAGAAACACCTTCCATTACATTAACTTGGCGCGGGTTTTGGACTTGTTGTAATTGTGCCTTTGCCAATTGATTCATAGTTGTTGTAAGCTCGACAATAGCTTGGCCATGATCGTGCCATTCCTTGTGCAAATGGATGACCGTGGGGTCACCTTGGGGCATATTTGCTCGGCTTTGCCATGCCGAAGAGGTATCGGCCATTTCATCAAGTACATCACATGCCTCTTGGTAAGAATGTTTCATAAAGTTCCCTCCGGACAATTGGTTCACAATGCATTGATTCGTGGTGTTGATGCCCCGATAAAAGGTTTGTTGAATCATTGCCTCGGTCATGTCGTTATTAGGGCACTCTTTCACCATTGTTGCATATCCTTCCCATATCTCATTCAAAGGTTCCATTGGCTCTTGCATGAAGGCTAGAATGCCATCCTGAAGAGCTGCCATATGACTTGGAGAAAAGAACTTGGCAATAAATTTGTCCGCCAATTCATCCCATGTCGTAATAGAATGATTGGGGAGCCTTTCTAACCAACCCAATGCTTTACCCCGTAGAGAGAACGGGAAAAGCCTCAATCTCAATGCATCCTTGGACACGTTTGTCTTCTTGCTACCCCAACATGTATCCACGAACCTCTTCAAGTGCTTGTAGGCATTTTGATCGGAGGCTCCCGTGAAATACCCTCTTTGCTCTAGCAAGGCCAACATAACATTTGTGATTTGAAAGTTCCCCGCCCGGATTCGGGGAGGAACAATAGCAGTGGTGTATCCTTGATTTGGTAAAACTCTAGGGGCCACTCTCCGCGGTAGCGGAGGAGAGTCTAGAATATTGTTGTTCACATTTGCATTTACATTGGCATTTCGGCCTCTCAGTGGAACTTGAGGTAAGACCTCATCTTGTTCTAGATCCTCTACCTCCTCCCCCGCCATCACATGGCCGAGAGGGTCATTTGCATTAAGAGCCATTTGTACCTGATTGATCGACACAAACAAAATTAGTAAACAAGAAGGAAAGAGAATCAAAACACAAAATTAAATAAACAAATAGTCAACACCGTAAGCTCCCCGACAATGGTGCCAAAAAGTGATCAGTGCCAATTCGACGCTACACTAAGGTAGGAAGAGCGGGTCGCAATAGCTTTTACCCGATATGAGGGTCGAGATCGATTTCCTCAGGGAGCTAGTAGTGGAGTTAGATTGTCTATCTAGCCTAGAGATGTGTTTGTACTCCTAATGTCACTTCAAACATTTTTGGGTTTTCGAATTAATACTATTTTTATAAAACTATTGATTAACACTAAATTATGCTACGAGAATATTGCTACATTGTATCTAATAGGAAGAAGGGCACTAGGGTCGTGACACTACCTAGGTAGCTATTGACGGGTAGATGTTACTAAGGTTCGATTGACATAATTGGGGCTTATGCTATAACAGTAGCACAATTTTACCCACTCTCACACCTCTCGGTAGAGAGAGTGATTTTTCCCAATTTACTCTCTTGAGACCAAATGGGTAGGCAAATTAGACTAAGCAACTAGGGTTCTAGTAGGGTAATTACTCTCTCAATGTTTAACCCGTTAATTGCGACTATCGTTTCTTATGAGTCCATCCCAATTCCTTGTTGGGTCAATTTTGGAGTCATAGAATCTCTTTCTCAAGAAGAGTTAAACCCATAAAGCTTGAATCAGTGTTTGCAACCACAAATTCGAGATTAAAACATAAAATCAACCGAAATAGCAAACACCCATAGTCAATCTAATACTAGATGGCAACAGCCATCAATTACCCACACTAGGGTTGAGCCACAACACTAGCTAATGGGTTTAGGTACTCATTCTAGATAAAGAAATTGAAGAAATAGATGAAGAACAAACATATTAATTAATTGCTAAAATTAAACTACAAGAATCTATCGTAAATGTAAAGCAAAAGTGCCAAAAATGGCTACAAATATCGTTCTCAGGAGCGCAACTCTCATCTTAATACTTCAGATCCCTAAAAAATGGTAAAATATTCTATTTATACTAGGCTGGAAAAACTGGACAAAAATACCCCTGCGGGGTCAGTGCGGGCCGCACTAAATGGACCGGGGCCGCACTGGGCTCTTTGACTTTGACTTTTGCTTCTCTGAACTCGGACTCTGCAGAACGCATAGAATGGACCGCGGTCGCGGAGGGAGCTGGCACGGTCTGCGCAATCACGACCGCGGACCGCATGGCATTGGCTTTGCAAACTTTCATCTCTCTGAATCTCATGATCGCGGACTGCACAAAAGAGTAGTGCAGCCGCAGGGCCTTCACCGTGGACCGCGAGATATGTACCACGGCCGCGTTACCTTTAGCCTGGTTTACCAACTCTCTGAACCACCTAGTGCGACCGCATTCAACTTTGTGCAGTCCGCACTAGGCCTTCTTTCATTAGATTACTTGGTCTTTGATACTTGAGCAGGTTTCACTCCTTTTTGAGTCGATCTTTGATATTTCGTCACTTTGTCGATCAAACCTACAGTCAAGCACAACTTGTGAGCTTTTTAGGACTATTTTGTAACAATATATGATCAAAGCATAGGCAAGTAGGGGCATAAAACATGTTAAAATCCTAAATTATCATATATACGCTGGTAGGTGATACTATTATTATGGACCGTGTGTACTAGTTGTATGTAGTGACTATTCGAGGATTGGAGACTAGAGTTGATCTCTTGCTGCTTGGTATGGTTGATTTTAATGTGATATTGGGTATAGATTGGTTGCCTCCATGTCATGCTATTTTGGATTGTCACGCTAAGACTGTGACATCGGCGATGACGGGGTTGCCACAGATTGAGTGGCGACGTTCTTTAGACTATGTTCCCGGTAGAGTGATTTATTACTTGAAGGCCCAGTGGATGGTTAGGAAGGGTTGTCAATCTTATTTGGGTTTTGTGAGGGATGTTAGTGTTGATACCCCTACAATTGATTTTGTTCCGGTGGTGCGAGATTTACCGGATGTGTTTCCTGTAGACCTATCGGGCATGCTGTTCGGCAGGGACATTAATTTTGGTATTGACTTGGTGTCGGGCACTCAGCCTATTTCTATTCATCCATACCGTATGGCACCGGCTGAGTTGAAGGAGTTGAAAGAGCAGCTTTAAGAACTTCTGGATAAGGGGTTTATTAGGCCTAGTGTGTCATCTTGGTGTGCAACTATTCTGTTTGTGAAGAAGAAGGATGGCACTATGAGGATGTGCATTGATTATAGGCAGTTGAACAAATTCACAATCAATAACAAGTGTCCTTTGCGGCATATTGATAAATAGTGTATTTCAGCCTTATCCCGACTCGTTTATTATATTGTTCATTGATGATATCCTGGTGTACTCTCGTAGCCAGGAGGAGCAAGCCCATCATTTGAGGATTGTGTTGTAGCAGTTTTGGGAAGAGAAGCTTTATGCCAAGTTATCCAAGTGCGAGTTTGGCTCCGTTCAATGGCGTTCTTGGGACACGTGGTGTCCAATAAGGGTATTCAGGTGGATCCAAAGAAGATAGAGGCAATTCAGAGTTGGCCCAGACCGTCCTTAGCTACGGATATTCGGAGCATTCTTGGTTTGGTTGGTTGTTATTGTCGCTTCATGCAAGGTTTCTTGTCTATTGCATCTCCCTTGACCAAAATGGTCCAAAAAGGTACTCCTTTTAGGTGGTTAGATGAGTGTGAGGAGAGCTTTTAGAAGCTCAATACTACCTTGACCACGGCTTCAGATCTAGTTCTACCATCAACTTTTGGTTCTTACACAATATATTGTGATGCTTCTCGGATTGGTATTGGGTGTGTTTTGATGTAGGAGGGTAGAGTAATTGCTTATGCTTTGTGCTAGTTGAAGCCTCATGAGAAGAACTACCCTGTTCACGATTTGGAGTTGGCTGCCATTGTTCATGCATTGAAGATTTGGAGGCACTATCTCTATGTGTGTCTTGTGAGGTATTTACTGATCATCGGAGCCTCCAACACTTGTTTAAACAGAATGATCTAAATTTGAGGCAATATAGATGGTTGGAGCTGCGAATGGACTATGATATCACTATTTTGTATCATACGAGGAAGGACAATATGGTGGCTGATGCCTTGAGTAGGAAGGCAGTTAGTATGGGAAGTCTTGCATTCATTCCTGTTGGTGAGAGACCTCTTGTAGTTGTTGTTCAGGCCTTGTCCAACTAGTTCGTGAGACTAGATGTTTCAAAGTCCAGCCGGGTTCTAGCTTGTGTGGTATATTGGTCTTCCTTATTTGATCGCATCAGAGAGCGCCAATATGATGATCCTCATTTTCTTGTCCTCAAGGACAAGGTTTAGCATGGTGATGCCAGAGATGTAGCTATTGAAGATGATGGTGTGTTGAGGATGCATGACTGTATATGTGTGCCCAATGTAGATGGGTTACGGGAGCTGATTCTTAAGGAGTCCCACAGCTCGCGGTATTCCATCCATCCGAGTGACGCAAAGATGTACCAGGACCTGAGGCAACACTATTGGTGGAGGAGAATAAAGAAGGATATATTTGAGTTTGTAGCTCGGTGTCTCAACTCTCAGCAGGTAAAATATAAACATCGGATACCGGGTGTATTGCTTCAGAGGATAGAGATTCTAGAGTAGAAGTGGAAGCAGATCACCATAGATTTTGTAGCTGGGCTCCTACGGACTTCGAGGAAGTTCGATACTATTAGGGTGATCGTGGATTGGCTGACCAAGTCCGTGCACTTCATTTCAATGGGTACTACTTATTCTTTAGATCAGTTGGCTGAGATTTACATTAGACAGATTGTTCACTTTCACGGCGTGCCAGTTTCTATCATTTCAGATAGAGGCATGCAGTTTACGTTGCAGTTTTGGAGATCCGTGCAGCGAGAGTTGGACACTCAGTTTGAGTTGTGCACAATATTTCACCCTCAGACGGACAGACAATCTGAGTGCACTATTCAGATATTGGAAGACATGCTACACACTAGTGTCATTGATTTCGAGGGTTTATTGGACCATTTTCTGCCGCTCGCGGCGTTTGCTTACAACAACAGTTATCAGTCGAGCATTTAGACACCTTAGTACGAGGCTTTATATGGGAGGTGGTGTCGATCTCCAGTGGGTTGGTTTGAGCCGGGCGCGGTTAGGCTATTGGGTATTGACTTAGTTCAGGATGCTTTGGACAAGGTTAAATTGATTCAGGAGCGGCTTCGCAGTCAAGACAGTAGTTATGCCGACATGAAGGTCTGCGATGTGTCTTAGATGGTCGGGGAGAAGGTTATACTGAAGGTTTCACCCATGAAGGGTGCTATAAGGTTCGGGAAGAAGGGCAAGTTGAGCCCTCGGTTCATTGGACCTTTTGATGTACTTCAAAGGATTGGGGAGGTGGCTTACAAGCTTGCCTTGCCACCTAGCTTGTCGAGTGTGCATCCAGTATTTCATGTTTTTATGCTCTTAAAGTTTATCGGCGATCCATCTCATGCTTTGGATTTTAGCGCAGTTCAGTTGAATGGTGATTTGACTTATGAGATAGAGTTGGTGGCCATTTTGGATCAGCAAGTTCGAGAGTTGAGGTTAAAGGATATAGCTTCAGTGAAGGTGTAGTGGAGAGGTTAGCCGATTGAGAAGGCTATTTGGGAGACCGAGCGGGACATGCAGAACAGATATTCACACTTATTTATGGCTCTATGTATGTCTTTAGACCCGCCCGAGGACGAACATTTGTTTAAGAAGGGGAGGATGTAACGACCCGCCGGTCGTTTCGAGAGTTTTAGCCTCGTTCCCCCATTTTCTGATCCTTTTATGCTTTATAGCTATTATATGACTTACTGGATTGGTGGTTCAGGTCTGGAGAGATTTCAAAGTGAATTGAGACACTTAGTCTCTTATTTGGAAGTTTATGTTGGAAAAATTGACCGGATATTGACTTATGTGTAAATAACCTCGGATTTTAATTTTAACTGTTCCATTAGCTCTAATAGGAGATTTTGGACTTCGGAGCATATCCGGATTGTGATTTGAAGGTCAATAGTAGAATTTAGGCTTGAATGGCGAAAGTTAGAATTTTGGAAAGTTTGATCGGGAGTGAACTTTTTGATATCGGGGTCGGATTGGATTTCTGGAAGTTGGAGTAGGTTCGTAGTGACATTAATGACTTGTGTACAAAATTTGAGATCAATTGGACGTGATTTGATAGGTTTCGGTCTCGTTTGTACAATTTGGAAATTTCAAAGTTCATTAGGCTTGAATCCGTGTGCAATTCGTGCTTTTGATGTTATTTGAGGTGATTTGAGGATTCAACTAAGTTCGTATTGGTTATAAGACTTATTGGTATGTTTGGTTGAGGTCCCGGGGGCCTCGGGTTTATTTTGGGTGGTTAACAGACATGGAGTTTGATTTCAGGGACTACTGAAGTTTGGACTCCAGCTGGTGTGATCGCACCTGCGAGGGTTTTGGCCGCAAGTGCGGCAAGTGGACTGCTGGTGCGGAAGTGAGGGAAATCAGCATAGTCCACAGCTGCGATGTTTTTACCACACCCGCGATAACACAGATGCGGATCATAGGTCGTAGGTGCGGAGGTGGCTAGGATTAAGTCATTTGCGTAGAAGCACTAATTTTTCCGCACAACAGGGTGCGCAGGTGCGAGCCCAGGCTCCGCAGGTGCGGAAATGCCTGGGCAGAACCTATTTAAGCGAGGTTCCAAGATTTTTCATCATTTCTAATATTTTGAGCTCGGATTTTGGAGGATTTTTCTTGAGGTAAGCTCCTTGTGTTCATTTTTCTTCAATAACTAGTTGGTGTGTTTTTGAGGTGAAATTTTGAGGTTTGATTCTAGGGATTTGGAGAGTGAATTTTGGGGTTTGAATGATCATTTGGTGTCGTATTTTGGTAAAATTGATATGGTTAGACTCGTGAGTGAATGGGCTTTCATGTTTTGTGACATTTGTCGAATTTTGAGACGTCGGCCTAGGGGCTGGGTTTGAGCCAATTTAGGATTTTTGCTATAATTTAGTATTTTTCTTGTGGAATTGATCCCTTTAGCCTATATTGATTGTATTGTACTGTTTGTGGCTACATTCGGGGCGTTTGGAGACTAAATTGATAGGCAATAACATTTTGGAGTCGATTTTTGCTCAAATTGAGGTAACTAACACTTTCAAACTTGGTTCTGAGGGTTCGAAACCCCGAATTATGTATTATGTGATTGGTATTGAGGTGATGCACATGCTAAGTAACAGGCGTGCGAGCGTGTACCGTGAAGATTGTGACCTGGTCGATTTCATGACACTGTATAGTGGTTCTATCTTGTTGATATCCGTATTTTCATTATGTGATAAAATAATTGAGTTGTCAATCCTGCTAGATATAATGTTTAGGCTTTATGTCGGTACTGTTGGGACCCATAGTGGTCATTTTTTGCTGTCATCTTACTGATTTTATTGATATTCCGTACTCAGTCATATTCATTCATTTCATATCATATCTCAATCTCAGTTGTTATTTATTGATATATCATATCATTGTTTTGGGCTAGTTTATCATGACATTGTGAGCCCATGAGTAAGACTGGAGAGATTGATGACTAAGTGAGGCCGAGAGCCTGATTATGAATGACAGACATGGGATCGGGCTGTATGCCGCAACAGTTATACTTATTTATGATAACGCTTAGGCGGAAGGAGCCCCTCCGGAGTCTGTACACACCCCCAGTGAGCACGATTGATATTATTGAGGGATGTATCTTCCCTGGACATGGATCTTGTTCAAAGCATTATATACCTGGAGATGGATCTTCTCCACGGGCTGGATTAGCCCTACTCGGTACTGGGTGACTGATGATCAGTGATGTTTATATTCCGGGGCGGATCTTCCCTGGGCCGTATGGACCATATACAGTACCGAGTGATTGAGCATTTAAGAGTGTGAGCACATGAGGCTGTCAGCATGGTGCATCACATACAATATGTGCATTGGCATGTAGAAGTAACTGAGTTATATTCTTCATATCATTCAGATTTGATCTATTTTATTGTTTTGAGCTATCTATTGAACTTGAAAGAATGCCTACATTTCTGCACTATTATTTTTATATTACACTGTGTCGGTTGAGTTCGTCACTACTTTTCAGTCCAAAGGTTGAATTTGTTACTTACTGAGTTGGTTGTACTCACGTTACACCCTGCTGGTGTGCAGATCAAGGTGCTTCTGGTCACGGGTAGCTGCTGATTGAGGAGTCAGATCCTGGAGACTATCGAGGTAGCTGCATGGTGTTCGCCGGCCTTAACTCTCCTTCATTATCTCTATTTATATTTATGTTCTTGTTCCTTAGACATTGTAGTAGACTGTATTCTGGAATAGATGCTCATATACTCGGTGACACCACAATTTTGGATTAAATTGTATCGTATTTCGAATGAATTCTGTTTCAAAAAGGTTTTCTTAAATATTATTTGCTTCCGTCTTTATTTTCAAAGTTCTTACTGTGTTAATATGTTGAGTACTGGTTGACTTAGTACCACAATAGGCGCCATCACGACGGCTGGTTTTGGGTCGTGATATGACCCCAACCTGAAGGGCATACCACTCAGGTCCTGGATCCTACTTCACTTCCCGAGGCTTAATTTATAAAGCCTTTTGGCCATGAGTCTACTTCAGACAGTCCAACCCACTCAAGCACCTAATGCACTACAGGGAGCCCCTAAATTTTTGTTTTTACATTTCGATGCATTGGGAATAATGAATGATTTTTAGTTGGAGGTGTATATATATATATATATATATATATGCATTTTTTTAGTCATAGTAATAAACATATATCATATTTCCCTCGATATTTCTTCGCCTGCTACTTTTCCAATGGTGTATTTTGAGAACTATGGCCATAATAGAGCATTTTTTTAACTTAGTTGATCCTAGTATATTAGATTCAAGCATATGGTATATTTTGTGTATTAAAGTGATACCCTTTAAATAATTATTTTAAATTGCAATATATGAAAGTATTTTTTTGTGCAATCAAGGATTGCTAAGTATTTCAATATCATGATATGTTGCCTTGTGCATAATTGAGGGTTAAAAATATGTTGTTTCAAGTGATTCAATCGCTATCTGTGGTGAGAGCTTTTGAATATATCTTGTTTTTACTTGTACCACCTAGAACTTACCCAATTGGTTTTCACTGCGAATATTAAGTTGGTGTTTGATTGTACAAATGATCTTAGTCTTTTTTTGTAATAAATAACTAGTTTTAGACATATTAACCTCTCATGTATAAATATTATCCCAGTTGTCCCCCTTTAAGCTTTTAACTTTCGCTTTTGCGATCACATTATAACAATGTTTTACCCTTTTATTAAAATATTTTATCTTTTGAACCCATCCCTTTTTGGATGTTAAGAATAAGGTTAAAAACTAATGTTGGTGTATTGGTTTCAAACAGGGAATAATGAAGACTAGTATTGGGTATAGAAGTAAAACCCTCAATGTTGTGCTATGTGGAGCATGCGACTAAGTTTAGAGCCAAGAGATTTGAAACCAATAGCTTCATATCACTCCTAGGGTACAAAATATCCAGTCTCCAAAATAAAAATAAAACAAAAAACAAAAAAGAAGAATGTGAAAAATGGAGTCTTCATTAAATTTAGTAAGAAGCCCAACTAGAAGGTGGTCATGAAATTCAAATGTGTCAACTAGAGGTCAACAAAAGCTATGTTGTTTTAGAAAAAAACAAAGTGTGAAAAGAAAGAAGAATGTGAATAGTGCTCAAGGAGGGCAGAGGCACTCTTACCCAAATATACTCACTCTTACCCAAATGTTTATCCTAACTATCCCTAGTTCTATACTACAAGTCGTGAAAGGTTATTTGTAATCAGCAACCAAGCATCTATGAGTTAGTGGTGAATTAAAATAAGGTCAAGTATATAGTATGATACTTGTAACACTTGAACTTTCTTTGTGAGTGTAAGTATTTTCTTTTGTGTTCAATGTATATATGCATCCTTGTGAGCTGTGACTTTCATTATTGTGAGGGTGCATGATTTACAAGAAACAAACAGACTCTAAATTTCTCGAATTGAAGTATATGTGCACACATAGTTAGTAGCAGAACTTTGTCATCATTTGAGACTTGAAGTTCATGATTTGATTGTTTGAAGGCTAAGGAATCTTTGATATTTGTTTTGAAACTTAAGGATAAACTCTACTGAAGTCGCATGCTTATTAACTAATAGCTAGTACTGACTATAGTTATTCGTACTTTGTGAAGTGTAGGAGTTAGTTTAGTATATAGTACATTTAGGTTTTGATTGCTGAGGACAAGCAAGAGTTTAAGTTGGGGGTGTTAATGAGCCGTAATATGGCACTTTCTATACCATTTGCATAAACTTTGAACTTACCTTTAGGTGTATTTTCTATCTTTTCTTATGTTTTTTTATTATTTGTAGGAAGTCGGAGTTAAAGATCCAAAACGTATCGAAAAGCATCAAATCCCCCGAATAACTCAATCTACTGTCAACTTTGTGATCGAAGAATGAAAATATGAGTCGCATATCATCCGCAAAAGCAGCCAGAGATTATAGGTTTTGAAAGTCAAATATGCGGTCCACTTTGTATACTACAAAACACATATGCCAGCCGCCAAGTTATTGTATACTGTGTCAGGAAGTTATAGTATTGAGAAGGCAAAATTTACGGTTCAATCTACTGACGGTAGAACTGTTATGCAAGACACAATCTTGCTTTGCGATGAGGGTAAAAAAAAAAGCTGAAGATCAAGTCTGCAGCCATTTGGTAATTATGCGGACCATAGAACACTTATGCATTTCATTATGCAAAACTATAGAATCACCTCGATATATCAAATTCAGATCTAAAAGCCAATTCTGCGATGGACCTTCAAATTTACGGATCACAGATCTATTCTACGGTCCAGTTTGCGGTAGTATAAGCTCTCCAAAGGGATTTTTGTCCAAATCTGACACACATGTTTTGAGCTCTATAAAAAGAATCCTTAGGATTTCTAGTAAGAAAAATATACTCACTCTCTAGAGTAGCCTTTTTGTCTCCTTCTTCTAATACTCTCTTTTGGTTTGTTGAACAATATTTATGTCACGACCCAAAATTACATGTGCCGTGATGGTGCCTATTGAAATACTAGTCATGCCGAAAACTTGCAAATAAATGGCATCTTCAATTTAAACATACTGAAATAGGCTTAAGTAAATAAAATCTCATAATAACTGGAAGAAAATACCAAAACTCATTACATAATTTCCAAAAATCTGGGTGTCACTAAGTACATGAGCATTTATATAATAACATGGTCCTTGTGTTGGAAAAAATCAATTTAACATTTGGAATTAATTATGTACTGATATGTCAAAATACATGGATCAATGAAAGAATGACAGCTAGCAAAAGTATTAAAAAAGACACGAGCCTTAATAGGTACGGGCAAAGATTAAAGAAAATAGGAAGGAACAATTACTCAGAATTCTTGGTAATTTGAAGAGACTTCAGAGGAATAAACCTAGATAGCAAAAGTACAGATACACATTATCTGTAATTAATGAGCATCAATGATGGAGAACATTACAGAATCTTCACAAAACAGTTATAATTGCCAATTATAACGTTATATTAGTGCCATTAATTGCTCATTATAGCTCTATTATGAAAGGAAAGAAACGTAGTACTTAGAAATAGCTATAAAAGGAGAGAAATAACATTTGTAAAGGGACAGATTATTATTGAAATACACTGATTTACTTTGCTTTCTTTTGCTTACTCATCTATGTTTCAATTCAATCTTCTTATTTGTTCCATATTTGATTATCAATAACCCGAGTTTTTCTAAAATTAAGCTTTTACCGAAATTCCTATTTTCTGGTTAAATAAATTTGTTCCGTCACCGAGGATATGATAATCTTTTACTTTCTAAATCAACTCTCTTGTCAAAATAATCACGTCGAATGTCAATGACAACAAACAACAAGATTTACAACACCAATAAAATCAGCAATGTTAGGAGAATTAACAAGGCGAAGGAACTCCAGCTCCATCGCCACGAAACTCTCCTCGACAATCCCGAGAGGGGACTCTTGATAGATCTGAATCAAATACGAATGATCAGTTCGAAAATAACCAAGCTATTGATGAAGTTTGAAAAAATTAATCACCCAATAGGTCAGTAACTTTCTTCAGGCTTTTGCTAACCAGTTGTCAGGTGTTGCACCACCAACACCAACTCCAAACAACAACACTGTGGAAAATCCTCGCTCAGGACTCGCTAACTCAAGCAGTGGAGGAACTCCTAGTGAATCTCGTGATGGAGGCTCAAGTAACCCAGTCAATTCTGATTTACAGAATTTAGTACTAACTTTACAGAAACAGCTCAAGGAGCAGAACGATCGCACACAGCAGATACCTAGAGTGCCACATGTAATCAAGGGAATAGATATGGACAAATACTCTCAACAACCTTGGAAGTCGAGTGCCGCTCCTTTGCCAATTCCAAAAAATTCAAAATGCCCGATATTCCAAAATATGATGGAACAATTGACCCTCAAGATCACGTAACTGCATTTACAACTGGCGTAAAGAGCAACGATTTGACCAAGCAAGAAATTAAATCAGTACTAGTCAAAAATTTCGGAGAAACACTCACGAAGGGAGCAATAACATGGTATTCTCTTTTACTCGAAAATTCTATAGAATCTTTTGCTGAGATTGCAGATTCATTTACAAAGCACACTCAGGAGCTCAAAAAGTTGAAAAAAGAATGGACGACATTTTCAAAATAAAAAAGGAGACGCGGAGCTGCTCAGGGAATTCGTAGACAAGTTCCAGTGTGAGAGGATGATGTTGTCATGCATACCTGATAACTTGGCGGCTATGGCCTTTGCTAGTAATCTAAATGAAAAAAGCTCAGAAGCCACGATGAGACTCAAGGAAAGTTTAAGAGAATTTCCAGCAACTTCTTGGAATGATGTTTATAACACATACATCACGAAACTGCGGATAGAAGAAGATGCTATTATTCAGTCTCAAAAAATGAAAGGGTGAGTACAAGGCAAGCTGAAACTAAAAAAAGGTCCGGCAGAAATAGGTACGAGCCTTACATGGGACCAGCGGGAAGAGACTCGTGTTCAAAATAGGAAAACCCAATGTACGATCATAGATCAAGAGATAGAGAGTCAGGTTCATCATCAAGTTCGGAAAAGAACAAAATATGCGAGATACACGAGATGATGACAAAAGTCTCGAAGACAAAGATCGGCGGTTACAGTTTTAATGTTAGCACATTCGAGTTGGTGGCTGTTTTAAGAAGCATGAGAGAAAAGGTACGGTGGCCAAAGGAAATGAGATCAAACCCAAATAGGCAAAATCCTGATTTCTAGTATGCGTTTCATAACGATCATGGTCACAAAACAGCGGATTGTAGATTACTACAAGGTGAAGTAGAACATTTATTAAAAAAAGAGTATTTAACTTAACTGTTTAGTGAAAAAGGAAAGCAGGCATATGAAGAATAGGTAGGAACCGCCAAAACCTCCTTCACCAAAAAGGACGGTCAATGTCATAAGTGGAGGGGAAGAAATCAATGGTGTGACATATACGACAGGTTTTGGAATAAAATAATATCACATTTGATGATGCAGATGCAGATGGCATGCTAACCCCGCATAATGATGCACTGATAATATCTTTACTTGTACATGACACTAAGGTAAAACGAGTTTTGATTGATCAAGGTAGTTACGTGAATATCATTCTATTAAGAGTGGTAAATGAGATGCAAGTCGATGATAAGCTGATACCCAAGGCATGCACCTTCTCTAGTTTTGACAACTCGAGCATCGTAACAAAAGGGGAGATAATACTCACCACATTCGTAGAAGGAGTAGTCAAAGATAGGAAATTTCAGGTAGTAGAAATTGGATATGGCTTACAATATAATTGTCGGCAGACCATGGATTCACGAAATTGACGTTGTTCCATCTACCTTACGTCAAGTTATCAAGTTTCCATCACAATGGGGAATACGGAAAATCCGTGTTGACCAACAAGCTTCACGAAGAATTAATTTTGTGGCCGATTCGAACACAAAAAGTGACAAAAAATAGCAATCACAGAATTCGGTTGAGAACGCAGCAACATGAACCTCAACTAAAGATGGGCAAACAGATGTAGACTCGAGGCCCGATACAATTCAGGAACCAGACAAAAACAAAAATATCAAAACAACGATTGAGGAATTGGAAGCTGTGGTGCTATTTGTACATTGGCTGGACTGAAAAGTCTACATTGGAACCAACCTCAGTCCAAAAATGAAACGTAAGTTGATTGAATTTTTAAAGGCTAACGCAGATTGTTTTGCTTGGTCCCATTCAGATATGATAGGTATACCACCAGAGGTAATGACTCACAAATTAAATGAAGACCCATCATACCTACCTGTCAAACAAAAGAAAAGGAAGCAAGGCTCCTTCAAGAATCAGGTGATTCAAGATGAGGTGCAAAAACTTTTAAAAATTGGGTCCATCTGCGAGGTAAAGTATCCAGATTGGTTGGATATTGCTGTAGTAATACCCAAAAGAATGGTAAGTGGCGAGTTTGTGTAGATTATACTAATCTAAATAAAGCTTGCCCTAAAGATTCATTTCCATTATCGCATATAGATCAACTAATTGATGCTACTGCAGGGCATGAATTATTAAGTTTTTTAGATGCCTATTCAGGATATAATTAGATTAAAATGGATCCTCTAGATGAAAAAAAAACTTCCTTTATCACAGACAGGGGGATTTACTGTTACAAAGTTATGCCTTTCGGTTTAAAGAATGCTAGGGTCACATACCAAAGGCTAGTTACCAAAATGTTCCAAGAATACCTAGGAAAAACCATGTGATTTGATTCTGGTCAAATCACAACAAACAGGGGATCATATTCAACATTTGACTGATACATTTCAGAATCTTCGCAAATTTAACATGAAGTTAAATCTCGAGAAATGTGCATTTGGCGTGTCATCAGGTAAGTTATTGGGATTTCTTATTTCTAACCGTGGCATTGAAGTAAATCCTACGCAGATTAAAGCTATTGAAGAAATTCTGAATATACTTACGAGCAAAAAAGAAGTTCAAAGGCTGACAGGAAGAATAACAGCCTTGGGAAGATTAATTTCCAAGTCATCAGAAAAGTGCTTCAAAATATTTTCAACTTTAATAAAAGCAAAGCCAATTTGAATGGTCTGAAGAATGTCAACAAGCGCTTAAAAATTTAAAGGCGTACCTGTCAAATCCACCATTACTAGCCAAACCGAAAGATGGGGAGAAATAGCTTATCTACCTTGCAGTTTCAGAAGTAGCGGTAAGTGCCGTACTAGTTCGAGAAGACCAAGGTAAACAATCACCGATTTATTATGTTAGCAAATCTTTGCTAGATGCTGAGACTCGATATCCTCATTTAGAGAAACTTGCATTAGCCTTAATTACGGCATCTAGAAAATTGAGACCTTACTTCCAATGTCATCCTATATCTGTAGTAAGCGCCTACCCCTTACATAATATATTGCATAAACAAGAGTTATCAGGTAGATTAGCTAAGTGGACTATAGAACTAAGCGAATATGACATTACATATCAACCTAGAACTGCAATAGAGTCACAAGTTTTAGTAGATTTCATGGCAGATTCTAATGGATATAATCTAGGTACCTGGACCATATTTATCGATGGTTCATCAAAGGTAAAAGGATCAAGCCTAGGCATTGTCCTGGTACCACCTGCGGGTGAAACCATACGACAAGCAATAAAATGTAATCCAATCACTAATAATGAGGCAGAATATGAAGCTGTCATTGCAGGTTTTGAATTGGCACGAGATCTCAGAATAAAGCAGATCATAATGAAAAGCGACTCGCAGCTCGTTGCAAATGAAATGCAGGGGACTTATATGGCTAGAGAGACAAGGATGCAACAATACCTGGAAAAGGCACGAGATTTGGTTAGACAATTCCTGTCACGACCCCAAACCCGGACCCGGTCATGATGGCGCATCTCGTGAAGACAAGGCCAGCCGACACGTTCCCAAATTCATTTTTGTTAAATAATTAAACAATACGAATTAAGTCTTAAACATAATAAATATCCAAAATAGATAAGGTGAAATAGTACAATTGCGGAAAATAAGCCTAACACAGCTCGACATCGGGGTGTCACCAGTCATGAGCATCTATCAATATACTACAAGTCTGAAGCATCTACAAAGCTATTATAGAATCATTAACAAGATAAAGGAAAGGAGATAAAGGGGGAGATGCACGGGGCTGCTGACGCCGAGTAGCTACCTCGTGAACTCAGAAATCTGTCGGGAGCTCTTCAATCCTCGCAAGTAGGATCAACAACGCCTAAATCTGCACACGGGGTGCAGGGAGTAAAGTGAGTACTCCAAATCAGTGAGTAATAATCATAAATAAATATTGAGAAATAAGAAATCACGTAAGGAACATCACAGGCTATAAGGAAGCAGTAAAAGCCAGTAAAAGTAATGAAACAGTAAAAGTATGAAAAGTCACTTTAGTTTAGTTTAAGCTTCTAAAAATTCCCTTTTTAAACAGTTAAGCAAGTAAAATACAGGCAACTAAGAAAGGTAAACACATAAAGAACCTCCCCTCAGGCGCAATACCAACAGAATCATCCCCTCAGGTAACACATGGAATAATACCAGCCCCTCGGGCTCTATCTCATATCACAATGGGTAACCGCGCTCACTAGGGGTGTGCAACTCCTGGAGGGGCCCCTTACGACTCAAGCACAATATCAAGCCATCTCGTGGCATACAACACAGGCCCTCGTCCTCATAATCATAATTCAGTGTATCCTCACAACACAGGCCCTCGGCCTTACTCAGTCAGAATCTCATAAGCCCCTAGGGCAACAGTAAAACATGATGCTCAGCCCAAATTATCATTTAGAATCTCATTTAATATGTTAAAACAGAGTAAACATGGTTGAGTTATGAAAATAGTAGAATATAACATGACTGAGTACAAGTATAAAGTCAAAACAGTGAGGAAATATCGGTAAAAATCCCCTAAGGTTACAAATAGTTGGCACGAGGCCCAAATATGGCATTCAGCCCAAAACATGATGATAGCAAATAATTTTCAATCAAATACGTGATAAAACAATCATTCGGGATGGACTAAGTCACAATCCCCAACAGTGCACGACCTCACGCTCCTCATCTACCGTGTGTGGCACCTCAATATAGCACGATGACGTGCGATCCGGGGTTTCATACCCTCAGGACAACATTTACAATCATTACTTACCTCAATCAGGTCCGAACTCTAGCCCGCGACACCTTTGCCTTTTGAATTGGCCTCAACTCGCATTGAATCTATCCAAAATAAGAATCACGACGTCAAAATATGCTAAGGGAACAAATCCCAAGCAAAAATAAACAATTTACAACATAAATCTCGAAATTACCAAAACCCGACCCCCGGACCCATATCTCGAAATTCGATAAAATTCACATCAATGGATTCCTTATCTCCCCACGACTTCATACATATCAAAAGTACCAAAATCCGACCACAAATGGTCCTTCAAATCCCCAAGTCTAGGTCTCCAATACCAAGCCCTAGTTTCCCCAAACTTTGATCCTTAAATTCCATTAATTATAGCTTTAATCCGTGAAATAATACTATAGGAACGAGTTTTATGTCCAAAAATCCTTACCTCAATGATTTATATCGCCCAAAAAGCTCCAAAACCCAACTTAAAATGGTGCAATAGCTCAAAAATCGCGAAGGAATGAATTTATATGTTCTGGCCCAGGCATTTTGCATCTGCGGCCCCTTCAACCACTTTTGAGGTCCAAGACACCGCTTCTGCGATTTTTACTTATTCCCCAACTTCCGCATCTGCGATGCACCGTCCGCACCTGCGCCATCGCAGGTTCGACTCCTCAGTCGCTTTTGCGGCTCCATCCTTTCTAGCTCCTAAATCGCTTATGCGATACCGCACCTGCGGTCCCCTAGTTGTAGGTGCGGTTATGACATCAATTCCACACTTCAGCTGCCAAACCAAATTTCCAAACTCTCCGTCAACCATCCGAAATCACCCCGAGGCCCCCGGGACCTCAACCAAAAGCACAAACATATTCCATAACCATATTCAAACTCGTACCAATCTTCAAAACACCCCAACAACATCTAATCAACTAAAACACATCGGATTCAAGCCTAAATTTCAAAAATCTTCCGAATTACGCTTTTGATCAAAAGGTATACTAAACCATATCCGAATGACCTGAAATTTTGCACAGACATCCCAAATGACCCCTATATCAAAATCTCACCAATCAACCAGAAAACGCCAAAAATCCAATTTCGCCAATTCCAGCCTCAATCTACTCTGGAAGTCCAAAACACATTCTAATCGCGCTCCTAAGTCTCAAATTACCTCCCGAAGCTATCCAAACCCTCAGAACTCACATTTGAGCCCTCTAACACATAAGGCAACATCCGGTTGACTTTTCCAACTTAAGCTTTCTCAAAAGAGACAAAGTGTCTCAAACCTTACCAAATCCTTTTCGAACCCAAGCCAACCAATCCGATCACACATGGAACTGATAAACAAAGCAATGAAAAGCTGAAATGGGGGGAAACGAAGCAGTAACCCATGAGATGACTAGCCAGGTCATCACATCCTCCCCCTCTTAAATAAATGTTCGTCCGCGAATGAGTCAAGAAACATACCTGAAGCCTCAAATAGGTGAGGATATCTTCTTCGCATCTCCCACTCGGTCTCCCAGGTAGCCTCCTCCATGGGCTGACCTCTCCACTATACTTTCACTGAAGCTATATCCTTTGACCACAACTTTCGAACCTGACGCCCCAAAATAGTTGTTGGCTCCACATCATAAGTCAAATCACCATCCAACAGAACCGTGTTGAAATCCAAACACATGAGACAGATCCCCAATACACTTCCGGAGCATAGGAACATGAAATACCAGATGTACACTCGGCAAGCTGGGTGGTAAAGCAAGCTCATAAGCCACCTCCCCAATCCTACGAAGCACCCCAAAAAGCCCAATGAACTGAGGACTCAACTTACCTTTCTTCCCAAATATCATAACACCCTTCATGGGCGAAACCTTCAACAGAACCTTCCACCAACCATGTAGGACACATCCCGAACCTTCCTATCAACGTAACTCTTCTGTCTCGACTACGCTGTACGAAGCCTCTCCTGGATTACCTTCACCTTCTCTAAAGCATCCTGTACCAAGTCTGTCCCCAATAGCCTAGCCTCACCCGGCTTGAACCAACCAACTTGAGATCTACACTACCTCCCATACAAAGCCTCATATGGAGCCATCTTAATACTCGACTGGTAGTTGTTGTTATAAGCAAACTCTGCAATCGGTAGAAACTGATCCCATGACCCTCTAAAATCAATGACACAAGCACACAACATATCCTCCAATATCTGAATAGTGCGCTCGGACTTCCCGTCTGTCTGAGGGTGAAAAGTTGTGCTCAACTCAACTTGAGTACCCAACTCTCGCTATACAGACCTCCAAAACTACGATGTAAATTGAGTGCCCCTATCTGAAATGATGGAAACTGGGACACCATGCAATCGAACAATCTCCCGGATATAGATCTTTGCCAACCGCTCTGAAGAATAGGTAGTACACACAGGAATGAAGTGCGCGAACTTATTCAGCCGATCCACAATCACCCAAATAGCATCAAACTTCCTCCAAGTTTTTGGGAGCCCCACTACAAAGCCCATAGTGATCCTCTCCCACTTCCACTCTGCAATATCCATCAGCTTAAGCAAGCCACCCGGTCTCTGATGATCATATTTCACCTGCTAACAATTGAGACACCGAGCTACAAATCCCACAATGTCTTTCTTCATCCTCCTCCACCAATAATGTTGTCTCAGATCCTGATACATCTTCACAAAACCCGGATGAATGGAATACCACGAGCTATGGGCCTCTTCCAGAATCAACTCCTGAAGCCCATCCACATTGGGCACACATATCCGGCCCTGCATCCTCAATACCCCATCATCACCAATGGTCAGATCTCTAGCATCATCATGCTGAACTCTGTCCTTAAGAACAAGCAAATGCTGATCATCATACTGACACTCTCTGATGCGATCATATAAGGAAGACCGAGAAACCACAGAAGTCAATATCCGACTGGGCTCCGAAATATCTAATCTCACGAACCCATTGGCCAAAGCCTGAACATCAACTGCAAGAGGTCCCTCCCCAAATGGAATATATGCCAAACTCCCCATACTCACCGCCTTCCGACTTAAAGCATCGGCCACCACATTTGCCTTTCCCAGATGATACAATATAGTAATATCATAATCCTTTAGAAACTCCATCCACCTCCACTGCCTCAAATTTAGATCCTTTTGCTTGAACAAGTGCTGGAGACTACGATGATTAGTAAACACCTCACAAGGCACACCATACAAGTAATGCCTCCAAATTGTCAATGTGTGAACTATGGCAGTCAACTCCAAATCATGAACATGGTAGTTCTTCTCATGGGGCTTCAACTAACGAGAAGCATAAGCAATAACTCTACCCTCCTACATCAATACCCAACTATTGCCAACTCTCGAAGCATCATAATACACGGTATATGAACCTGAAGCTGATGGCAAAACTAACACTGGAGCTATGGTCAAGGCTGTCTCGAGCTTTTAAAAGCTCTCCTTACACTCATCCGACCATAAAAATCAAGCACCCTTCTGAGTCAACTTGGTCAAGGGTGCTGCGATAGATGAGAAACCCTGAACAAACCGGCGATAATAGCCTGCCAAACCAAGAAGGCTGCAAATCTCTGTGGCTAAGGACGATCTGGGCCAACTCTGAACCGCCTCTATCTTTTTCGGATCAACCTGAATACCCTCGTTGGACACCACGTGCCCCAAGAAAGCCACTAAACTGAGCCAAAACTCACACTTGGAAAATTTTGCATAAAGTTTCTCCTCCCTCAATCTCTACAACATAACTCTCAAATGATCTGCATGCTCCTCCTGACTATGCGAATACACCAGAATATCATCAATGAAGACTATGACGAACGAGTCAAGATAAGGCCAGAACACGCTTTTAATCAAATGCATGAATGCTGCTGGGGCATTGATCCCCCCAAAAGACATCACTAAAAACTAATAATGACCATATCGCTTCCTGAAAGTTGTCTTAAGAATATCTGAGCCCTTGATCTTCAACTGGTGATAACCTGAACGGAGAGCAATCTTGGAGAACACTCTCTCTCTCCCTGAATCTGGTCGAATAAATCATCAATGCGAGGCAAAGGATACTTGTTCTTAACTGTTACTTTGTTCAATTGCCTATAATCAATGCACATCCTTATAGTGCCATCCTTCTTCTTCACAAATAGGACCGGTGCACCCCAAGGTGACACACTAGGCAGAATGAACCCCTTATCAAGGAGTTCCTGAAGCTACTCATTTAACTCTTTCAACTCCCCTAGTGCCATACGATACGAGAGAATAGAAATGGGCTGAGTGCTCGGTGCCAGGTCAACACCAAAATCAATATCCCTATCCAGTGGCATGCCGGGCAGGTCTGCAAGAAACACATCAGGAAAATCCCTCACAATTGGGATATAATCAATACTGAGAGTCTCTGCACCGATATCCCTCACAAAGGCTAGATACGAAAGAAAACCCTTCCTAATCATCTCTCTATCTGTCAGAACCAACCAAATTGCATGGTGGGCCAACTTAGAGAACCTCATCTCATATTGTGCCACAGTCATCTCTCCCTAACGCAACCACTCAAATTGCCTGCGCAGCTCCTCTCTATGAGACTGCGACATATACTTCTCCAGAAAGAGAACGGAGAACTGCTGCTAGGTAAGGGGTGCTGCACCAATAGGCCTACGCCTCTTAAAAGTCTCCCACTAAGTGAAGGCAGCTCCAAAAAACTAATAAGTAGTGAATGCGACTCCGCTGGTCTCCAGAATACCCACTGTATGAAGCATCCTCTGACACTTATCCAAGAAACCCTGGGCATCCTCGCCCTCTGCACCACTGAAGGTCAGAGGCTGAATTCTACCAAACCTCTCCAACCTACGCTGCTCGTCCTCTGTCATAGCAGGAAATACATAGTCCTGAGCAGCTGCAACCGGCTGGGTTGGATGCACCCCCGGTGTCTGAAGTCCCTACATGACCTGCTCAGGTGTGCGAGCGGTGGGAGTCTGAGTGCCTCCCCCCTCCTGAGAAGTAGCTGCGGCTGTAGTAATTGAGACAGCTTGAGCTAGGCCAGTGCATACTGAGAGAATTTGAGCCAAGGCCTCCTAAAGACCTGGAATCACAATGGGCACAACTGGTGCCTGAGTTGGTGCTGCTGGAGCTTCCATAACTGGGACCTGATCTTGAACTGGGGTGGCTGGTGGATCTACAGGTGCTGCCCTAGCTGCTGTGCAGGCCACACCTCTTCCCCTATCGCAACCACGACCACGTCCTCAGCCTCTAGTGGTCACAACTGGTGGTACTGGTGGTCTTCCATCCTAAACGGTACCAGTTGTCCTTACCATCTGTGAGAGAATAGAATAATAGAAGTTTATTACTCGGATCAATAAATTCGCATGACAAGAATTTCAAGAATATGATGTTTTTCCTAAAGGTTCTGCAGCCTCTCGAGGATAAGTACAGATGTCTCCGTACCAATTTGTGAAACTCTACTAAACCTTCTCATGAATCGTGAGACCTATGTAACCTAGACTCTGATACCAACTAGTCACGACCCTAAACTCGGACCCGGTCATGATGGCGCCTCTCGTGAAGACAAGGCCAACCAACGCGTTCCTAAATTAATTTTTTTAAACAATTAAACAATACGAATTAAGTCTTAAACATAATAAATATCCCAAATAGATAAGGTGAAACCATACAATTGCGAAAAATAAGCCCAGCACAGCCCGACATCGGGGTGTCACCAGTCATGAGCATCTATCAATATACTATAAGTTTGAAGTGGCTACAAATCTATTAAAGAATCATTAACAAGAGAAAGGAAATGAGATAAAGGGGGAGAAGCACGGGCCTACGAACGCCGAGCAACTACCTCGTGAACTCCGAAATCTGCCGGGAGCTCTTCAACCCTCACAAGTAGGTTTAGCAGCGCCTGAGTCTGCACATGGGGTGCAGGGAGTAAAGTGAGTACTCCAACTCAGTGTGTAATAATCATAAATAAAGACTGAGAAATAAGAAATCACGTAAGGCACATCACAAGCTATAAGGAAGCAGTAAAAGCCAGTGAAAGCAATGAAACAGTGAAAGTATGCAAAGTCACTTTAGTTCAGTTTAAGATTCTAAAAATTCCCTTTTTAAACAGTTAAGCAAGTAAAATATAGGCTACTAGAAAAGGTAAACACATAAAGAACAGCCCCTCGGGCGCAATACCAACAGAATCACCCCCTCGGGCAACACATGGAATAATACCAGCCCCTCGGGCTCTATCTCATATCACAATGGGTACCTGCGCTCACTTGGGGTGTGCAGACTCCTGGAGGGGCCCCTTACGACCCAAGCGGAATATCAAGCCATCTTGTGGCGTATAACACAGGCCCTCGGCCTTACTCAGTCAGAATCTCATAAGCCCCTCGGGCAACAGTAAAACATGATGCTTAGCCCAAAATATCATTTAGAATCTCATTTAATGTGTTAAAACATAGTAAACATGGTTGAGTTATGAAAACGGTAGAATATAGCATGACTTAGTACAAGTATAAAGTGAAAACAATGAGGAAATATCAGTAAAAATCCTCTAAGGGTACAAATAGTTGGCACGAGGCCCAAATATGACATTCAGCCCAAAACATGATGATAGCAAATAGTTTTCAATCAAATACACAGGAAAATAGTCATTCGGGAAGGACTAAGTCACAATCCCCAACAGTGCACGACCCCACACTCGTCATCTAGCATGTGCGTCACCTCAATATAGCATAAAAATATGCGATCCGGGGTTTCATACCCTGAGGACAATATTTACAATCATTACTCACCTCAATCCAGTCCCAACCCTGATGCCTTTGCCCCTCGAATTGGCCTGAACTCGCATTGAATCTATCCAAAATCAGAATCACGACGTCAAAATATGCTAAGGGAACGAAGCCCAAGCAAAAACAATCTATTTACAACGTAAATCCCGAAATTACTGAAACCCAAATCCCGGTCCCACATCTCAGAATTCAATAAAATTCACATCAATAGGTTCCTTATCTCTCCATGAGTTCATACATATCAAAAGTACCAAAATCCGACCACAAATGATCCCTTAAATCCCCAAGTCTAGGTCTCCAACACCAAGCCCTAGTTTCCCCAAACTTTGATCCTTAAATTCCATTAATTATAGTTATAATCCGTGAAATAATACCGTAGGAATGAGTTTTAGGTCCAAAATCCTTACCTCAATGAAGTTCCCTTGAAATCCTTCTTCAAATCGCCTAAAACGCTCGAAAAACCGACTTAAAGATGGTGGAATAACTCAAAAATTGCAAAGGAATGAATTTATATATTCTGGCCCAGGCATTTCGCATCTGTGGCCCCCTCTACCGTTTCTGCGGTACCGCTTTTGCAGTCCATGACGTCGCTTCTACGGTTTTTACTTATTCCCTAGTTTTCGCATCTGCGATACACCTTCCGCACCTGCGCCATCGCATGTGAGGCTCCTCATCCACTTTTACGGCTCCAGCCTTCCTAGCCCCTTTCCGCTTCTGCGACTCCTAAATTGATTCTGCGAGACCACACTTGTGGTCCCCTAGCCGCAGGTGCGGTTATGACAACAATTCCACACTTAAGCTGCCAAACCAAATTTCCAAACTCTCCGTCAACCATCTGAAATCACCCCGAGGCCCTCAGGACCTCAACCAAAAGCACAAACATATCCCATAACCTTATTCAAACTCGTACCAAAACATATCGGATTCAAGCCTAAGTTTAAAAAATCTTCCGAATTATGCTTTTGATCAAAAAGTATACCACACCACGTCCGAATGATCAGAAATTTTGCACACATATCCCAAATGACCCATCAGAACTACTGCAACTCTAGAATTCCATTCCAGCCTTATATCAAAATCTCACCTACCAACCGAAAAATGCCAAAAATTCATTTTCGCCAATTCCAGCCTAAATCTACTCCAGACCTCCAAAACAGATTCCGATCACGCTCCTAAGTCTCAAATTACCTCTCGAAGCTATCTGAACCCTTGGAACTCACATCCGAGCCCTCTAACGCATAAGTCATCATCTGGTTGACTTTTCCAACTTAAGCTTTCTCAAAAGAGACTAAGTGTCTCAAACCTTACCAAATCCTTTCCGAACCCTGAGACAACCAACCCGATCACACATGGAACCGATAAACAGAGAAATAAAAAGCAGAAATAGGGGTAAACGGAGCGGTAACCTATGAGACGATTGGCCGCGTCGTCACAATTCCAACACGAAAAATCATGCAGATACCAAGGGAAGAAAAACCGAGGCATACGCTCTAGCTAATCTTGCATCCGCTGCGGAAGTAACAAAGAAAGAAAATGCTTCTGTGATACATTTATTTCATTCAGTGCTTGATCAAGACAAAAATGAGGTAAATTACAATAATCTAACTTAGGATTGGAGAAACGAGATTGTCAATTTTTTGCAGTATGGAATACTACCTGAAGATAAGAAAAAGGCTTAAGCACTTCGCCATAAAGCTTCTTGTTACTATTTAAATCAAGGCAGTTTGTATCAAAAAAATTTCGGTGGTCCTCTAGCAAAATGTTTCGGGCCTTCACAAATGGAATATGTGATGAAAGAAATACACGAGGGACACTATGGAAATCACACCGGAGAGAGATATTTAGTGAAAATCATGATTAAAGCTATCTATTACTGGCCAAAAATGGAAGAATAGGCGGAAAGCTTCATGGCTAAATGTGATAAGTGCCAAAGATATGGCAACAACATACATCAGCCAGCTGAATTGTTACATCCAGTTATTGCACCGTGGCCTTTTATGAAGTGGGGGATGGATATTGTAGGTCCACTACCACAAGCCAAAGGCAAGGTAAGATTTTTGTTAGTAGTCACTGACTATTTACTAAGTGGGTAGAAGTATGAGCCTTCAAATAGGTGTGAGAGAGGTCAGAGATTTCATCTAGAGAAACATCATATGCCGATTTGGGGTGCCGAAGGAGATAGTATGTGATAATGTCCCACAATTCATAGATGCACAAATCACAGAATTCTTCCAAAGCTGTCAAATTAAAAGGATTACCTCGACACCTTACCATTCGGTGGGTAATGAACAAGTTGAATCAACGAATAAAGTCATTATCAACAATTTAAAGAAAAGACTGGAGGAATCAAAGGGCAATTTGCTAGAGGTACTACTCGGAGTCTTGTGGGCTTACCGAACAACAACAAAAACAACTACGGGAGAAACACCATTTTCACTTGTATATGGAGCTGAAGCCTTAATTCCAGTCGAAATTAGGGAGCCAAGTACGAGATATACCCAAGCTACTTAAGAGTTGAACGAAGAAGAGATGCAGGTAAACCTGGATTTACTTGAACAAAGGAGGGAAACCACATTAATAAGGATGGCATCGCAAAATAAGTTATTGAGCGCTATTACAATCGGAAAGCTCATCTCAGATACTTCAAGATTGGGGACTACATACTCAAGAAAATTTTCCAATCCACGAGGGCAGCCAATGCAGGAAAGTTGAGTCCAAATTGGGAAGGGCCTTACAAGATTCATGGTATTGGAAAAGGAGCATACGAGCTTGAAACTTTGGATGGCAAGATTCTACCTTCAAATTGGAATGCTGTCATTTGAAGAAATACTACTTCTAAAGAAATGAAATGCCAACGGTCAGATATCCCCACTCACGATTTTTATTTTTGAATTATTAAAATTTTACTAACGATTTTAGATGATAGGCAAAAAGCTAGCCCGCACTAAATGATGAATTACGACCTGAAAGACACGTGAAAAGAACATAATTCTCGGACTAGGGTTATAACTATTCTGATGGAAATTTAAATGGGTTAAGCAGTCTTCATCTAAAATCGTACCTCCGAGTCCCGTATGTTTTTCCTTTTTAGGAAAAGGACCGCATGGAATGAATAATCAAGTGCTCGAGATTTCATACTTCAAAGCTCAAACACTTGGGGGACTATATAATATACATTTGATATATGTATAAGGAAAGCAAAGAAGACTGAAACAATTAAATTTCAAGTCAAGACTAAAGTCTACTCAATAAATATCAAGTTTAGAGCAAAGTCACGAGCCAAACACGCAAGCCTGATTCAAAACCTGTGAAGAATACACTCGTAGATAAAAATTTCAAAATCTTACAAATGTTTAGGTTAAAGGCATTATTTAGCCAAGGGTCATAAAGAAACACTTGGATTTTCCTTTTACAAATCTGTTATAAAGAAAATAGTTACGGAAGAGTTATAGAAGATAATTAAATACATGTAAGGTATTATTTAAGCTTGACAAGTTCGAATGAAAACTTTTCTCAAAGTTATTCCAAGAAACATGTGTGTTCCCATTTCTCTTTTCATATGATTACACCATTATGAAGTTGAGACGTCTTCTTCATTAAGTGTCGTATATAAAAGGGCCCTCTTTTATAATTTATGTTTGATTCAAAAATCCATGAAGTTAATTAAGCATTTCTAAAATGCAAAAAGTGAAAAGGGAAGACAAAAATCCACGTATTAAAAGCAAGACCTTAGACTTATAAAGAAACAAGGCAAATTATTAAAAGAGCATAACAAAAACTCAAAAGAATTAAGTTAAAATAAAAACTTTATAATATTAAGTCAAAAGACCTGGGGACATACTATTACCAAAACATAACCTCAAAATGGGACCAGAGGTAATACCACCACACATTCCACCAAAAAGAACAAAAAATGAGTCAAACTTTACAAATAAACTTTCACTGTGGAGCAAGTTCAGAAAAAGTGTTCAAGACGGCATCATAAGCAACAGAAGGCTCGATTTGGTCTGAAGGAGCTGGGACATCCACCGCACCAGGATCAACTTCAACGTTCTCAGGAGTATCAGCCATGGGAGAAGAGAAACTTTAGCCTTGCTGAGTTTTTTCAATGGTCTCTTTAATCTTTGCTAACTCAACATCTAAGTTAAAACCTTCTTGGCTAACCTCCATAAGGGCATAGTGGTGTGTGATCAATAAGGCCCAACTTACTTCGGCAGTAGCTTTGTCCAAGAGCCTCGTAGTCTCTTTCCCAATGATCAATTTCACTCTTGATGTTACACCCTGTAAGTTTAACAACCTTGATACCGTTAGATACATTTGATATGGTATTTATTTTGAGCAGAACATTTATTGTAATAAAATGTTTAAAAAATATGATTTTATATATTTATTAATATTACTACTTTCGAAAATCCTTTAAATTATACACGTAATATAAGAAAGTTTATGAGATTTTCTTTATTGTAAAGATAGAAATTATTTTCTCACAAGAAAAGAAGGTTATCTTTTTACCATTTTAAGAATTGAGCGTACAAAAATTTTACTCTTTATATGAGATTAGAAAAATTATAAGTTGAGAAAATATATGTATTTTTACATGGATGTTTTAATGAAATAATAGTGTATGTATTTATTTTATATGGTACCACATGAACATGATAGAAGGATGTATAAAGTTTATTAAAAATAAGTAGAATTTTAAGTAAATTGAAACAATTCTTAATTATGCGAGCAATTGATTAATTGCAGGGTAACGGGACACTACCTATTACCCAATAAGTGGATAAAGATTAACATTTTCTACTCCTACCCACCCCCACGTGGCAGCACCCCTTAAAGCATGTGTATGACTCTTTATGTCATTATATTAGGTGGCAAAGTTATAGAACCCTTTTCCATTCTATCTATTCCATCTTACCAGGAAAACTTGACGACACTACTCACCCTAGTTTGCTTCTCAATGCAATGTAATCTTGTGGCTAGCATACCCAGTCGATTTTCCTTTGGTATCTGATTGAGCTGTTCTTATGCTTTATTAAATTCAAGCATGAATTAATTCAAGTTACAATATTCTATAGAGTAACCTGTTAATCCATGCATGTAACTTCCGTGGTATCTATACTTAATGTTTGTCCCAAGCATGACTGTTCTTTTCAAGTATAACTCGTGTAACTGAAGCATGATCACCTTTAATTCTATGCGAAAGATTAGATAAGATGGTTTTCCCTATTAGCACCTGTTGTGAGTGAGTTATAAGCTCACCTCACTTGTCAAAATCTGTTGTTCTTCATGTATACTTCACCATGGTCCTAGTATCTTCAGTCTTTGCCTCAAGTACTGTGCTTAACTTTGTGAGCCCTGCTTAAGGTAGATGTGAAAAATAGGATAGCTCTTATGTCTATTATGTACATGCATTAGCTGTCTAAGTCTCATGGCTTAATTGTGGCATGTTTATTTCTTGGAAGAGAGTTTCAACCACAAATAAGTCGGCACCTTGGAATGACATCATTAAGAGCATGTTCTCATTTGCTTGTCTTCTCAGTAGTGATGTTGGTGTTGTAAATGTAAGGGATATACAATTCCTATTTTGAAATCTAAGAAGTGATTGAAATATATTTGTAAACGTTGCTATAAATTCATACTAAGATCCTAGAATTCTAAATGACTGTATGCTCCAAAAAAACATTGTTCCATCCTGCCTTAGGAGTTTAAACTCTACCCGATGATTCATACTTATTAAACTGAGCATTTAGAATGAGGTTTACTACTTATGTTAAATACTTCTCTTTGTGTAATTAGTTCATAGTTAGTGGACTAAACATAAAAGAATATTATATTAGTAAGGTTTATCTCTATGCCATGATTTCTTTCTTTTTGGCATGATTCAAGTTATATAGAAGAAACGAGCAAATACACAGTTTTCATAAACGACTCTATTCATAGAAATACTAGGGGTCCCTGTGTTCTTGATTCCCCATATGACATATTATTATATCTTCTGTTCATGGGTCTCAAAATAATACTATGACAACCCAGCAAGTCGTCTCATGAGTTACCACTCTGTTTCCCCCATTTCTGCTTCATATTGCTTTGTCTATCGGTTGTAGGTGTGATTGGGTTGTTGGCTCGGGCTCGAAGAGGTTTTGGTAAGGTTTGAGATACTTAGTCTCTTTTGAGGAAGCTTAAGTTAGAAAAGGCAACCGATGTTGACTTATGTGTTAGAGGGCTCGTATGTGAGTTCCGATGGTTGGATAGCTTCAGTAGGTGATTTGAGACTTAGGATCATGATTGCAATGTGTTTTGGAGGTTCGGAGTTGGTTTAGGCTTGAATTGGAGAAGTTGGAATTTCGGCGTTTTCAGGTTGATAGGTGAGATTTGGGCTCGGAATGGAATTCCGAGAGCTCCAGTAGCTCCGTTGTGTAATTTGGGATGCGTGTGCGAAATTTCAGGTCATTCAGATGTGGTTTGGTGTACTTTTTGATCAAAAGTGTAATTCGGAAGATTTTTGGAAACTTAGGCTTGAATCCAATGTGTTTTGGTTGATTCGGTATTGTTTGAGGTGTTTTGAAGATTGGTACAAGTTTGGATTGTGGAATAGGACTAGTTGGTGCTTTTGGTTGAGGTCCCGGGGGCCTCGGGGTAATTTTAGATGGTTGACGAATCGTTTGGGAATTTGGTGAAGCTACAGTTTTTTCTGTTCTGTTGTTTCCGCACCTATGGATTAGGGGCCGCAGGTGCGATGCCATAGATGCGGGAAACCAGTCGCACAAGCGGAAGAGCCTAGGAAGGCAAGGACTGCAGAAGCGGTTGAGGAGACGTACCTGTGATGGTGCAGGTGCAGGCAATGCATCGCAGATGTGATTTTGGCCGCTTAAGTGAGAACCGCAAAAGCGGTTCAAGGACTGCAGAAGTGGTAGAAGGGGCCGCAGATGTTAAATGCCTGGGCCAGAAGGTATAAATTATTTCCTTCGCGATTTTTGAGTTATTCCACCATGGTAAGGATTTTGGACCAAAAACTCGTTCCTATGGTATTATTTCACGGATTAAAGCTGCAATTAATGGAATTTAAGGGTTTAAATTGGGGAAACTAGGGCTTGGTATTGGAAACCTATACTTGAGGATTTGAGGGGCCATTTGTGGTCGAATTTTGGTACTTTTGATATGTATGAACTCATGGGAAGATAAGGAATCTATTTATGTGAATTTTATCGAATTACGAGACGTGGGCCCAAGGGTCGGGTTTTGGTAATTTCGGGATTTATGCTATAAATTGATTATTTTCGCTAGGGCTTCATTCCCTTGGCATATTTTGACGTCGTTATTCTGATTTTGGATAGATTTGATGCGAGTAGAGGCCGATTCGAGGGCCAAAGGCATCATGGGCTAGAGTTCGGACCGGAATGAGGTGAATAATAATTTTAAATGTTGTCCTGAGGGTATGAAATCCTAGATTGCACATCGTTATGCTATATTGAGGTGACAGACACACTAGATGACGAGCGTGTGGTCGTGCACTGTTGGGGATTGTGACTTAGTCCATCCCAAATGACTATTTTACCGCATAGTTGATTGAAAACTATTTGCTATCATTGAGGTTTGGGCTGAATGCCATATTTGGGCCTCATGCCAACTATTTGGACCCTTAGGGAATTTTTACTGATATTTCCTCACTATTTTGACTTTATACTTGTACTCAGTCATGCTATATTCTACTGTTTTCATAATTCAGCCATGTTTACTTTATTTTAAACATTAAATGATATTTTTAATGATAAATTGGCCTGAGCATCATGTTTTACTGTTGCCCGAGTGGCTTGTGAGATTCTAACTAAGTAAGACTGAGGGCCTATGTTGTGAGGAAACACCTGATTATGATTATGAGGCTGAGGGCCTGAGATTTGTATGCCACGCAGTGGCTTGTTGATATGAGGCAGAGAGCTTATGCGATTATACCATGAGACGGCTTGATACTGCGCTTGGGCCGTAAGGGGCCCCTCTAGGAGTCTGCACAGCCCTAGTGAGCACGAGTACCCATTGTGATGTGAGATAGAGCTCGAGGGGCTAGTATTTTCCCATGTGTTGCCTGAGGGGCAGATTCTGTTGGTATTGTGCCCGAGGGGCGGTTCTTTATGTGTTTACCTCTTCTAATTGCCTGCCTTTTATTTGCTTTAACTGTTTAAAAAGGCATTTTGAGAAACTTAAACTGAACTAAAGTGACTTTGCATATTTTCACTATTTCGTTACTTTTACTAGCTTTTACTGTTTCCTTATAACCTGTGATGTGCCTTATATGATTTCTTATTTCTCAGTCTGCATTTATTGTTATTACTCACTGAGTTTGAGTACTCACTTTACTCTCTGCACCCCGTGTGCAGATTCAGGCGCTTCACGTCCTGCTGGCGAGGGTTGAGAGACTCCAGCAAATTTCAGAGTTCACGAGGTAGCTGCTTGGTGTTCGCAGCCCTGTGCTTCTCCCCTATCACATTTCTTTTCTCTTGTTAGTGATTCTGTAATAGTTGTATAGACTCTTCAAACTTGTAGTATATTGATAGATGCTCATGACTGGTGACATCCCGATATCGGGCTGTGTTGGTTTTAATTCCGCAAATTGTACTATTCACTACTTATTTTGGGATTTTATCATGTTAAAGACTTAGTACTTATCATTTTAATTGCTTAAAATTGAAGTGGGAATGTGTCGGCTGGCCTTGTCTTCACGAGAGGTGCCATAATGACCGGGTTCGGGTTTAGGGTCGTGACAAGTTGGTATCAGAGCCTAGGTTACATAGGTCTCAGGAGTCATGAGCAGGTTCATTAGAGTCTCGCTGATCGGTATGGATACGTCTATATTTATCTTCGAGAGGCTGCAAAACCTTTAGGAAAACTTCACGTTCTTGAAATTCTTGTTGTGCAAATTTGTTGATCCGAGTACTAAACTTCTGTTATTCTATTCTCTGACAGATGGTGAGGACACGCGCTACCGGTCAGGATGGATGACAATCAGTACCACCAACTGTGGCCACTATAGGCCGAGGACGCGCTCATGGTCGTGGTAGGGGCAGGGGTGTTGTCCGCACAACAGCTAGGGCAGCACCTGCAGATTACCAACCACCCCAATACAGGATCGGGTCCCAGTTATGGATGCTCCAATAGCACTAGCTCAGGCACCAGCTGTGCCCATTGTGATTCCGGGTCTTTAGGAGGCCTTGGCTCAAATTCTAGCAGTTTGCACTGGTCTAGCTCAGGCGGTCTCAGTTACTATAGCCGTAACTACTTCTCAGGCAGGGGAGGCACTTAGACTCCTACCGCTCGCACACCTGAGCAGGTCGTGCAGGGACTTCAGACACCGCTGGCACATCCAGCCTAACTGGTTGCAGCTGCTCAAGACTCTGGAGTTCTTGTCATGCCAGAGGATGAGCAATGTAGGTTGGAGAGGTTTGGTAAACATCAGCCAACGACTTTTAGTGGTACAGAGGGTGAGGATGCCCAGGTTTTCTTGGATAAGTATTAGAGGATGCTTCGTACAGCGGGTATTCTAGAGACCAGTGGGGTTGCTTTCACTACTTATCAGTTTTTTGGAGCTGCCTTCACCTTGTGGGAGGCTTTCGAGAGGTGTAGGCCCGTTGGTGAAACACCCCTTACCTGGTAGTAGTTCTCCATTATCTTTTTGGAAAAGTATGTGCCGCA
This sequence comes from Nicotiana sylvestris, assembly GCF_000393655.2. Taxonomy (NCBI): domain Eukaryota; kingdom Viridiplantae; phylum Streptophyta; class Magnoliopsida; order Solanales; family Solanaceae; genus Nicotiana; species Nicotiana sylvestris. The sequence continues at coordinate 115,208,239 of NC_091062.1, read as the reverse complement.
GTTTTGTAGAGAGGAGCTGTGCAGGCAGTTTGAGTGGTTGTATCAGGGAGAGATGACTATGGCGCAGCATGAGATGAGGTTCTCAGAGTTAGCTTGTCATGCTATTGGTTGGTTCCGACAGATAGAGAGAGGATTATGAGGTTTGTGGATGGCCTCACTTATCAGCTTCGTATTCTCATGACCAGGGGGAGGGTGACTGGTGCTACTTTCGAGGAGGTTGTAGACATTTCTCGTGATATTGAGTTTGTTCATCGCCAGGAGCGAGAGGAGAGGGAGGCCAAGAGGCCTCGAGGATCTGGTAGTTATAGTGGTGCTCCTTCAAGAGGTTAGTTTCAGCACGACAGAGGCTGTCTATTCAGGCATGCTAAGCTAGCTCACCCAGGTTATTGTGGGGCATAATCGGGTCATGGTTCTCACAGTTCTCATCAGGGTCAGTCATCACTTAGTGCCCTTCCAGCTCAGAGTTCGTCCCGTGCTTCATCAGTTTACGGCTCTTCTATGTTAGGTGCATCTACTCATCATTCCGGTGCTAGGGGTTCCCTTCAGTCCCTATCTTCAGCACCCGATAATTGCTATAAGTGTGGAGATATGGGCAATATGTGGATGTAGTGTCCTCGCCGTCTTGCGGGTTCATCTCAGCAGAGGAGTTAACCATCATCTTCAGTGCCAGTTACTTCACCACCACCCACCCAGCCAGCTAGGGGTGGAGGTCAGTTAGCTAGGGGTCTCCCTAGAGGGGGAGGTCGATCAGGTGGCATTTGGGCCCATTTCTATGCATTTCCAGCTCCCAATGCTATTGTTTCCGATGCTGTTATAACAGGTATTGTCTCAGTCTGCCACACAGATGCTTCTGTATTATTTGATCTCGATTCCACCTTTTCTTATGTGTCATCATACTTTGCTCGTTATTTGGGTACGCCCTGTGAGTCTCTTGTTTCACCTGTTCATGTATCTACCCCAGTGGGCTATACTGTTGTTGTAGACCGTGTGTACCAGCTGTGTGTGGTGACTATTGGGGGTCTGGAGACCTAAGTAGATCTTTTACTATTATATATGGTGGATTTCGATGTTATTTTGGGCATGGATTGACTATCTCCATGTCGTGCTATTCTGGACTGTCATGCTAAGACAGTGACATTGGCTATACCGGGTGTGCCACGGATTGAGTGGTAAGGTTTGACTGATTATGTTCCCAGTAGGGTAATCTCGTTATTGAAGGCCCAGCATATGGTTGGCAGGGTTGTTTTTCGTATCTAGCCTTTGTGAGGGATGTCGGTGCAGAGACTCCCAATATTGATTCTGTTCCAGTTGTGAGGGAATTTTCCGATATGTTTCCTGCAGACCTGGCGGGCATGCCACCAGGCAGGGATATTGATTTTGGTATTGACCTGGTGCCGGGCACTCAGCCCATTTCTATTCCGCCGTATCGTATGGCACCAACAGAGTTAAAGGAGTTAAAGGAGCATCTTTAGGAACTCCTTGATAAGGAGTTCATTCGGCTTAGTATGTCACCTTAGGTTGTTCCGGTTCTATTTGTGAAGAAGAAGGATGGCACTATGAGGATGTGCATTGATTATAGGCAATTGAACAAAGTAACGGTCAAGAAAAAGTATCCTTTGCCTCGCATTGATGATTTATTCAACCAGCTTCAGGGAGCGAGAGTGTTCTGCAAGATTGATCTCCATTCAGGTTATCACCAATTGAAGATCAGGGACTTGGATATTCTTAAGATAGCTTTCAGGACACGATATGGTTATTATGAGTTTTTGGTGATGTCTTTCGGGCTGACCAATGCCCCAGTAGCATTCACGCATTTGATGAACTGCGTGTTCTGACCTTATTTCGACTCGTTTGTCATAGTCTTCATTGATGATATTCTGGTGTATTTGTGTAGTCTGGAGGAGCACGCAGAGCATTTAAGAGTAGTTTTGTAAAGATTGAGGGAGGAGAAGCTTTATGCAAAGTTCTCCAAGTGTGAGTTTTGGCTCAGTTCAGTGGCTTTCTTGGGGCACGTGGTGTCCAACGAGGGTATTCAGATTGATCCAAAGAAGGTAGAGGCAGTTTAGGGTTGGCCCAGACTATCCTCAGTCATAGAGATTCACAGCTTTCTTGGTTTGGCAGGCTATTATCGCCGGTTTGTTCAGGGATTCTCATCTATCACATTGCTTTTGACCAAGTTGACTCAAAAGGGTGCTTCATTTGTATGGTTGGATGAGTGTGAGGAGAGCTTTCAGAAGCTCTAGTCAGCCTTGACCACAACTTCAGTGTTAGTTTTGCCATCAGCTTTAGGTTCATATATCATGTATTGTGATGCTTCGAGAGTTGGTATTGGGTGTGTATTGATACAAAATGGTAAAGTTATTACTTATGCTTCTTGTCAGTTGAAGCCCCATGAGAAGAACTACCGCATTCATGATTTGGAGTTGGTTGCCATTGTGCACGCATTGAAGATTTGGAGGAATTATTTGTATGGTGTGTCTTGTGAGGTGTTTACTGATCATCGTAGCCTCCAGCACTTGTTCAAGCAGAAGGATCTCAATTTGAGGCAACGGAGATGGTTGGAGTTGTAAAAAGATTATGATATCATTATATTGTACCATCTAGGGAAGGCCAATGTGGTAGCTGATGCTTTGAGCCGAAAGGCAGTGAGTATGGAGAGTTTGGCATATATTCTAGTTGGGGAGAGACCTCTTGCAGTTTATGTTGATGCCTTGGACAATCGGTTCATGAGATTGGATATTTCGGAGCCCAGTTAGGTATTGGCTTGTGTGATTTCTCGGTCTTCTTTATATGATCACATCAGAGAGTGCCAGTATGATGATCCGCATTTGCTTGTCCTTAAAGACAGATTCTGCACAATGATGCCAGAGATATGACTATTGGCGATGATGGAGTGTTGAGGATGTAGGGCCGGATATATGTGCCAAATGTAGATGGGATTCAGGAGTTAATTCCGGAGGAGGCCCATAGCTCGCGGTATTCCATTCATACAGTTGCCACGAAGATGTATCAGGATCTAAGACAACATTATTGGTGAGGGTGAATGAAGAGGACATTGTGCGATTTGTAGCTCGGTGTCTCAATTGTCAGCAGGTGAAATAGGAGCATCAGAGACCGGGTGGCTTGCTTCAGCAGATGGATATTCTAGAGTGGAAGTGGGAGTGAATCACCATCGATTTTATAGTTGGGCTCCCACGGACATTGAAGAAGTTCGATGCTATTTGGGTGATTGTGGATCAGCTGACCAAGTCCACGTACTTCATTCCTATATGTACTACCTATTCTTTAGAGCGTTTGGCAGAGATCTATATCCGGGAGATTGTTCATTTGCATGGTGTTCCAGTTTTCATCATTTCAGATATGGGCACTCACTTTACATCGCAGTTTTGGAGGTTTGTGCAGTGAGAGTTGGGTACTCAGCTTGTGTTGAGCTCGACTTTTCACCCTCAGATGGACGGACAGTCCGAGCGCACTATTAAGATATTAAAGGACATGTTGCGTGCTTGTGTCATTAATTTCGGAGGGTCATGGGATCAGTTTCTACCGCTTGCAGACTTTTCTTATAACAACAGCTACCAGTCGAGTATTCAGATGGCTCCATATGAGGCTTTGTATGGGAGTCGGTGTAGATCTCCAGTTGGTTGGTTCGAGCCAGATGAGGCTAGGCTACTGGGGACAGACTTGGTGCAGGATGCTTTAGAAAAGGTGAAGGTAATTCAGGAGAGGCTTCGTACAACACAGTCGAGGTAAAAAAGTTATGCTGATATTAAGGTTCGGGATGTGTCCTATATGGTTGGTGAGAAGGTTCTGTTGAAGGTTTCACCCATGAAGGGTATTATGAGGTTTGGGAAGAAGGGTAAATTGAGTCCTCAATTCATTGGGCCTTTCGAGGTGCTTCGGAGGATTGGGGAGGTAGCTTATGAGCTTGCTTTGCCACCTAGCTTGGCGAGTGTGCATCCGGTATTTCATGTTTCTATGCTTCAGAAGTATATTGGGGATCCATCTCATAGTTTGGATTGCAGCACGGTGCAGTTAGACGATCATTTGACTTATGATATGGAGCCAGTAGCTATTTTGGGTCATCAGGTTTGAATGTTGAGATTAAAGGATATAGCTTCAGTGAAAGTGCAGTGAAGAGGTCGGCCCGTGGAGGAGGCTACCTGGGAGACTGAGCGGGAGATGCGGAGTAGATATCCTCACCTGTTTCAGGCTTCAGGTATGTTTCTTGACTCGTTCAAGGACGGCTGTTTCTTTGAGAGGGGGATGATGTGATGACTCGGCCAGTCGTCTCATGAGTTATCGCTCTGTTTCCCCTATTTCTACTTATATTGCTTTGTCTATCAGTTCTAGGTGTGATTGGTTGGCTCGGGTTCAAAGAGGTTTTGGTAAGGTTTGAGACACTTAGCTTCTTTTGAGGAAGCTTAAGTTGGAAAAGACAACTGGATGTTGACTTATGTGTTAGAGCGCTCGAATGTGAGTTCTGATGGTTTGGATAGTTTCGGGAGGTGCTTTGAGACTTATGAGCGTGATTGCAATTTGTTTTAGAGGTCAGGAGTAGGTTTAGGCTTGAATTGGCAAAGTTGAAATTTCAGCATTTTCCGGTTGAGAGGTGAGATTTTTATATAGGGGTCGAAATGGAATTTTGAGAGTTGCAGTAGCTCCGTTGTGTCATTTGGAATGTGTTTGAGGTGTTTTGAAGATTGGTACAAGTTTGGATAGTGGTATAGGACTTGTTGATGCTTTTGGTTGATGTCCCAGGGGACTCGGGATGATTTTGGATGGTTGACGGAGAGTTTGGGAATTTGCTGAAGCTGCAGATTTTTCTATTCTGTTATTTCCGCACCTGCGGATTGGGGGCCGCAGGTGTTGTTACATCTCGCGTTTTTCCTACATTAAAATTTTGTCTTCAGTTAATTGACGTAGACTCGGAGATGATATTATCTGGAGGTTAGCATATTTATGCGACTTATATCAAGTAATAACTAAGTACCATGAAGGAAAGGGTACACGAATTAAAGAAAATGAGTTTCGTTGAAGGTTGTCGATTTGGAATAAAATACGGGCCAAGCATTAATACCGATAATTATAAGCTAGTACCATGTAAGGTACCATATGAACACGGTAGTATAATATATAAAGTATATATGAAGTATTTTGAAAATAAATAAAATTTTAAGTAATTTGTGATAATTTTTAAATTATGCGGGTAATAAATTAATTATCGGGTAACGAAATATTACTCGGTTAACTAATAAGTGGAAAAAGTAAAAGAAATCACCCCACGTGGCAGCCTCTTCAATTCCAAATTGATGACTCGTCATTTTAGGCAACCAAATTAGATAACATATGGACTACTTTTTAGATAAATCTTTAAGAGAGACACAACCTTGAAATTTTGTCCCTTAGTGCACTTTTCAATTTATTGATGGCTATTTCCACTCTCCTTATTTTGACAGACATCATAGATCTGTCCTCTTTAAATCCATATCATAGTTTATTTGGGGAAGTTATAGAAAGGGTTCACAAATGGGTATAAATCGTATTTTGTCAAGTCTCACTGTCTTTATTGTCACATCAACTTATTTAGCATTTGGATATTTTCTGTAAGGGAATTTCTTGGGTGTTAAATTAATATGCTTTCATGTTGTTGATTTTTCAGATTCATGGGTTAACCAAATCATAATTAGTGTTAGTCAAGGGCTTCTACATTGTCGCTAGTCACTTATGTTGGTGTATGAGGATATATGAATTAGCTTTGGTAAACTTCCTCTTGGATCAGCTTGTGTACAGAAGTTTTAAGCTTTTAGTTCTGGTATGCATCTTTGTATGATGCAATATGGCCAGGAACATATTGCTTTCTTGTATGACTAGGGATTGTCAATAGAATTGGTCCATACATGCTAAGGCTAATCCTTCTTTCTTTTGGCATGATCCAAAATTATACTAAATAAACGAGCAAATACACAGTTTTTATAAATTACTCTATTCATAGAAATAGTAGGGGTGTCTATATTATTTATTCCCCATGAGAATTATTATTATCTTATGTTAATGGGCCTCAGAATAATACGTAGTTGGAAAAGTTTATTCGGAAAAAATATTGAGATTATTATGTATTTTTCATGCATTTCACTCATTTATACATGTGGATTGACCCATGACCAGATTGCGTTATATACGTGTATATATTTAAATATATGTATATTTGATATGGGAAAAGGTTACGGCATTATATATGCACCACCACCTGATCAGCTGGTATATGTTGATGATGTTGCCCACAGTGGCTGAAATATGATTCAAACGGCATTATATACGTGTATATATGTATGTATATATATGTATATGGGATATGGGAAAGGTTATGGCGTTATATACGCACCACCCCCTGATTAGCTGGTATACGATGATGATTTTGCCCACAGTGGTCGTTATGATATGATGAGATGCCCTCAGAGGTTGATGATGTTATGAAACATGTACCTATGAACGACATGACATTCATAAGAATATGCATGACGCTAAAAGTAATTTATGATTTACAAAGTTATTCAGACTTACAAGTTGAGTCATATACTCTATATTTATTCCATGTCTCTTATGTACTTATTTATGTGCCTTACATACTCGGTACAATATTCGTACTGACGTCCCTTCAGCCTAGGGACGCTGCGTTTCATACCCACAGGTCCCAATAGACAGGTCGAGAGCCCTCCAAGTAGGCTATCAGCTCAGCAGAAGATGTTGGTGCACTCCATTTGCTTCGGAGGTGCTCATTTGGTTAGTATGATTTAGACGTGTATTGTTTGGTATGGCAGGACTCTATCATGACCTTTATGACATTTATGTACTCTTAGAGGCTTGTAGACATATTTCGCGTACATAAAAGATTGTACGGTCTTGTCGGCCTATGTTTTGAGTTTGTAAATGATCATGTTGGCTTATTAGGCCCGTATGTCATGTGTATATGATGATGTAATAAGAAATATACATTACGTTGGTACTCGGTTGAGTAAAGTACCGGGTGCCCATCGCGGCCCATCGGTTTGGGTCGTGACAAAAGTGGCATCAGAGCAGTTTTGTCCTAGAGAGTCTACAAGTCGTGTCTAGTATAGTCTTGTTTATGGGTGTATCGTGCACCACACTTATAAGCAAGAGGCTATAGGGCATTTAAGACTGTCACTCTTTCTTCTTACTCTAGATCCTGTGGTAGAGCTCATTTAAAGAATTCAAGTCCCGAGCTTCTATTTTTATTCGTAATGAGACGATGCCTACGTTCAGAAAGATGATCGATAAAAGATATAGCCATGGAAGTGTTGAATTAGAGGAACTCGACTTTGTATCATGCTTATGATAAGTAAATGTGAGGTCTTCAGCAGATCATGTGAGTACTGAAAGATGTAAGCCTCTTGATAAGAAGCCTTAAGGCAAGAATGCCTACCCACCTTTATGGTAAAAGACAATGAGATATTAGGAAGATAAATACAAGTTTCAACAAGCAAAAAAAAAAGGAAGATGAAGAAGGGTACGAGACGCCCAGTTAATGAAGGTTAACAACGTTTATAATTGAGGTAAAGGAACATAAGCTTTTTGATTTTTATTCAATAATAATAGAGGTATATACAATTGGTCACACCCCTTTCAGCTATTCCCTGTGGGGGCTAACAGGTATAGTTAAGAGAAGGATGGGATATCAAGATCCGACTGGGTTAGAGTAACCCAAATTAGTAAATGGGTTACTTTCATTGTTGACAATTCTGAAGGGTATTACAAATATGCCAATAGATCTTCTTGTGAGACACCCAGATAGTGTACCCTAGAATATTACGATTAGATGTGAATACTAGCATTCAGAAGATAGGCACTGAAATCCTGGATAGGATAAATATTACCTTAAGTGTGGCTCTCATCCCTAGTAGAGCGAGGATGTTGAGAAATCCAAAGAGCCATTGGATGGAGCAAAGGGAAGCTAAGAGAAAAAGAATAACTTGTTCAAGTTTTCAGAATAAAGTGATAGGCATAAATGTTAGCGGGAAATAATAAAAGAGTTAATGAAGCATTATGAGTAAGATGTGATACATGGATCCAACGGTAGATCAAAAGATGGCAATATTACAAAATCTATAGTCGAGTGAATAAAGAAACGAGAAGTGACAGGCCTTAGGACAGCAAAAGAGTAAAGGCCATACAATCATGTCCCCATTTCGAGAAATAAGTTCGCAACTATAGTGTGATTACCAGAAGGGAGAATTAAACCCCAGAATAATAGAAATCAGTATGGGCATGTGAATAAGATAAACTAAACATGAATTAGGGACTGAGTGATTTGATACTGTCGGCATCATGAGAATTTCAGATCGCGTTCCGGCGATAATAGAATGGACAATAAAAGATGATTTATGGGAAATTCAGAGGATGTTCATTCAGGAAGACGTTTAACTAAAGCAAGCAAGGGGAGAAAAGTTAAGCTTAAGGGAATGTATGTGCCAGTTACAGTAAGTGTCACCATAGCAAGTAAGGGGATTTGTCATCCTTGGTACAGAAGGATTGCCGCAAGGCGAGTAAGGGTCGTTGATGATGTGAAAGGACATCAAAGATGAAGAGGAAAAAAATTTGTATGTAGGTCGTCATAGCTCCAAGTCTTAGTACTCCCTTAAAAGGGGAAATATGGAGTAATAAATGAAGAATGCGGTAAACATGAAAAAGGAATGAGATTACACTTATTCAGCTCCTACGTATATGCTACAATTCTAGAATATTATGCAAACACGACGTCAATGAGAGGAAGTAAGGGTCCCTGCCCGATATGTTATTGATAGAAAAGGAGTCAGTGCGAGACATAAGTTAAGATAAAGGAAATAACCTAAGAAAGATTTCGCGAGATATTAACATGAGAATGGGCCAATGAGTAGTTAGTGGTTGATCCAGGAAGAGCCTAGTTGTGACTAGACAAGAAGTTACAGACAAATCAGCAGATCATGCAAGATAAATGTAGTAAACCCCAACATGGAAAATTCAACCCCGCAATTATGACATCGTAATACTTGAGATATATTCATATAGGAGTTGAAGAAGTTAAAAAGGTACTGTATGAGTGTTACGAAAATAAAAGAGAGTGCCACTAGGAAGACAGTCAAAATATCATTCCAGAAGCAACCCCACAAGCACAAGGTCATGGAGATAAGTAACTAATGATAAGTATAGGCAAGGAAGGACAGTAGAAGTTCCGTCAAGTATACGATATAATAAGCTCGCATCTTTACAAGAGTCAGATGATCCTCCCTAAGTACTACAGTGAAGGACTAGCTTAGGAAATGAGGAAGAAGGTTTTAAACTAAGCATAGTAACCTAATGAAGAAAGGGTCATGTAAAAGCAACCTCACAACAAAAATTGTATGTCCTCCAAAATAAAGTGGCACCTACCGTGGCTAATGAACGGGGAGAAAGATCGAAGGTAATATTCGAGACTATATGAGTTGCACAAAAAATTCTGGCATGTGTGGGAACTAGGATGAGTTAAGTATGCACGCAATAAGGGGCAGAAAGACTAGGAAAAGTAATTGCATACGTTTAAAGAAAGCTGAGATGGAACGAAAGGAATTATTCCATAAATGATCCAGAGTTGGTACGTTACGGATACACTTAATATTTTGGAGATTTATACTTGTTGACAATCATACAACCATAGAAGACTGCAGTATAAGTTAAAAAAAAAAGAAAAAAAGAAAAAAATGAGAAAAAAGAAGAAGAATTCAGCCCAGGGAATAGACAAAGGATTGAATTGTTAGAAGATTATATCATGGATATTCCATAATGCCCATGAAAGGCTAAGGTAATAACTGATACCATGAGCCATAGATCGGAAGATAGCTTAAGCCTGCATAAAGGCTGCTCGGAAGGAAGAGAAGGCTAAAGAATTACATCACCCAAGTAAATCAAGAGTATGGTTATTGGACCTAGAAAAATTATAGAAGTTGTGCGTGAGAACATGACAGAATCACTCTTAATATTAGATGTTCAAGAAAAATAACATAACAACCATAATCTATAATGGCTCTTTAAGAAAGCCAGTTAGAAGAAGTACCAGTCTCATAAGAAGTTAGTACGAAGCTCCCATCGGATTTTGTATGTAGCAGAGGTGCGAGTATTATAATATAGCTTCAAGCTATGATCATGAATTACACCTAGGTGGAAGCGAGGTAAGGAAAAAGATAGAAGATAGGATGCGAAATTTTAAGGTATGTAAGGTAAAGGTGAACAACGTACGAGATATTCAAAGGTAGAAAATCGTGAATAGTCCATACTTCGGATAGAAAGCTATAAACATGAGGATCCAATAACTAGGAGTGATAGCAGCATCGTCGGCGATATGTTTCCAGCCTATGGTTTCTAAATACTGAGAGATATAGTTAAAAGAGTAGAGAAAAGTTGGAGACGATGTGATGTCTCGCTTGACGTTCCAGAATAACATAAGGAAATCTATGGTACAAATAAGTTGAAGGAAAGTTGCGAGTAATATAAATTAATATGTATAAGTCGCAAGCTAAAGTATGGTAGAGCGACAAAGTTTTAAGGAAACATGAGTGAGGATGAGGAAAGGCAAGTGAAAAGGTAACGAGCATGGATAAGTCCTCGGGATTTAGCCCATGGAAACAAGAGAGGTAATGGTTTCTCTAAGTTATTAAAAGTTCAGTATAGTCTGAATGAACTTAAAGGAGTCTAAGATTAATAGCATTTAGAAGGAATGAAATGTTGACCTGGTAATAAAATGAGGATATAATTGTGACAGATAAAGGATGACGTTTGGGCCTTCATTTGAATAATGATTTGAAAAAAAAGGAGAAAAGAGTTCGCTGGCGGCACGAAATTAGGATACCCCCATACGGTGAACCACATTGGGACACTATGAAATACGATTATGGGAATCACTTTGAATATTCCTTGATGTAATGTAAGGCCTAGTGGCAAAGTATTGCGTAAGAAGTTTCAAGTTATCAGTGGTATATTGTAGATCAATATTGAGGTGAATCAACAATGGATGGACAAAAGTCACAAAGTATGAGATGAGATGAGATTAGGCCGTCATTCTAAAGATGAGCAGTAATGAGGAAGCATTAAATTTATACATATAGAATAAGCAGCGAGAGTAAGCTGGGATTTGGTAGCAGACCTTAGCAACGATAAATTAAAGTAAGAATTATGGCAGTAAATTCATACGGATGGCTAAACGAACCTATGTGATAAGATACAGCAATATTCATAAATTCAACAAAGTACCAAGCAAAGAACTTCAGTATACTCATAGATGCGCAAATGGACATCTTATCATGCTCTACATATGAAGCCTAGAGATCGGGCACCTTTAAAAGTCAAAATCATACAGGCTGCATCATAGGAGGTAGCAACAATTACGAGACTGGAAAGGTTCTGACCATAAGTCATGGTGTGAGGAAGAGGCCTAAAGGAGAGAATGCACTGGACATTGGATTTAATCATAGAATAGTTGCTTAGATGGCAAGAAGAGTAATAAAGTATTCAGAAGACATAAGCTATGAAAATGATAAGAGCACCAGTTAACATTCGAGGACAAATGTTCCAAATGGGGGAATGATGTTACATCTCGTGTTTTTCCTACGTTAAAATTTCATCTTCAGTTAATTGACGTAGACTCCGGGATGAGATTATCTGGAGGTTAGCATATTTATGCGACTAATTTCAAGAAATAACTAAGTACCATGAAGGAAAGGGTACACGAATTAAAGAAAATGAGTTTCGTTAAAGGTTGTTGGTTTGAGATAAAATACGGGCCGAGCGTTAACACCCGATAATTATAAGGTAGTACCATGCAAGGTACCATATGAACACGGTAGTATAATATATAAAGTATATATGAAGTATTTTGAAAATAAATAGAATTTTAAGTAATTTGTGATAATTTTTAAAATATGCGGGTAACAGATTAATTATCGGATAACGAAATATTACCCGATTAACTAATAAGTGGATAAAGTAAAAAAAATCACCCCACGTGGCAGCCCCTTCAATTCCAATTTGATGACTCATCATTTTAGGCAACCAAATTAGATAACACATGGACTACTTTTTAGATAAATCTTTAAGAGAGACACAACCTTGAAATTTTGTCCCTTCGTGCACTTTTCAATTTATTGAAGGCTATTTCCACTCTCCTTATTTTGACAGACATCATAGATCTGTCCTCTTTAAATCCATATCATAGTTTATTTGGGGAAGTTATAGAAAAGATTTACAATTGGGTATAAACCGTATTTTGTCAAGTCTCACTGTCTTTATTGTCACAACAACTTATTTAGCATTTGGATATTTGCTTTAAGGGAATTTCTTGGATGTGAAATTAATATGGTTTCATGTTGTTGATTTTGTTGATTCATGGGTTAACCAAATCATAACTAGTGTTACTCAAGGGCTTCCACTTTGTCGCTAGTCACTTATGTTGGTGTATGAGGATATATGAATTAGCTTTGGTAAACATCCTCTTGGATCAGCTTGTGTACATAAGTTTTAAGGTTTAAGTTCTGGTATGTATCTTTGTATTATGCGATATGGCCAGGAACATATTGGTTTCCTTGTATGACTAGTGATTGTCAACAGAATTGGTCCAGGTATGTTAAGGCTAATCCTTCTTTCTTTTGGCATGCTCCAAAATTATACTGATGAAACGAGCAAATACATAGTTTCTATAAATTACTCTATTCATAGAAATAGTAGGGGTGTCTATATTTTTTATTCCCCATGAGAATTATTTTTATCTTCTGTTCATGGGTCTTAGAATAATACGCAGTAGGAAAATTTTATCCGTAAGGAGTATCGAGATTGTTATGTATTTTTCATGCATTTAACTCACATGTGCATTGACCCATGACCAGATGACGTTATATACGCGTATATATGTAAATATATGTATATGGGATATGGGAAAAGGTTACAGCGTTTATACGCACTACCACCTGATCAGCTAGTATATGTTGATGATGTTGCCCACAGTAACTGAAATATGATTCGAACGGCGTTACATACGCATATATATGTATGTATATATATGTATACGGGAAAGGTTATGGCGTTATTACACACCAACCCCTGATCAGTTGGTATACGATGATGATTTTGCCCACAATGGCCGATATGATATGATGAGATGTCCTCAGAGGCTGATGATGTTATGAAACATGTACCTATGCACGACATGACATTCGTACGCATATGCATTACACTAAAAGTAATTTATGATTTACAAAGTTATTCATACTTACAGGTTAAGTCATGTACTCTATATTTCTTCCATGTCTATTACGTACATATTTATTTACCTTACATACTCGGTACATTATTCGTACTGACGTCCCTTTTGCCTGGGGACGCTTTGTTTCATGCCCGAAGGTCCCGATAGACAGGTTGAGAGCCCTCCAAGTGGGTTATCAGCTTAGCGGAAGATGTTGGTGCGCTACAGTTGCTTCAGAGTTGCTTGTTTGGTTAGTATGATTTAGACGGGTATTGTTCGGTATGGCGGGACTCTGTCCCGACCTTTATGATATTTATGTACTCTTAGAGGCTTGTAGATATATGTCGTATACATAAAAGATTGTATAGCCTTGTCGGCCTATGTTTTTAGTTTATAAAGGATCATGTTGGCCTATTAGGCACGTATGACATGTGTATATGATGATGTAATAAGAAAGATACCTTACGTTGGTACTCGGTTGAGTAAGGTACCGGGTGCCCGTCGTGGCCCATCGGTTTGGGTCGTGACAGGTGCGACGCCACAGATGCTGGAATATATTACTATGATGTTACCCTCTGTAGTAATATATTATGATGATGTTATGCCTTGTAGTATTACATTACGATGATGTTACGCTTCACAGTATTAAGTTACGATAGTATTACACCCAGCAGTATTACATTACGGTAATTTTATGCTTCGCATTATTAAGTTACGACAGTATTGCTCAATGTTCCAAGAAGTGGATTCAAAGTGGTCGTGCAAGCGAGGCCGATGTTCGCCAGGTCTGTTGTCTCTACGAGGTTCTCTTGGCCAGTGAGGGTCCCTGACCTTTGCCGGGATATGGCATTTTTTCATCCCTCCCTGCTTCTCGACTTATTCTTTAGGGATATCAGTGTGGTAGGCCAGGATAAGGCTTTTGAGGATGCGTGCCCAGAGGCGTTGTTGCAGGAGGTAGACCTTCGAGAGTAGACTAGGCTCTAGGCTTTTATCACGTGTGTGCATCCCTTTTATCACGTTTGGAATTGTATGTAAGGATCCCTCGAGGGCCATTATAAGCCAATATTTATGAAATAGAAAGACATCTTCTTCACTTCTGCTTTTGATATTTGCCATATTCTTGTATATTCTTGTGTATTTGCGGGGATTTTGAATGTACGCCTTTGTTGACATTCGTCGATATTCTTTTTGGTCTTGGGTCGACAGAAATGGCTCCTTTCCGAGCCTACTATGGTTCCTCGGACAAAGCCCGAAGCGATCCGATAGATTTGGGTCATAGGGACCCTCAAACCATATGAATATGGCGTATCGGACCTTGAAATCTTTAAGGGTGGTCTTTGAGTGAAGGTCAACTTCGAGAACCTGGAGATTATCTTTAAACTTGATGTAGATAATCTTTTAAGGCGTTGTAAATGGGTTGTAGTGGAGAGGTTGCCCATGGCCGGGTGACGTCATGAGGTCAAACCCTCATGGACGGAGCTTGAAGTGCTTACTTTCATTCTTGGGAGGAACCTTCAAGGTCGGATACCTTCTCTAGACTAGAGACGATATCGCTGATCTTTTGAAACCTGGCTTCCTTTTGACAGAGGTCTTTGGAGTCACCACCTCGGAATCCGTACCAAAGTCGTTGGCCTCCTAGGGCCTAAATTGGTTAGGCGAATTATTGTTGTTCTCTACATATATATGGGGTTTCTCCTGCTTCTTGGAAGATCCCATTATTTTAGATAGCTATCCTTCTGCTTTGACATCGAGTCCTTCGTTACCCTAAGAGCGAAAGTGTTCATGCAGGTTCCTCCTTCAGTTTGCTAGTTCAACAATATCCATGACTACTACTTTGGGGTTTGTCCGGTAGAAAGGGGAGAGTTCCACTCCTAGAGCTCAGGATCCATTGGAGTTTACTCTGAATACTATGTCTTCGATAAGAGAGGAACATCTGGAGATAGTGAGGAGAGACTGCGGATGGGGCAAGGGGCAGAGCTGCAGGTGCTTCCCCTAGATGAGGGTATCACGAACCTCGTCGATGGATTCCTGAACGTGTACTTATACCCTTTCGCGCTAGGCCCCCTTGATAGAGTCGTGCTCAATTTCTGTTTAAAGTATCGGGTTACTTTGGCACAGATACATCCATCGTTTTGGCGAATAGTGTTGATGATGAGGCCCTTTGCGGAGAAAGAAGCGCTTGAATTCACGCTCAGTCACCTCGTAAGTCTGTACTGGCCCTTTCATCGTTGAGGTCTACTAACCTTGCGGTGATTCGTCCCCGCCCTTTGTTATTGATGATGAGGAAGATGGAGATCAAGAGTGGATTAGTCGATTCGTCCGTATTTGGACGACTGACATTATCCCTATGAAACTTATGCCATTCCCCAAGGAATGGAATTACACGCATGAGTGTAGCGTCTTGTGCTTTCTCAGATTCGCTCATGGTGGAAGCTAGTTTAGTAATCGCGTTTCCTTCTTTTTTGCAGCAATTTCATGGGTGCTGGGCGAAGATTCTGATCTACCGGTTGGGTCTAGAAGCTGGCGACTCATTCAACTTGTGATGAGCATACGCGGCAAGTTGTGTCCTGGTGCAGATGGGAAGAAAAATACCAAGGTACGTGTGTATGCTGCTTTTTACCTTGTCCTTCGCACATTTGGGACGACAGTTTCCTCTTTTTATGCACTAACCTTGCCATCGTAGCTATTGGAAGGTCTCCAAGGGTGAGGTCGTGCTCCTCCGAAGAGGTGGAGGAGTTTCCAGCTTCCGAGCCAAAGGACGATAGTGATAAATGGGATATGCACTTATAGTGCAAAAGAGCTCTTAGCAGTGCAAAACATGTCCGAGTCTTCGAGGATGTCACGACCCAAACTGGAGGGCCATGACTAGCACCCGGCCATACTTGCCGAGCACCAATGTACATTTTATCTAACCTTCTTTATTATCTCTTAGGGCTGACGAGATCAATATAATTGGTAGACATGGATCATGGACAACTAACAACAAAAGATGATGACATGAACATACATAACATGGGATGACCAAACAATAAAGAAACTATATGTAAGGTACGAGCTACCACGCTACCATGAAATATTATACAACAAAAATCAACCGACAAAGCATACCAAACTATACATGAGTCGACACCTATCTATGATCCTCTAAAGGAACATAAGTGCTGCAACATTACCGGAATAGGGCCCCGACATACCCATAATGTCTATAACAAAAATGCATACCAAGACCACGGCAAGTCCGAAAAAGGGATCTCGCCAATCACCGCTGAATTGGACTGCCTACTGTAGGGGGGGGGGGAGCTGCGCCTGGCTGTCTATCAGGACTTGAAGCGTCCACAAATAAAAGGACGTCAGTACGAATAAAGTACTGAGTATGTAAGGCAAGGAACCATAAGTACGAACAGTAATGTAAGCAGGGATAGAGAATATACAACCTGTAATGTCTGGGTACCTCTGAGGGTTACTGACATGCAATGCATGATACATATGTATATATGCATAAACTTTTAAAACATACGCCTCTGTGGGCATCATCATCATCATATCATACCCGGCCGTAATAGACTTGGCAAAAACGTACCCGGCCATCATAAGGCTCAGTAGAATCATACCCGGCCACGTGGAGCTCGGTAAAATCCAACTTATCAGTGGTTGCACAATAGGTGTTATACCCGGCCGACTATAGCGCAACTCTGTAGAGTAAAATAATTACATATATAATACTGCATGCTCGACTCATGGAATCACGTTCTAAACCTTTCGGAGTGACGTAAGGTCAGTATCCTCTGTACACGTTATTAGGACTAAGTCTTCACTATGAACCTTATAAGAATTAGAAAGTACCAACAACATTGATAATATAAGAATAGGAGAAGCAACATCAACATTAATCGTTCCATAAGAGGGGAAATAATGTAAGTACTGCTAGCTTCTAAGAGTAGAGTATCTTTGGAAGCTCGTTCATTACATTATGTATAATCGGAGTCGTGCAAAAGAAGGAAAGGGATAGCCTCACATACCTTGTATATACTGCCCAATCTCAAGCTATGCAAATTTCAAGACTCCTTAGTCTACAATAGGAGAAATGACACTATCGTTAACGTTTAAGAATCGTAACTATTATGTACCGACCACAATCTATTTTATGATGAAACGGACAGCACCTCCCCTATTTACATGACTTCCACAAGTGAAAACAATCACAAAACAGCCCAAACAATATCAATTTTAATCATATTGACCTTAATTTTCCATGAAATATCCCTCCAACGCTGCCACAACAACAAGAAAGCAAAACTAGCAATCAATTAGTGTTTTTCGGCACTAAAATCACTTTAGAAGGCTTGAAATCTCCTAGGGTTGATATTAAGAACTTGAGCAAGTATTTACAGAACATAAACCTCTTAAAACAACCTCCCACACGAGCTAGAACAACACAAAAATGAGCAACAACAAGAAGAAAAAGAAACTTACTAGCACCACGGGATTCCCGACATTTGATTTGTGTTGTTTGCCCTTTGTTTGGGTCTTGAATCTTGAGAGAACCTTGAGAGGGTGTTCATAGGGTTATAAGGTGTGAATATCGTTAAAAAGTGACTTAAAACGGGTTGGAGGCATCATATATATACCCAAATGTCTTAAATCTCCTAAGTGGGCCCCATAGAGAGGTGCTTGGCGTAGTCTCACCAAAACGCGAATATCTCTCTACTCCGAGATCGTATTGATGAACGGTTTAAGGCGTTGGAAACTAGACGCATAGATCTTCAATTGTGTGGGTAGATCACCGCATAATTCTAAGTAAATTGGGAGAAAATCGTAGTAACATTTGACCTAATGTTTAAGTAAAATTATGAACCTAAGTTGTGACAACTTTTGTCGACTTTTGTCTCATAACTCATTTGACTTCAAGACTTATAATATGGATATTATATGATTCAAATACCTTAAAACACTACCTCTTGATTGTATTAAGCACCTCTAGGTTTATCCGAAAATATGGCTGACAACATCCTTGATTCGTTTAACTTTTAATACTCGTTAACCACCATTATACACCTTTGTATCATTTAAGACCAATAGGATTAACTTCTTATCATCTTAAAGATAATCTCTTCATGGGTATACGTTTACTACCTTATGGCATGATCTAACATACGTGAATATGGGTTGTAACACCCTCCCCCCTTAGTTACATTCGTTCTCGGATGTAAGGGTCTATGGGGAGTCCAAATCATCGTGGATTCCAACGGAAATTTCTGATCAATTTTCCCCTATAAAATGCTCACTAGCAAAACTTGCAAGCAGTTAAGCCCAACATTTTGTATTAAGGAGGAGTATTCTCAAATTATTGCTTACCTCATAGAGCCGTTTCACCTTCCAATGTATCCTGTCTTCCACCAGCATCCTTGTTATCTTCATTCTGGAATAAGTAAGGGTATTTAGACTTCATCTCCTCTTCTGCTTCCCATGTCATTTCTTCCATATTTTTGTTCCTCCACAATACTTTGACGGAAGCTACATCTTTTGTTCTCAGCTTGCGGACTTGCCGATCTAATATCGCCACTGGCACTTCTTCATATGATAGGTCCTCTGTAACTTGTACATCTTTGATAGGGATGACTCGAGAAGGGTCTCCAATACATTTTCTCAACATAGATACATGGAATACCGGGTGGACAAATTCCAATTCGGATGGCAATTCTAACTCATAAGCAACCTGTCCAATCCGTCGAAGAATTTTATACGGCCCGATATACCTTGGACTCAGCTTACCTTTCTTCCCAAAACGCATAATACCCTTCATTGGTGAGATCCTCAGGAAAACCCAATCACCAACCTCAAACTCTAGATCACGACGTCGGACATCAGAATAAGATTTTTGCCTGCTTTGTGCCGTCCTCAATCGCTCCTGTATCACTTTCACCTTCTCAATAGCTTGGTGAATCAAATCTGGCCCATATAATTCTGTTTCACCGACTTCGAACCATCCAACTGGTGATCTACATCTCCTCCCGTATAGTGCCTCGTATGGGGCCATTTTAATACTGGAATGGTAGCTATTGTTATAGGCGAATTCTATGAGTGGAAGATGATCATCCCAATTCCCCTTAAAATCTAGAACACATGCTCGTAGCATATCTTCCAGTGTCTGAATGGTACGTTCAGCCTGTCCGTCAGTCTGCGGATGAAATGCAGTGCTGAGATTTACTTGTGTGCCTAAACCCTTCTGGAAAGACCTCCAAAAGTTAGCCGTAAATTGAGCTCCTCGGTCTGATATAATAGATATGGGCACACCATGAAGCCTAACAATCTCCTTGATATACAACTTCGCATAATCTTCAGCCGTGTAAGTTGTCTTCACTGGCAGAAAATGGGCACATTTTGTAAGTCGATCAATTATCACCCAGATGGAGTCAAACTTATGATAAGAGCGAGGTAATCCAATAATGAAGTCCATATTAATCACCTCCCACTTCCAGGTCGGAATCTCTATATTTTGAAGCAATCCACCGGGTTTCTGATGTTCTATCTTTACTTGTTGACAATTGGGACACTGGGCTACAAATTCTGCAATAGACTTCTTCATATTATCCCACCAATACTGCTCCTTGACATCATGATACATCTTTGTCGAGCCGGGATGGATGGAATATCGGGATTGATGAATCTCATTCATAATCTTCTCTCGCAACCCTGCCACATTAGGCACACACAATCGGCTCTGGTATCTCAGTGCCCCATCTTTTCCGATCCCAAAAGCCATACTTTTACACTGTTGAATGCTTTCTCTTAATCGTACTAAGATAGGATCTTCATATTGTCGTGCTTTTACCTCGGCTACCAAAGATGATTCTGATGTATTCTGTACAGTAACACCTCCGTCATCAGAGTCTAACAATCTGATTCTCATATTGGCTAGCTGATGAAGCTCTTTAATCAACCCCCATCTACCTGCCTCAATATGTACTAAGCTTCCCATTGATTTACGGCTGAGAGCGTCTGCCACAACATTGGCTTTACCGGGATGATACAATATCTCGACGTCGTAGTCTTTCAATAATTCAAGCCACCTACGCTGCCTCAAATTCAACTCTTTCTGCTTGAAGATGTATTGTAAACTCTTGTGATCTGTGTAGATGTCAACATGGACGCCGTATAAGTAGTGCCGCCATATCTTCAAAGCATATATTACTGCAGCCAATTCCAAATCATGGGTTGGATAATTCTTTTCATGCTTCTTCAATTGTCTTGATGCATAAGCAATCACATTCCCACGCTGCATCAATACGCACCCCAAACCTATACCTGAGGCATCACAATATACCACATAACCTTCTGTTCCTTCAGGAAGAGTGAGCACTGGTGCAGATGTCAATCGATTCTTCAACTCCTGAAAACTACGTTCACAAGTGTCAGACCACTGGAATTTGGTAGCTTTTTGTGTTAACTTAGTCAATGGTGATGATATAGAGGAAAATCCTTCTACAAACCGCCTATAATATCCTGCTAGCCCTAGGAAGCTGCGGACTTCTGATGGTGTTGTAGGTCTCGGCCAATTCTTTACTGCATCGATCTTCTGAGTGTCGACACTAATACCCTCATCAGATATCACATGGCCAAGGAATGCTACTGAGTTCAGCCAGAATTCACATTTGGAGAGCTTAGCATATAACTTACGATCCTGAAGCGTCTGTAATACTATCCGCAAGTGGCCCGCATGTTCCGCCTCCGAACGAGAATACACTAGAATGTCATCAATGAATACAATCACGAACACATCAAGATAGGGCCTGAATATAGTATTCATGAGATCCATAAAAGCTGCTGGGGCATTTGTTAGCCCGAACGACATCACCAAGAACTCAAAGTGCCCATATCTTGTCCGGAAGGCCGTCTTTGGAATATCCTTCTCCCTAACCCTCACCTGATGATACCCTGAACGTAAATCAATCTTGGAGAAATACTTGGCACCCTGGAGTTGGTCAAACAGGTCATCAATTCTTGGAAGTGGATACTTGTTCTTTATAGTAGACTTATTCAACTGTCGATAGTCGATACACATCCGTAACGACCCGTCTTTCTTCCGCACGAATAGGACTGGTGCACCCCAAGGTGAAGTGCTAGGCCTAATAAAGCCCTTATCCAGCAAGTCCTTCAACTGCACCTTCAACTCTCGCAACTCTGCCGGGGCCATTCTGTATGGAGGAATAGAGATCGGTTGAGTGTCAGGCAACACATCAATGCTAAACTCAATCTCCCTTTCAGGAGGAAGGCCTGGGAGTTCATCTGGGAAAACATCTGGGAATTCGTTGACCACAGGGATTGATTGTAAAGTAGGCGGTTTCGCCTCCGCATCCCTAACGCGAACGAGATGATAAATGTAACCTTTTGAGATCATTTTCCTTGCCTTAAGATAGGAAATAAACCTACCTTTCGGTGTAGCAATGTTCCCTTTCCATTCAATGACGGGTTCACCCGGAAATTGGAACCTAACCATCTTCGTACGACAGTCAACATTTGCATAGCATGAGGCCAACCAGTCCATTCCCATTATCACATCAAAATCAACCATTTCTAACTCAAATAAATTTGCCGAGGTTTGACGACTACAAATCATCACAGTGCAACCTCTATATACCCTTCTAGCAATCACAGAATCTCCTATCGGAGTAGATACCGCGAGGGGTTTACTTATCAATTCAGGTTCAATGCCAAACTTATTAGCCACAAAGGGTGTAACATATGATAATGTAGATCCCGGATCAATCAACGCATATACATCATAAGAAAACACAGATATAATACCTGTAACAACATCTGGAGACGACTCGAGATCCTGTCGACCTACTAGAGCATAGGTTCGATTTTGAGCACCACTCGAACTCGGCACTGCACCTCTACCCCTACCACGACCTGTCGACTGCTGAAAACCCCGTGCTGGAGGTCGAACTGATGAGGAAGAACCAGACACAGATCCAGTCGGCTGAGCCATACCATCACCTCCTCTATTAGGACAATCCCGCATCATATGGCCAGGCTGCCCGCACGAATAGCATGCATCAGAACCTCGACGACACAGTCCAAAGTGGGCCTTGCCGCACTGATCACAATGTGGTGTTGGGGGTCTCATCTGACTAGTATCCCTGTGATGTTGCGAGCCAGATGCCCGCGAACTCTGACCTGGACCAGAATAGGATCGATCATATCGAGGCCTCTGAAACTGTGGAGGAGCACTAGCTACAGGTGGCGCCGAACTCCTCGAAAACTGTGGCCTGATGCGGCCTCTGAAGTCATCAGAATACCCTGCAAATCTCGCCCTCTTATGCTGGTCCCTATCCTGCTCCCTATCATCCCTCTGCTGGCTCTTACGATCCTCTAGGGTCTGGGCATAAGCCTAAATATGGGAAATATCCATGCCCTCCACCAAGGAGGCTGTCGTACACTCATTTATCAGATGTGGTCCCAACCCGTTCACGAACAGATGCACCCTATAACTCATCTCGGCCACCATATGGGGAGCATACCTTGCCAAATAATCAAACTGCATACTATACTCTCGCACACTCATATTATCTTGTCGAAGGTTCAAGAACGTATCAGCTCTAGCTCGTCGTATCTCAACTGGCAAGTAGTGACGAAGAAAGGCCTTAGAAAATTCCTTCCACACAGCTAGGGGAGCGTTCAGACCCCTAGATCTCTCCCAACTATCATACCAGAAAATTGCTAAATCCCGTAACCGATAAGCCAACTCTACAGCCTCCGTATCACTAGCATGCATAACCAGTAGTGTACGATAAACCTGGTCAATAAAAGTCTGCGGGTCCTCCTTGGGGTCTGATTCGGTAAACACTGGAGGGTCTAAATTAATAAATGCACGAACTCTCATACTAACTGGTTTATCAGCAGCACCTATATTCTACCTCTGATCCTGAGCAGCTAGCAAACTAGTCAACAACTGCAAAGCACTCCACATATCCTGGTCTGTAGTGTCAGACGGAGGAACTGGAGGTGTTGGGTGCCTCCTAATATCCTCTGGAGGAGACGGAGTAGATGAGGTATGAGAGAGAATCTCACTCTGAGCCTCACTTTGTACTGCTTTGGGATGGGGCACCTGACTGGTACCCTCTCCTACTGCTGTATCAAGCCGTCTACTAATCGTTTGCTTCATAGTCGAAGGAATCATTGAAAGAAAATAAGGTGAATATTAGAGACGAACACTTACGACTCAACTCTACGCACGATCTAGATTCAGGAAGAAGGTAACAACCCAAGATGTCATGTAGCCTCCTAATTATAAATATGGCGCGCTACACATCCATAATCAAGACTCTACTAGACAAGGCTCATAGACAACCCCTAGGACACACTTGCTCTGATACCAAGTTTGTCACGACCCAAACTGGAGGCCATGACTAGCACCCTGCCATACATGCCGAGCACCAACGTAAATTTTATCTAACCTTTTTTATTATCTCTTAGGGCCGACAAGATCAATATAATTGGTAGACATGGATCATGGACAACTAACAACAAAAGATGATGACATGAACATACATAATATGGGATGACCAGGCAATCAACAAACTATATATAAGGTACGAGCTACCACGCTACCATGAAAGACTATACAATAAAAATCAACCGACAAAGCATACCAAACTATACATGAGTCGACACCTATCTATGAGCCTTTAAAGGAACATAAGTGTTGCAACATTGCCGGAAAAGGGCCCCGACATACCCATAATTTCTATAACAAAAATGCATACAAAGACCGCGGTAAGTCCGAAGAAGGGATCTCGCCAATCACCGCTGAATTGGACCGCCTACTGTAGTGGGGGAACTACGCCTGGCTGTTTATCAGGACCTGTACCATGACATGTAGCGTCCACAAATAAAAGGACGTCAGTACGAATAAAGTACTGAGTATGTAAGGCAGGGAACCATAAGTACGAACAGTAATGTAAGCAGGGATAGAGAATATACAACCTGTAACGTCTAGGTATCTCTGAGTGCTACTGACATGCAATGCATGATACATATGTATATATGCATAAACGTTTAAAACATACACCTCTGTGGGCATCATCATCATCATATCATACCCGGCCGTAATAGGCTCGGTAAAAACGTACCTGGCCATCATAAGGCTCGGTAGAATCGTACCCGGCCACGTGGAGCTCGGTAAAATCCAACTGTTCAGTGGTTGAACAATAGGTGTCGTACCCGTCCGACTATAGCGCAGCTCGGTAGAGTAAAATAAATACATATATAATACTGCATGCTCGACTCATGGAATCACGTTCTAAACCTTTCAGAGTGACGTAAGGTCGGTATCTTCTGTACCCGTTATTAGGACTAACTCTTCACTATGAACCTTATAAGAATTAGGAAGTACCAACAACATTGATAATATAAGAATAGGAGAAGCAACATCAACATTAATCGTTTCATAAGAGGGGAAATAATGTAAGTACTGCTAGCTTCTAAGAGTAGAGTATCTTGAAAGCTCGTTCATTACATTATGTACAATCAGAGTCATGCAAAAGAAGGAAAGGTATAGCCTCACATACCTTGTATATACTGCCCAAACTCAAGCTATGCAAATGTCAAGACTCCTTAGTCTACAATAGGAGAAATGACACTATCGTTAACGTTTAAGCGTCATAACTATTATGTACCGACCACGACCTATTTTATGATGAAACGGACAACACCTCCCATATTTATATGACTTCCACAAGTGAAACAATCACCAAACAGCCCAAACAACATCAATGTTAATCATATTGAACCTCCCAAATCAGTCCACCAACCGATAACATTACTAACAAACCTTTCGATATATATTCCACAAGTTCTAGCTTCAATGACTTAGCCGCAACTTGGATAAACTTAAATACATATAGTGTAAGAGGTTCCTTATCTTTATACAGAAAGAACAACTTCAATTTGACCTTAATTTTCCATTAAATATCCCTCCAATGCAGCCACAACAACAAGAAAGCAAAACTACCAATCAATTAGTGTTTTTCGGCACTAAAATCACTTTAGAAGGCTTGAAATCTCCTGGGGATGATATTAAGAACTTGAGGGAGTATTTACAGAACATAAACATTTTAAAACAACCTCCCACAAGAGCTAGAACAGCACAAAAATGAGCAACAACAAGAAGAAAAAGAAACTTACTAGCACCACGGGATTCCCGACACTTGATTTGTATTGTTTGCCCTTTGTTTGGGTCTTGAATCTTGAGAGAACCTTGAGAGGGTGTTCATAGGGTTCTAAGGTCTGAATATCATGAAAATAGTGACTTAAAACGGGTTGGAGGCATCATATATATACCCAAATGTCTTAAACCGCCTAAGTGGGCCCCATAGAGAGGTGCTTGGCGCAGTCTCACAAAAACGCGAATATCTCTCTACTCCGAGATTGTATTGATGAAAAGTTTAAGGAGTTAGAAAATACACTCATAGATATTCAATTTGGTGGGTATATTACCCCATAATTCTAAGAAAATTGGAAGAAAAGCTTAGGAACATTTGACCTAATGTTTAAGTAAAATTATGAACCTAAGTTGTGACAACTTTTGTCGACTTTTGTCTCAAAATCATTTGACTTCAAGACTTATAATATGGATATTATATGATTCAAATACCTTAAAACACTACCTCTTGAGTGTATTAAGAACCTCTAGGTTTATCCAAAAATACGGCTGACAACATCCTTGATTTGTTTAACTTCTAATACTTGTTAACTACCCTTATACACCTTTGTATCATTTAAGACCAATAGGATTAACTTCTTATCATCTTAAAGATAATATCTTCATGGGTATACGTTGACTACCTTATGGCATGAGCTAACATACGTGAATATGGGTTGTAACAGAGGAGAAAACATCGCCCGAGCCTGCTGTACCCGAAGTCTCTTGTTCTGGAGAGGTGGTTCCTCCGAGTAATCATGCTTTGACCGAGGTTGGTTCTTCCAGGGCCGAGTGGGCTGGATAAACAGAAGTATGCTCGGCCTTCGAGGAAGTCCGCTAGCTTCACTTCGCAGTGAGTTAATGCACAAGCCTTCTACATCTCGCGTCTTCCCTTCCTTATCGAGTTTCTCTACTGTAGGCCTTTGATAGGCTTAGGTCTGAGCTGCTCCATCATGGGGCTAGGCTCCGAAAGTTCTGGATGAGGGTAGGTCCCTTAGGCTCCTTTGCGAGGAGAAGGAAGTTGAGTTGATGCATTGGCGATATGAGGCATACTGGAGCTCGATTTACGAGAGCTATTTGATGGAGCAGGTAATTCCCCATGGTATGTGTTTTGCTTTTTAACCTTTTGGGTTAACATTTTTCCTATCTCAGTTGCAGAAAAAGACGGAGACTCTGGAGCACCTTAGGGGTGAAGCCGGCCAAGTTAGGAATGGCTATGTTGAGCTAAGAGCTCATACGGATGCTCAAGCTTTAGAGAAGAAGGGTCCCTTGGCTAAAATTCCTGCCTTCGAGGCCCAACTCCACTTGGCTCGTGAGAACGCTTCAGTTCAGGCAGATATGATCACGAAGCTCGAGTCCGAACTTTCAAAGGTCAGGGCTGAGATCGTTGATGTTTGGGCTGAAGCAGCATTGAACAGGACTAAGGTTGATCAGGAGATGGCGATTTATTTGAAGGATTCTACTAATGCCCAAGCCGATTTGAAGAGGGCCCTTGATCGTGAAGAGAGGATCGAGGAATATGTTCGATGCAGATCCGAAGAAGGGTACTTGAAGAGATCGGCGTCAGGGGTTTTATTCTCTTGGATGAGCTGGCGCGAGCAAGGGCAGATGAGTGCAATGCTCGTTAATTCATGCCCGATGTTGAGGAGAGTGAAGACGAGGCTGATAGGTCGTAACCCTTGGGGGCGAAGCGTAGACTCTTCCATCTTGTTTGTAATATTTCCAGAGCGCGTCTGTAGCTTGAGGATGCACTTTTTTAATGCATGTAAATAGAAAATAACTTGAAGCTATATTTATTATGTATCCCTTTCTGCTTCGCTTCTGATTAGGTGGACTGGTTTCAGAGTTGGTGAGAATCCTTAGATTCTTAATATGGCTGTGGGGCTCATCAGGCATGCCCGGGGGCCCTTACGCGTTCGGTTGATGCGGCCTTTAGTGTAAGCTGGCGTTAGAGCTCTTATGCTTTTGTTCAACTGTTTTGAGTTTAGTCTCCGAGTCGGGCTTCGACTCGAGCCCATTTGACCCTCAAGCTTTTGTGTCTGCATAGGCCGGCGACGATGACTCTTACGCCTTACCCTAGGGTATTTGTATTTTAACTATTTTGGGTTCACTATCCGGGTCGGATTACGACTCTAGCTCAATTAACCCTCACATTTTGTATTTTCATGGGCTGGCGATTGTGTATCTTATTCCTTAGGTCGAATTGACATTTTATATATGTGGACCTGAGGCTCATGTAGCTGGCAACGGTGGATCTTACGCTTTTGCCCTTAGGCATGTATTAGTTAGCTATTTTGGATCCGGTCTCCTAATCGGGTTACAACTCGAGCTCATTTTGATCCTCAAGCTTTCAAATTTTAAGATGGCGATGGTGGCTCTTACGCTTTTGGTCATTGTGACCTTTTAGTGTATGGCCCTGAGGCTCGTTTAGCTGGCGATAATGGCTCTTACGCTTTTTCCCTTAGGTATGTGTAGGCTTTGTTGTCCTCTCGTTAAGGACCTTTTTTGAAATGATTTTGCCTGACCCGTCGTCAGTTCGGGAAGAACCCCGATTTCAAGTCATTTGCGGCGATGTTCGGCCACCTCGAAAGGGTTAGCTCGTAGGTTGAGTAGCTCGAATCCTTGTGATTTGGAGCTAACATGGTCGAAGCTTGTTTGCCTGTCAAGGGTATCCATTTTAACCGTTTCTTTTCGAAGTAGATTCAAAGTAATGGCCTGTGATTTTATAGCGACGGTCGGGCGTCCCCGAGTCGCATTTATTTGGCTGGTGCGGCCGTATTGACCGTAGTTATTTATGTTTGGACGGAGCCATTTTTGATCCCGAGTATGGTAGCTTAGGAGTCTACATCGAGGGTATGCCCCTTCGGGAGTCTTACAAATAAGACATATAGCCTAAACTTTGGGATCGAGTTTTATGCTTGTAGTAAGGTCTTACAAAATTTTCATGCCTGTTGAGGTCTTATAGATTTTTCATGCCTGTTGAGGTTATAAAACAACCAAAACACATCGGATTCAAGCCGAAGTTTCTAAAATCTTCCGAATTTCACTTTTGATCAAAAACCCAACCAAAACACGTCCGAATGACCTGAAATTTTGCACACACATAACAAGGGACACAACGGAACTACTAAAACTCTCGAAATTTCATTCCGGCCCTCGGATCAAAATCTCACTATCATACCGAAAACTTTCAAAATTCAACTTTTGGCATTTCAAGCCTAAATTAGCTACGAACTTCCAAAACATAATCTGAATATGCTCCTAACCTCGAAATCACCCAACAGAGCTGACGGAACCAGCGAATTTTCGTTCCGAGGCCATCTCCACACTGTTCCGACTACGGTCAACTTTCCAACACTTAAGCTCACATTTAGGGACTAAGTGTCCAAATCTCTCCAAAACTCGACACCGAACATCCCGGCAAATCAAAAATAGCAGAATTAAACTTGGAAAAGCAGTTAATAGGGGATCGGGCGTTAATTCTTAAGACGACCGGCCGGGTTGTCACAAGCCGGTACCCTGTCCCATTTGATATCAAATAGTCTTAGAGGCTTTATAGACAAAGGTTCATTTTGTACAGTATGTCAGAGGCCTTGAAGGCCCATATGTATTCATATTTTAAGAACGATAGTTTATTGATATAGTGTTGCCCACATATAGTTATACATTACGAGTTGTGGCCATGTTGGCCCATGATAGTTACAAAAGGAATGAATGAGTTACAGAGTGATTTGCTCGGGCCAGTGCGGCACCGGGTACTAGCCACGCCTCCCAAGGTTGGGGCGTGACAAAGTGGTATCAGAGCAGTTTGTGTCCTAGGGAGTCTACAAAGCCGTGCCTAGTTGAATCTCACTTATGGGTATGTTGTGCGCCACATTTATAATTGAGAATCTATAGGGCATATAGGAAATATTACCATTCTTTTGTTTCTAGATCGTACCATAGAGCTAAGTCATAAAAAGTCAGTATGAAGTTTTCGTCAGATTTTGTATGCACCAGAGGTGCAATTATCGGAATAGAGCTTTAAGGCGTAATGTGGAAGTGAGGTTATGAAAGAAACAGAAGATACTATGCGAGATTGAAAGATAAGTGAGATAAATGTGAAGAAGATATGAGATACTCAAGTACAAAAGGTGGAATAGTCCAGAGCTCAAATAGATGTTGGGTTTTAGTTTAGTATACAGAGGAGACCCTAGCGAAAGTTTTGAAAATCTCAAAAAGTTAACATTCAAGGACGAATGTTTCTAAAGGGGGGAAGGATGTTATATCCCGTACCTTAGCATTAGGATGTGACGTAGTAAATCCACATGAGTTCGAAGGAATTAACGGGAGTATTTTATAGTAAGCATTTTAAGTAGGTGGGAGTAGAACAGTAGCGATCTGGCGAGTCATAAAGACTGGCAATATTTGTAGGCATAAAAGGTATTATAAATAAAAGTTGAGATTGTATAGAGGTGATAAAGCAATTGTTATTTTTGATTTGCTGAAAAATATTTTTAATAATGGAAGAGAACTAATATCAGAACATAATTTCATCCAAATGTTTTTGTTAGATGTTATATTAGTGTGGTATTTTCTTTAATTGAAATATTTTAGCAAAAGATTTATAAGTATAATTTTGGATAGTCACCATTATTACTATTTTCGGATATGGTAAATTATACACATAATATAGGAAAGTTATGAGATTTTCTTTATTGTAAAGATAGAAATTATTTTTTTCACAAGAAAAGAAGGTTATCTTTTTACCATCTTAAAAATTAAGCATACGAAAATTTGTACTCTTTTTATGAGATTAGGAAAATTATAAGTTGAGAAAATATATGTATTCTTATATGGATATTTTAATGAAATAATAGTGTATGTATTTATTTTGTATGGTACCACATGACAATGATAGTAAGATGTATAAAGTTTGTTAAAAGTGAATAGTATATTAAGTAATTTGAAATAATTCTTAATTATACGGGTAATTGATTAATTATCGGATAGCGAAATATTGTCTAATTAATTAATTAATTATTGGGTAAAGTTTAAATCCCAACAAAGGGATTACGTGGCAGCCCTCCCATTCCAAAGAATATGACTCACAAATCTTGTTGAAAAGTGGCTTACTAAAAAGAAAGCACCTCCGTAGCCTCTAATGTTTGAATAAGCTTTTTCCTCGCAAATTAAAAATACATCCATATTCCAAACCACTAGACACAAGTCTACAATCTTGGACAGCAAGTGGAAGACGTTGTCATTTTAATCATCAACGTTCAATTTAATTAGCTATGGAGAGATCGATCAGATTAAGGCAGCGGATCTTTAATAAGAATTTAACCAGAATTTTCTTATCATCTTAGCGACGTAGTTGCTTCAATATTCCATTTAAAAGCGTGAGATTTTGCAATTATAAAGGAGTACTGTGCAATCTTTCTCAAGAATATCATACGGATTTTTCCCTACTCCATGTATGTTAAGGCTAGGCTCTTCCTTCATTTGGCATGATCTCGTCATTATACAAGTTTGATTACGAGGCATAAAGAAAAATTCATATCCCGAAATTTACGTATATTTTGATTTTGTTCAATTAAATGTACGATGTTAAATATTTTCTCATATGCTATATTCTAGCACACCCTTTTTAATAGCAACGATTGAAATATTTCTTCATAGGTTATATCATAGTACACATTAAATTTAGATTGGAATTACACTGAAATATAATGATAAAAGACAGGTTAAATGAGAAAGAACAATTAATTCACTTTATGAGTTTCAGTAACAAAATTTAACAAGTTTGTTTATTCCTAATTGCACTGACCCAATTTATCAATAAAAACCAGACACTGTAGCTGTGTTATTTTTATAGCATGCTTTCACCAATTGTCCAACTGATTTTCTTTGGTCCAACTGATTTGAAGCTGTCATCATATGGCTTAGATTTCAGCTTAACCAATTTTCCAGATGCTAACCAGATAATGTCTATTTAATCATTTTGTTGCAAAGATGCTCTCCCATTTGGGTACATTATTTGTACTGACGTCTCTTTTCTCGGGGCGTTGCATTTATGCCTGCAAGTTTAGATAATCAGTTAGACGAGCCCTCATAGTAAACGAGGTTAGCATTCAGCGAAGGATCGGTAAGACCCCACCTCATTCGAAGTGCAGCCGAATCTTTGAGTCATCGTGTCAGAGTTTTACTACATACTCATGGGTCAGCCGGTACCCTGTCTAATTTGATGTCAAATAATCTTAGAGGGTTTATAGACAAAGGTTCATTCTGTACAGTATGTCAGAGCCCTTGACGGCTCATATGTTTTCATGTTTTAAGGACGATAGTTTATTGATACAGTGTTGCCCACGTATAGTTATACATTACGAGTTGTGGCCATGTTGGCCCATGATAGTTACAAAAAAAATGAATGAGTTACAGAGTGGTTCGCTCGGGCCAAGGCGGCACCGGGTGCCAGCCACGCCTCCGAAGGTTGGGGCGTGACAAAATCAATATCACGATCCAGTGGCATACCAGGAAGGTCAGAAGGAAACACATCGGCGAACTCCCGGACTACTGGAACTGAATCAATCGTCGGAGACTCTGCGGTGGTGTCCCGAACATAATTTAGATAAGCCAAACAACCCTTCTTGACCATATGTCGAGTCTTCAGAAAAGAGATAACCCAACTAGATGTATCAACTGAGGAACCCTTCTACTCCAACCTTGGCAACCCTGTCATTGCTAATGTAATAGTCTTGGTGTGGCAATCTAGGATAGTGTGATATGGAGATAACCAATCCATGCACAGGATGGCCTCAAAATCGTTCATGTCAAGCAACAAAAGATCTGCTCTAGTCTCGAAACCGCAAAATGTGACAACATAGGACCGGTAGATCCGATCCACAACCACAGAATCGCCCACAGGAGTGGATGCATGAATAAAAGCGCCCAAAGGCTCACGAGGAATATCCAGCAAATGAGTAAATATAGATGACACATATGAATAGGTAAATCTGGATCAAATAGCACTGAATCATACCTACCGCAGATGGAAACAATACCTGTGATAACGACATCTGAGGCCAATGCATCTGGTTTGGCCGGAAGGGCATAGAATCTGGATGGAGCGCCAGCTGGCTGGCCTCCACCTGATTGAGTAGTAGTTGGCTGACCTCTCCCTGTCTGGCCTCCACCTCTAGGACGACCCCTACTCGTCTGTCCCCCGCCTCTAGGAGGCTGGGAAATCGGTGTTGCAATCATGGGCTGCTGACCCTGCTGTACTGCCTTGCCCCGAAGTCTGGGGTAGGTCCTCTTCATGTGACCTAGATCTTTACAATCGTAAAAACCTCCCGGCACCATAGACTGTTGTCCGGAAGCCTGGCCCTGATGGCCTGAATACCCACCAGAAGAACTCTGAATAGCTGGTGGATGATATGAACTCTCTGGCATAACAGTGAAATAGGAACCAGAAAAACCATAGGGACCTGAATACCCACTGGAGGAACCCTAAATAGTTGGCGGATGGTAGGAACTCTCTGGGATGGCGCTGAAATAGGGGCGCGATGGAGCACCTCGAGGAGGTAGTGGTGCTGAATATTGGGGCCTGCTAGGCTGACCCCTCCCAAACCAACCCCTGCCCCTAGCCGGGGCACCTCTGAACTCTCCAGAGAATCGAGACCTCTTATCCTGCTTCACCTGCTCTCTACCTCTCAGACGGTAGTCCTTAATCCTCCGAGCGATCTCCACTACTAGCTGATAAGGAGTCCCCATGTCACGACCCAAACCTATGGGCCGCGACGGGTGGCTGAATCCTACCTGTCAAACACCCCTAAGCATGCGTCTAGGGTATGAACCTATATAACATCTACTGAATTTACA
This sequence comes from Nicotiana sylvestris, assembly GCF_000393655.2. NCBI lineage: Eukaryota > Viridiplantae > Streptophyta > Magnoliopsida > Solanales > Solanaceae > Nicotiana > Nicotiana sylvestris. Next base: position 115,174,913 of record NC_091062.1, on the reverse strand, counting down.
AAGATAAAATACATGAAGAAAACCTTCCCACAAGACATATGTACGTATACATGCAGAATACAGTAGGCGAGTCGGCAAGGCTGCAATAGACAACTATACATCCAATAACTGAAAGCCGTTAAAGCCACATACAACCCAACTAGACATAATGTCTACATACCTCTAATAGAAACATAACTGTACAAAGACGGGACTGAGCCACGTCATACTTATATATATATACAAACGTATCGTACCAAAATCAAAAGCAGCTCCGAATCAAGTTGAGCACGCCAACTCTCGTTGATCAGGGATCCTAAGAAGGGGGACCGTCAGCATGCCTACCTGTACATGCGGGCATGAAATGCAAGCCCCGTGAAATAGGGCGTCGGTACGAAAAATGTACTGAGTATGTAAGGCATGAAAATTAGTACGTAAAAGACATAGATGAAACATGGAATATAGAAACACGTCTTTAAATCTGAATAACTTTACAATTCTGAAACGTTTATAATGTCATGCACGTGCGTATAAATGTCGTGCCATGCATAGGTATGGGTGCACATAATATCATCAAGCCACTGAGGGCATCCCATCATATTGTCTCGGCCACTGTGGGCTCAACATATACCAACTGATCAGGTGGTGGTGTGTATATAACGCCGTAACCTTTTCCCATATCCCATATACATATATTTACATATATACGCGTATATAACACCATCTGGTCATGGGTCAATGCACATGTATAAATGAGTGAAATGCATTAAAAATAAGTAACAATCTCAATATTCCTTCCGGATAATTTTTTTCAACTGCGTATTATTCTGAGACCCATGAATATAAGATAATAATATTTTTCATGGGGAATCAAAATATAAACACCCCTACTATTTCTATGAATAGAGTAATTTATGGAAACTGTGTGTTTGATTGTTTCTTCAGTATATTTTTGACCATGCCAAAAGAAAGAATGGAGGGCCTTAACATACCTGTTCCTTGAATTATTTGATTGAAGTGAAGCTTCTGCTTCCTTGAAATATGTTAGAATGAGAAAATGAAGCTTCTGCTTCTGAAATTGGAACGAAACTTTGCTTGAATTTTGTTGAACTTTGACGAATTTGTTTCTAATGAAGCCTTTGTTTGGAAAATGGAACGTTTATGCCTAACGTTTTCTTGTTTGATCGGAGACAATATGTTGTGATTTTTAACAAGAAGCTTATACCATGTCTTACATGCAATACTTGTAACCAAGTCTTGTTTGATAAGACTTTGATGAAATCCCTACAAGTAGCCACATGGCTTGAATGACTAAGTGTCATTCTTAGCCATTGCAGTTTTATGCCACGTGGCTTTGGGTTACTTAATTATATTTTGTCCGCTTATTAATTAACTGGGTAATGTTATGTAACTCGGCAATTAATCAATTACTAGCATAATTTAAAAATTACCACAAATTACTTAACATTCTATTTATCTTTAAAATACTTCATATATACTTTATATATTATACTACTGTAGTCCTATGGTACCTTGCATGGTACTAGTTCATAATTATCAAGTATTATCGCTCGACCCATATTTTATTCCAAATTGGCCACTTTTAACGAAACTCGTTTTCTTTAATCCGTGTACCCCTTTATCATTCATAACACTTATTTATCACTTGTTATAAATATCGTAAGTATGTTAGCGTCAAGATGATCTCGTCCTCGAGTCTACGTCAATTAACTGAAGACGAAACTTTTAACGTACGAAAACGCAAGATGTAACATACTTCCCCTCCTAGAAACATTCATCCTCGAATGTTCAACTCCCCATGATCTATGTAACTTTGGCAGGGTCACTTCTATAACAACACCACTACCAACTCTTCCCGTAGAAGCGTAATAACCAAACGCCACACAGGACCATAATTATGAATAACGACAATGGCCTCACACGACCAATGACAATATCTAACACAAGAATCCGTACACATACCTTGAGGTTATGACGTCTCAGTCGGGCCCTTCTCCGGAGGAGGAAATAAGTAGGGATATCTAGACTTCATGTCTTCCTCGGCCTCCTAAGTCATTTCTTCCACATTGTTGTTCCTCCAAAGTACTTTCACGGAGGCTACCTCCTTATTCCGTAGCTTGCAGCTTTTTCGGTCTAGAATGGCAACCAGAATATTCTCGTATGATAAGTTTTCTGTAATTTGTACATCATCCATAAGCACCACTCGGGTAGGATCGCCAACGAACTTCCATAACATAGATACGTGAAAAACTGGATGGACAGACTCTAATTACGAGGGAAATTCTAACTCATAAGCTACTTGACCCACTCTCCGAATGATCTTATAAGGCCCAAATACCGTGGGCTAAGTTTACCTTTCTTGACAAACCTCATCACACCCTTCATAGTAGACACCTTTAAAAATACCCAGTCATCAAACCCGAACTCTAAATCTTGACGCCGCACGTCAGAATATAACTTCTGGCAACTCTGAGTTGTCAATAGTCGATCCCGAATCAATTTTACTTTTTCTATGGCTTCCTGAACCAGGTCTGGCCCGTGTAATCCAAATTCTCCAACATCAAACCACCCTATAAGCGATATATACTTCCGTCCGTAAAGAGCTTGGAGCCATCTGAATACTGGAATGGTAACTATTATTATATGCGAACTCAATAAGCGATAGATGATCATCCCAGCTACCTTTGAAGTCTATTACACAAGCTCGTAACATATCCTCCAGTGTTTGAATAGTACGCTCAGCATGTCCGTCTGTCTGGGGATGAAATGTTGTACTAAGACTTACTTGAGTCCCTATTCCTTTTTGGAAGGACCTCCAGAAGTTAGTTATGAATTGAGCCCCTCTATCCGAGATAATAGATATAGGGATACCATGCAGTCATACTAACTCCTTAATATAAAGCCTTGCATAATCCTTTGAGGAATATGTAGTTCTAACGGGAAGAAAATGGGCAGGCTTTATAAGCCTATCAGCAATCACCCATATCGAATCGAACCTATGCTGGGTACGAGGTAAGCCTACGATGAAATCCATATTGATTATTTCCAATTTCCAAGTCGGAATCTCCATAGCCTACAACAATCCACCAGGCTTTTGATGTTCAATCTTAACCTTGCTGACAGTTAGGGAACTGAGCAACAAACTCCACTATATCCTTTTTCATTCTGTCCCACCAATAAACTCCTTGATGTCATGATACATCTTTGTTGCTTTTTTATGGATAGTATAACTAGGATAGTGGGTTTCTCCCATAACCTGCCGACACAGCCTTACAACATTAGGGACACATAATCGTCCTCGATATCTGAGGACCCCATCTTCTATAATTTCAAACGGTGTCTTCTCCTTTTTAAGGGTGGTATCCCTATAATGAACTAATATTGGATCCTCGTACTAGCGTTCCTTTACTTCAGTTGCTAACGAGGATATTGTCGTATCCTGAATAGAAATTCCAATATGACCTGAGTCTAATAACCATCCTCCAAGACTAGCTAGCTGATGAACCTCATGGGCTATTCCCTTCTTTTCTGGCTGTAAATACGACAGGTTACCCATAGATCTACGGCTGAGGGTGTCGGCTACTACGTTCGCCTTCCCCGGATGGTATAAAATATCAACGTCATAGTCTTTAAGTATATCAAACCATCTCCTTTGACGTAGATTCAATTCCTTTTGCTTGAAAAAGTTCTGGAGGCTCTTATGATCCATATAAATATCAACATGAATACCCTACAAGTAATGCCTCCACATCTTTAGTGCATGAATCACTGCGGCTAACTCTAGATCAAGGGTGGGTAATTCTTCTCATGCTTTCTTAGTTGTCTATAAGCTACAACCTTACCATGCTGCATCAACATAAAACCCAATCCAATGCTTGAAGCGTCACAGTAGATAACCTAACCATCGGTCCCTACTGGGAGTGTTAGAACCGGTGCTGAAGTTAATCTGTCCTTCAATGCCTGGAAACTCCGTTTGCATGCATTGGTCCATTGAAAGTTAGCTCCCTTCTGAGTTAACTTACATGGGTATTATAATCTTTTACAATTCATGAACTTCCCCTTTTCGAAGACCCAAACTTCACCCTCTATTTATCACAATTACGTCCTTATTAACTACCAGGGCAACATTTCATCTATTCCAAATGTTACTAGTCTTAGTCTCCTTTGAGTTCATTCATGTTATACTGAGCCTTCAATAACTTAGAGAAGCCATCAGCTCTCTTATGAGCTTAACCCCAAGGACTTATCCATTCTCATCAGCTTTTCGCTCATCTTTTCTTATCCTTCCTAGTGTCTTTCTAAAACCTTTTCGCTCTACCATACTTTATCTTGCAACCTACACATATCTATTTATACTTATTCGCAATCTTTCTTCAACTTACTTGCATCATAGATTTCCTTACGTTATTTTGGAACATTAAGCGATACAATTACAAGTTTCCTATAATAACCCGCTAAACAGAGAAGCTACGAACCTTCATCAATGTTGTGGGTCTAGGCAAAGTCTTCACTACCTCAGTCTCTTGTGTATCCACTCAGATGAATTCGCCCAAAATAATATGCCCAAGGAAAGCTACAAAGTTCAATAAGAATTAAAATATTTAGAGAATTTTGCATACAACTTCCCTTTATGTAGAAATCTGAGCACGGTACGCAAGTAATCTACATGCTTAGCCCTTGAACGAGAATATACCAATATGTATATCGTCGATAAATACGATTATGAACATATCTTAAAAAGGGCTTGAATACACGGTTCATCGAATCCATGAATACTGCTAGGGGATTGGTTTAACTAAACGACAGGACATGAAACTCAAAGTGCCTGTATCTGGTCCTGAATGTTGTCTTCGGAATATCTTCCTCCTTAACCCTTACCTGATGGTTCCCAGACCTCAAGTCTATCTTTGAAAAACACTTGGCACCTTGTAATTGATCAAATAAATCATCAATCCTCAGGAGAAAGTACTTATTCTTGATCGACACCTTATTCAACTCCCTATAATCAATACACATTCGTAAGGAACCATCTTTCTTTCTCACAAACAACATAGGTGCTCCCCACGTTGACGTACTAAGTCTGATAAAACCTTTTTTTCAAGCAAGCCCCTTAGTTGTTCCTTTAATTCTTTTAGCTCTAAGGGGGTCATTCTATAGGGGAGAATAGATATTGGATGAGTATCTGGTAATAGGTCAATGACAAACTCAATTTTTTGCTCTGGCGGAAGACCTAGAAGCTCATCGGGAAACTCATTAACTACAGGAAAGGATTGAATGGTTGGTGACTCTATTTTCACATCCCAAACCCAAACTCAGTGATAAATATAGTCCTTTCTGATTATCTTCCTTGCCCTGAGATAAGAGATAAATTTACTTCTCGGTGATGCCGTGTTACCTTTCCACTCCAAAACAGGCTCCCCTGGAAATTGAAATCGGACAATCTTTGATCTACAATCAACGTTGGCATAATAAAAGGCCAATCAATCGATACCTATTACAATATCAAGTCCTACCCAACCGAACACCACGTATCTTATCCTTGTTTAATATCAAATCTATCACGAGCCATATCGGGCCACATCCATATATATATGTAACAATATTAAAATATAACTTGCATAACTAATTTAAAAAAAGGTTTATATACATAGGGGTCGACTAGGCCATAGATATATCATACCCAAAACTATATACATGATAATGTCTGTAAAACCTCTAAGTAGGCATAACCATAATATATACAAGTTGGGACGGGGCTCCTTACATCCTTATAAAACAACCTAACACATTTAGAACACTGACTTGGTAATATTCCAAGAAGATGTGGAACTCATCAACCAAAAACTAACACTTGGAGGAAGTCTAAAGTAGAGGGTCCTTGTCTCGTCCTATATAAGAACCTCGATCAGACACACTTCAAAGCGGAATCTTCATGGCCTTATCAGTTACCTTCCCCCTCTTGGCCCAACTACTATCTTCTTCCTCTGTGTATCCCATAACATACAACGACGAACCTTGATTGATGGACTCCCAAGACTGTGGACTATCCGGAACCTCAGAAGAGCTGGTGTCCTCAAATATCTTGACATAGTTTTGAGCCTGAGGGAATCTCGGTTGTGCCAATCAGTGCACTACTCCCCTTATACCCTGATCAACAGGCTGTGAAACTAAGGTCCATGGGTAAGGTCGTAACTCCTCTCACACCATCTACTGCCGGAGTGGTCGAAACAGCTCGGATGGATAACTCATATAGATCCTCGGATAGATCCTCCTCAATAGAAACCATGATCTCTGATGGGTCTGAATCCGTAGTATAACTTATCCCTCTTTCTAACACATTCGTAGCCTTCTGAACCGTGCTAGCGGCTATAGTCTTCGGAGGCATCACTGAAAATGTAACATATCATTAGGAACATGAATGGTTATATCGCACGATCTAAGATAAGAAGAGAGGATAACATCATATCTGTCCTATAGCCTCAGGTCTATAAGTGTGGTGCAATATACACCCATAAACAAGACTCTACTAGACACAATCTATAGACAACCCTAGGACAAAACTACTCTGATACCACTTTTGTCATGACCCAAATCGACGGGCTGCGACGGGTGCATGAGTCTTATCTGTCAAACACCCCTAAGCATGCGTCTAGGTTATGAACCTGTATAACATCTGTTGAATTACGAAGATAACATACATGAAGGAAATCGGCCCACAAGGTATATGTAAGTATATATGTAGAATACAGTGGGCGAACTGACAAGGCTGCAATAGACAACTATACATCCAACAACTGAAAGTTGTCAAGGCCACATACAATAGACATACTATCTACAGACCTCTAATAGAAACATAACTGAACAAAGACAAGACTGAGCCACATCATACCCACATATATATATATACAAACGTATCATACCAAAATCAAAAGCAGCTCCGAATCAAGTAGAGCATGCCAACTCTCGCTGATCAGGGATCCTAAGAAGGGGAACCGTCAGCTTGCCTACCTGCATCTGCGGGCAGGAAATGTAGGCCCCGTGAAATAGGGTGTCAGTACAAAAAATATATTGAGTATGTAAGGCATGAAAAGTAGTACGTAAAAGACATAGATGAAACATGGAATTAGAAGCACACCCTTAAATCTGAATAACTTTATAATTCTAAAACGTTTATAATGTCATGCACATGCGTATAAATGTCGTGCCATGCACAGGTATGGGTGTACATAATATCATCAAGCCACTGAGGGCATCCCATCATATCGTCTCGGCCACTGTGGTCACATTATCAACGTATACCAGCTGATCAGGTGGTGGTGCGTATATAATGTCGTAACCTTTTTCCATATCCCATATACATATATTTACATATATACGCGTATATAACGCCATCTGGTCATGGGTCAATGCACATATATAAATGAGTGAAATGCATGAAAAATATGTAACAATCTCAATATTCCTTCCAGATAGTTTTTTTTAACTGCATATTATTCTAAGACCCATGAACAGAAGATAATAATATTTTTTATGGGGAATCAAAATATAGACACCCCTACTGTTCTGTTACCAGCTAATTAATCAATTACCCGTATAATTTAAAAATTACTACAAATTACTTAAAATTCTATTTATTTTTAAAATACTTCATATATACTTTATATATTATACTACCGTGGTCTTAAAGTAACTTGCATGGTACTAGTTCATAATTATCGGGTATTATCGCTCGACCAGTATTTTATTCCAAATTGGCCACTTTCAACGAAACTTGTTTTCTTTAATCCGTGTACCCCTTTATCCTTCATAACACTTATTTATCGCTTGTTATAAATAGCGTATGTACGTTAACTTCAAGATGATCTCGTCCGCGAGTCTATGTCAATTAACTGAAGACGAAACTTTTAACGTACGAAAATGCGAGATGTAACACCACATCTCTACCTCTCGGGACATGTTGGCCCTAATGCCAGAATGCAACCATGCAACGAGCCTCCGCACCCTCTCTGTGTCAGTAGGAAGTATCATCAATGCATGGTGGGATAACTTAGAAAACCTCACCTCATAGTTGGTCACGGACATCTGACCCTGCTCAAGCTGCTCGAACTAATACCGCAGCTCTTCCCTCTTAGAGGGTGGGATATACCTGTCCAGGAACAACTGCGTGAACTAACCCAAGTGATGGGAGGAGAACCTGTGGGCCTGCCAAGAACATAAGAGTGCAACCATCTACGGGCCTTGCCCTCCAACTGGAAAGTAGTGAAGTCAACCCCATGAGACTCCAATATCCTCATGTTGTTCAGTCTGTCCCTACACCTATTAATGAAATCCTGGGAATCCTCATGACTCTCACCCCCAAAGATAGGAGGGTGTAGCCTAGTCCATCTATCCAATAACTTTTGCAGGTCCCCATCTGCAGCTGGTCTGGGCTCAAGTACTGCTGCAGCGACTGGCTGAGCCCCATCCGCGGGTATTGCACCCGGAGTCTAATACATTGTATCTGCATGACCAGGAGCCTGAGCGGTAGGGGTTTGTGCTACCCCTCCCGCCTGTGATATAGCTAGATCCACTAGAAATAAACCAGCCTAAGTCATGGTGTCCATGAATCGCAACATACGGCCCATGACCTCCTGGAAGCCCGGTGTTGTCATGAAATCCGCTGGGGTAAGCTTAGCTACGGGCACCTCTCCCTGCTCTTCAATGATAGGATCCCCCCAGGATCCGCCGGTGGTGCTAAAGGAACAACTCTGGGATGCCCTCGTCCCCTACCTCAGGCCGCTGCCCTCCCCTGGCCTTTACCTCGGCCTCTAGAAACAGGGGGAGCAGCTCCTCCAGGGTCTAGAACATCTGCCATGCGAGTCCTCACCATCTTTGAGAGAATAAAAGAGGGAAATTTATTATACCGACCACTGCACGATAGGAAATGAATAAAGAGTAGTTTTCTAACACCCTATAGCCTCCCGAAGATAAATATAGACGTCTCTGTACAAATCCCCAAGATTTTATTAGGTTTGCCCATGACTTGTGAGACATACGTGAACCTAGTACTCTAATACCATATTGTCACGACCCAATTTCATTATAGGTCATGATGGCGTCGTACACCGTTGTCAGGCAAGCCAACCCGAAGATATTAGTGAGTTCTCATTTTTCTTTACCAAAATAATTCCATCATTTTCTAAATTTAAATTTAAAATAAGTGATAATTAGCAACTTAAAATAATAGTTACAACCCAAAAGAGTAATCTACCAATGTGGGTGCCAAGACTTGGTGTCAAAAGTATATGAGCATCTAGTAGAATATACAAAAGAATAAATCTATCCTACTGTCTGAAATAGAATAGACAGTCAAAAACAGAGACAGACTCCATCAAGCTACTGAAAAGCATAGGAAGGGAGCAGCTCACCGTGAAATCTCGACCTACTATCAAGGATATGCACCAGACGGGTAGCCATATGTACCTGCCTCAGATCCTGTACAATTGAGTACAGAAGCATACTGTGAGTACATAAACAATATTCACCCAGTAAGTATCCAGTCTAACCTCGAAGAAGTAGTGACTAGGGGTCGACTTGACAGTTACTAGGGTCAGATAATATAAGAAAGTGTTATGCTAAGCATGGATGTCATAAATAAATAACAGTTTATAGCAAGAAGTGATAGGTCCTTTCCTAGATAATATCACAGATAACCATTTACATTTCGGGTCATTTAACATAGTTCAAATCACAGGAAGTAACGAGCAAGAAGCATGCGCAAATAGTGAGGAGGTCGTACGACCCGATCCAACTTAAAAATAAAGTGTGCACTGCCAGAAGGTCGAACGACGCGAACCATAGATGCATGTATTCTTCCGCTCGCGAATCATACATGCGACACGGTCACATATAATTAAACACAACAAATATTCAAGCATGAATATATCGGGGAAACAATTACTCAAAGAAATGTCAACTTCTCTTTAGAAGGTCAAGAAAATGATGTTCCTCTTTATAAATTCATTTACCACATTCAAAATGATTTAAGCAATCTAAATTGACAACAAAGTTTCAAGAATATCACATAAAGCATACTTTTGGGTCCTAGATTACCCGTACTTAAGCATAATAGTGGCTACGCACGGATTCTCGTCACCTTGTGCGTACGTAGCCCCAGCATTTAGTGGCAAATTATTCAATTATTTCATCTTTGGGGACAATTCCCTCTTACAAGGTTAGAAAGGAGACTCACCTCGCTCCAAAGCGTACTTCCAATATCAAGAACGTGCTCAAACCCTCAATTTGGAGATGAACAATCCCAAAACTAATTAAACGAGGCAGGAACTAGTCAATACAAGCTCAATAGTTTGTATTCTAACTATTTAAGTAATTAACCAACACTAAACACAAGTTTCCTAAAATCCATCCCTAGGCCCACGTGCTCGGATTCCCGAAATTTTTGAGGAAAGTCGTTACCCATAACCTAAGGATCGAGAATATATAATTTCTACTTCATTCCATAACAAATTTCATGGTTAAATCTTATTTTTATCAAAAACCCTAGGTTCTACTCAAATCCCATGATTTTTACTAATTTTTGTGTATTAATCTACCCAAAACCCAAGTATTAAACTCCTATTATGTAGAAATAACTTACCTCACAATGCTAGGATGAAATCCCCTCTTTAAAAGCTCCCAAATCGCCCAAGTGTAGAAGTGAAATGAAACAAATGGCCTATGTCCCATTTTTAAAAGTTGTGCCCAAACCTCTGATGTTGCATTTCCGACACCAGGTTCGCAAATGCGACAAAAGCCTCGCAAATACGAAGCATGGGTTTATGCTGATGTGGTCGCAAATGCGACCCAAGAGTCGTAATTGCAACTTCTGATGGGATCGCAAATGCAGCAGAGTTATCACAAATGCGAACTCTGCCTCAGTCAGGCTCCTTCGCAATTGCGAAGCCCTCCTCGCAAATGCGAGATTTTCATTTGCGAACAAATCTCTTGCAATTGCGAGATCTGCTGCAGCAACCAAAAACACCAGAAATCTGGTGTGTTTTCTACTCCTCCCCCGCGTCCGTAACTCACCAGAGCCCTCGGGGCTCCACACCAAATACTCTCACAAGTCTAACAACATCATACCAACTTGCTCGTGCGATCAAATCGCCAAATTAACATCTTAAACTACGGATTTAGCACCAAAACGCATGAAATCCTTAAGCACATTTGAAATTCCTATTTTTCAACCGGACGTCTGAATCATGTCAAATCAATCCCGTTTCTCACCAAATTCCACAGACAAAACTTAAATTTTATATTGGACATGTACCGGGATCCAAAACCAACTTACGAGCCCGAGACCAACATGATCAAATATTATTCCATTTCTTTAAATCCTTAGATATTCAATTTAACAATTTTTATCAAAAATTCATTACTAAGGCTAGGGACGTCGGAATTCGATTCCGGGAATACCCCCAAGTCCCATATTTTACTACGAACCCTTCCTGACCGTCAAAATACAAGTCTGGATCCATTTACTAAAAATGTTGACCAAAGTCAAACTTGTCCTTTCAAGCCAACCTTAAGAAACTAAGTGTTCCGATTTTAATCCAAACTCTTCCAAATCCCTAACCAACCATCCCCACAAGTCGTAAATCAGTTAAAGAAGTACAGGAAGTCTTATTTAGTGGATTAGGGTCCTAGAAATTAAAATGATCGGTCGGGTCGTTACACTCTCTCTGGTCATAAGCAACCGAAGCTAAAAACTGAGGCCATCTATAAACCTCCTGATCCTCTCTCGGTCTGGGGGAACCAACCAGACCGCATGATGAGCTAACTCGAAGAACCGCAAATCATACTATACAATAGATCTATCACCCTGATGAAGCTGCTCGAACTGCCTACGCAGATTCTCTCGGCGAGACTCAGGTACAAACTTCTCAGGAAGAGAATGGAGAACTGTTGCCAAGAAAGGGGCGTTGCGCCAACCAGCCTACACCTCTCGTAAGCCTCCCACCAACTAAGTGCAGCCCCAGATAATTGGAAATTAGTGAATGAGACCCCACTGGTCTCTAGAATACCTGCAGTCCGAAGCATCCTCTAACACTTATCCAATAAATCTTGTGCATCCTCACATTCAGCACAACTAAATGACGGAGGCTGAAGTCTACCAAACCTCTCCAATCTACGCTACTCGTCCTCTGGAATAACAGGAGCTACATAGTCCTAAGTAGCTTTAACCGGCTGGGCTGGAGGTCCCCCGGTGTCTGAAGTCATTGCACGACCTGCTCAGGTGTGCGAGCGGCGGGAGTCTGAGTGCCTCCCCCGACCTAAGAAGTAGATGCGGCTGTAGCAACTGAGACCGCCTGAGCCAGACTAGTGCACATTAATAGAATCCGGGCTAGGCTCTCATAAAGGCCTAGAATCACAATAGGCATAGCCGGTGCCTAAGCTGGTCCTGCTGGAGCATCCGCAACTGGGACTTGATCATGAACTGGGATGGCTGGTAGATCTGCAGGTGCTGCCCTAGCTGCTATGCGGGCTACACCACTGCCCCTACCACAACCTCGACCACAACTTAGACCTCTAGTAGCCCCAACTGGTGATACTGGTGGTCGTCCATCCTGACCGGTAACATGTGTCCTCACCATCTGTGAGAGAATAGAATAACATAAGTTTAGTTACCAGAGTCAACAAATTCGCACGACAGGAATTCAAAAATGTAAAGTTTTTCCTAAAGGTTCTGCAGCCACCTGAATATAAGTACAAACATCTCCGTACCGATCCGCGAGACTCTACTAAACCTGCTCATGACTCGTGAGACCTATGTAACCTAGGCTCTGATACTAACTTGTTACGACCCCAAAACTGACCTGGTCGTGATGGCGCCTATAGTAAAACTAGGCTAGCCGACACAAATCCCAAATCAAACCAGCATTTTCATAAACGACAATTTTTAAACTATAAATTTACTACAATCCCAAAATATACGTCAAAATAACAAGTGCGGAAAACAAGACAAGCCCGACATCGGGGTGTCACAAGTCACGAGCAACTACAAGGTCTGACTAAGTACAATAAAATCTATCAAAGTGTGGGAACAATACTAATATAATCTAGAAAAGATAAGAGGGAGAAGAGCAAGGCCGTGAACGCCATGCAACTACCTTGCCAACTCCAAATAACCCGCTGGATGAAGATCAACACTCGCTATCACAACCTGCAACTCCTGGATCTGCACACAAGGTGCAGTGAGTAATGTGACTATGTCAACTCAGTAAGTAATCAAAGTAAACAAAAGCTGAGCAGTAAGAAATTAGATGATTCCACGTCATAGCACTATAGCAAATATGGTGTGGTTCCAAAACAGTGTAGAAATCAATTATCTCATAAAAACTAAATTTCAGTAAAAAATACTTTGAAAATAATCATTCTACTGTTTCAACAGATAATTAAAGAAGTTTAGAGTAAAAATGATGAAAATTATAATCAGCCCCTCGGGCAAAGCATGTATCATAAACCGTCCCTCGGGCATAATATCAACAGAACCAGCCCCTCGGGATACCTCACAGTCACTCGTAATCAACCCTTCAGGCACAACATGAATCATGGTCAGCCCATCGGGCAACAACATATCACTCACTCTGGGTACTCGCGCTCACTAGGGGTGTTCAGACTCTAGAGGGGCTCCTACAGCCCAAGTGATATAACAAGACATCTCGTGACATAATAAATCAGGCCCTCGGCCTCTTATATTTCACAAATTAGTACAACATGCTGCGACGCGCAGCCCGATCTCATAATATCCTCACAACACAGTCCCTCAGCCTTAGTCAGAAACCTCTCAAGCCACTCGGGCTAATAGTAAAACAATGTATTCAGCCCAAAATATAATTTATAGTATCAAAATGGAGTAAATAAGGTTGAATTATGAAATTAGTAAAACACAATATGACTGAGTACAAATATTAAATCAAAACAGTGAGGAATAGTAGTAAAAAGCCATGAAGGGTCCAAACAGCTTGGCACATGGCCCAAATATGGCATCCAGGCCAAAACATAGTAATGCTTTCCAAAACACAGTAGTATCAAATAGTTTTCAGTCAAATATGCGATTTAATAGTCGTACGAGACGGATCAAGTCATAATCCCCAATGGTGTAGCCCCTACACTCGTCATCTAGCGTGTGCGTCACCTCAAAATGGTGAAACGATGTGAACTCCAGGGTTTCATACCCTCAGGACAATATTTACAATCATTACTTACCTCAAACCGGACCGAACTCTAACCCTCGTTGTCTTTGACTGTCGACTCGGCCTCTAAATGCTCCAAATCTAACAAAAATCAGCATCACGTCATTAATACACGCTAAAGTAATAAAGCCCAAGCGAAAATAATCAAATTAACTCAAAAATCACGAAATTGGCCAAACCTGACCCCCGAGTCCTTATCTCGAAATCCGATAAAAATTACAAAACTGGAATCTGTATTTCTTCACGAGTCTATACATACCAAAAATACCAAAATCGGACCTCAAATGACCCCTCAAATTCTCAATCAAAGCCCTCAAAAACTCAAGCCCTGACTTTCTATTTCACCCCAAATTCCCCCACTAGTTTCATGATTAAGTAGTGGAAAATTCATCACAAACACCAAATTCAAAGTCCAAGCAACTTGCCTCACTGAAACCCCTCAATTCCTCCTTGAATTCATGGCTTGGAGCTCCAAAATCGCACAAAAATGGTGAAAGAATGACTGAAAATCACGAAGGGGCCTTTTTATACATTCTGCCCAGCACTTTCGCACCTGCGAGCCGCTTCTGCAGTCAAAATAACCGCACCCGCGATTTTCACTTAAGGCTCCAGCTTCCGCACATGCACCTCAGGACTCGCACCTACGGGCTCGCAGGTGCGGTCATAACCTCCGCTTCTGCGACAAATACCGCATCTGCGGTTGCTTCCCGCTCATGCGATCATCGCATCTGCGGTTGCTTCCCGCTCATGCAATCATCGCACCTGCGGTCCCCACTCCGCAGGTGCGGAAACAACCAAAAGTAGCAAAATTCAGCAGCTCCAACTCAAATCCAAGCTCTCCGTCAACCACCCAAATTCATCCAGAGGCGCTCAGGACCTCAACCAAACATCCCAACAAGTTATATATGACTATTCAAACTTAATTCAACTTCCGGAACAATCAAAATAACATTGAAACACCAAATCATCCTCGGATTCAAGCCCAAGGATTTCCAAACTTCCGAATTCCGCGAACGATGCATTAACTTATCAATCCTCATCTGAATTACCTGAAATTTTGACACACATCATAAATGACCCAACAAACATACTCCAATTTCCGGAATTTCAATCCGACTCCGATATCAAGATTTCCACTACCGATCAAAAAACGCTAAATTTCCAATTTCGCCAATTCAAACCTAAATCTACCACGGACCTAACATTGGCTTGTCTAGCTAGTGAAATATTATGCGTCATCACGATCTCGAGAGTGGAAATTCCGGATCGTGACACCAATGTGGATTCGTTTCACTGTATATTTCTTGTTTGGCCTCTCAAATTCTTCGTTGACTGGACCAACCTTGTTGACTTGTAACGTGAGTCCTTTTTTTTTTTTTGGGGGTGGGGGGGGGTGGGGGGGCATGTAAAGACCGTGAATAGTAGAGAACGAGAACTGAAGAGTGGATTCTACAGAATTAGACGTTGTAGCTAAGTGATAAGTGATATAAGGTAAACACCATGTGTATACTCATATTAAGTTAAGTGACTGGATATTGATTTTGAAAGGCAAGCTCTAATTACCTAGAGATGTCAAGGGCCGTTTTTAATTAGATAATTGTCAGCTTTCAAGCATTAGAATTAGATATGACGAAGACCAATTTTTTTGCGAGTGAAGGTTGATGATTAGAAGGGGCAAGATTAGTTTTTAATGTGTATACATATCATGTATTCCTATCAATTTTTGAAGAATTGGTTGGTTAGCCATTCTTACGTTGTAACTTTGAGGTAAGGCCAAGTCCCTCTCAACTCTTTATGATATACACAACACCTACCGGCTACCTCCTACCAGCAGGTAGTTTAATTAACAAAAAAAAATATTAAAGTCAAAAATACATCATGGTATCTAAAAGTTCTTAGACATATCAAATCAATTGAACTATTACTTTTCTAAAAAAAAAAAAAAGTAATATTTGAATCATTAAGTCATCTTCAAAAGGTGTTGAAAGGCATGTCTCCACCAAAAAAAAGGTTTTTGAGAAACTTTAAACCAATTTTGGTTAAAAAGCTTTTTTTGGGGAGAAACACTCATGTGTTAAATGCCTATGTGTAACCTTTTTGCGTACATAGATGTCAACAGTATGGTGTTAATAGTTGAGATCGTTGTAAAGAAAAAGGACTTGACATAAAATTGATAAAAATTGTTTTTTTCTTTTTATTGAAATATGTTTCTTTCAAAAAAAATATGTTAGCATTCAAATATTAGAGAATGACTTATTTCTGGAAAAAAAAACCGACATGTTTGTAGTCGTGTCCAACATATCAAAGAGAGGAAGATTGATAGACATGGATTACTTCAAAATACACTTATATGGTGCATATAACTTAAATTCTTATATTAATATAAGTTATCCTATAATATTTAAATTGAAAGTGCAAAAGTTATTATATTATTAAGTTGTTTTAATTAATAGACCGCAAATAAATATATAATTAGAAAAACCAACTGCAGTAAACTGTTTATAGTAAGTGTGAGTTGATAACATGAACCCTATAATAAATAATCAATTATAATGGGTTAAATATAGTCATGCTGTGAAAACTCGTAATGGTCCATTTAACTTAAATCGTTTATTATAATTCCTCGAAGCTATTATATATATATATATATATATATATATATATATATATCGGAGAGTCAGATTTTATGATCGTTACGATATTCCGTAGCTCAGAGGATTCGAGGCCCAACTATAGTCCGATCCCGAGGGTTCCTATGCTCGACCTCGGGGCAGCACAGATCGACGACTGTCATGGACAAGTGGAAAATTCCCGAGACGCGTGATCAAAGCTGACAACGCCTGCAAGAATAGTACAAGTATGTACCAGACCTTTAAGTAGTTGTACCAGCTACTTTTCCTTG